>NW_022900928.1:99765855-99901172 GCF_012274545.1 Fukomys damarensis | reverse complement strand
TATAATTATTACTTGTGATAATTATATAATTATTTCTATTAATGTTATCAACATAAAAAGCAGTAGATAATTCCTGAAATTAAAATCCATGAAGAGTTGGTGGAAATAATTTGGAAAAAGTGTTGAAGTGATCCAAAAGGCAACCCTAACACATTAATTAGAAATATGAAGAATAATATATAAGACATATAAGGTATTTGTTAGAATCTGAAAATGAGAAGGTGTAGGGCAGCTATGTACAATTTCAAAAGGAAGAAATCTTCACTTTGCATAGTAATAGTGATGGGTCATAAAAACGACGGTGCAAACCTAGACCGTGAAAAACAGCCTCAATAACTAATGCAAAACATCACAATTGTTCTTTAACCTGAAAAATAGTTACTGAAATGTTAAAACTCTAACACCTACACACAGGTAAGAAAATCAAAATCTTACATTATTAAATAAATACTTTATAAGTTTTTAAAACTGTATTTTATTAAAAATTGAAAGCATTTAAAAAGTAATATATACATCAATTATATTACTACAGAAGTTAATATTTAAGTACAAAGTTATAGAACTCAATCAATTTAATAAATTATAATTTGAAATGGTATTTATTTAAATGTGCCTAATGTATATTTATTACCTTGTTATTTAATGTTAGAAACTTTGAAAATTTAAGTGTCTTATTTCTCCATGAAAAACTCATCAAGAGTACTTTGGATAATGACTGTCTATTTTTACAGTATAACTTATGACACAAAGTGAGTGTCTTTTCTAAGCCTTAGCAAATTGTCACACTCCCTTCTAAGTTTGGATCGACTTTCCATATTTTATCCTTCATTCTTTCAATGTTGAGAAATATGTCTAAGAGTTTCTTTACTGTGAAGTGTCTTGCTGTCTCAGTTACTTTTCTCTCATTGCTAGGACAAAATCGCCAACACACAAAGTTAAGGAAGAAAGGTATATATAGCTCATTTTATATAGGTTCCAGTCCATAACTGGCTGGCTCCCAGGAAGGGTGGTTCAGCAGAAGGGCAAGAGTTCATAGCAGGCAGAAGGTAGCAAAGTAACAAAGGGCCTTAACAGTGTCTTTCTGCTCTTTTATCTTATCCAGGTTACTTCAGGAAGTCCTAATCCCAGTATCCTTGAACTAATCATTGCACCATAAATCAATCCCAACATCACACACTCTAGATCCAGCCACCTCTGATAAAATGCCATCTTTGACTGCGCGAGGCTTTGAGTGGACATCTAAACACAAGCCCTGACACTTGCCAATGTCACTTTCTTTTAGGGTCTGCAGTTTTTGACACAATAGCTTCCTTCATCTATGCTGACAGATTCACCATCTACTGTCTTCCATAGTACAGTGTCAACCTTCACACTGTCAGCAATTTCTTCTTCAACTTCATGTATGGTGGATTCAAGCCACACTTCCACCATTATCTCTTTCACTTCATGGTAGACTTTTATCTTTGTTGGCCAATTCTCACTTTCCATTATCTATTTGTGTGCAATGCCAGATGGATTCTATCATGACAGACAGTGAGACAACACAACTATATACCTTATTCTCTGTGCCTGAGCTAAAGAATAGGGGGCCACAGTGACCAGCCACCACTGAATTTGGATATGACAGTCACTGGTCCTCATATGTATCTGTTATTTGCCCTGTGATTTCTAGACAATAGAGCCCTCAAGAGAACATGCATTTTATGTAATTTTCACATCTAATATACCACAGCCACCACATGATTTAAATTATGCTTTTAGGAGGGGTATCTGTGTCTTGACACTCTGCTATATTTGGAATTGAATATAACACCCATGTGTATTAATCATTAATATTTAACAAGTCACCATAAAATAGTCTCATAAAAGAATGGACAATTATTTTCAGGCTCATAAATCTGTGACTCTATTTGTAAAACTACTGTCACCTAGGGTTGTTACTAAGGTCTGGGGTTGTCTCAATTATTATGAGCTGTGTGGGTTGGGAATAAGTGTTCTCCATGTTTCTCACATTGTCTTCGGGTCAGTGAAATATCAAAGGCAGGTAGATACCTGAAAAGCCAAGCTTTGATTGGCTCAACTGCTATCACTATAAAGGGAAACCACATGGCAAAGCCAAGATGAGCCTCAGTGGTTCAGAAAAGTATATTCTGCTCACACTGAGAGGAGAAAAGTAATGAAGAATTGCTTAAGTATAATACAAGCTGCCATGCCAGCTGCAATTTTGCTACTCAAATGCCGGCACTCAGTTTTTAAGCTTTCTCACTCCATTGGTAACACTTTGTAAGTCATCATCTTGCCTGTCACCATTACAAGCTCAGATATTTGTCATATGGGTGAATACCAAATATTATACATGTGACTATGAGAGATAGATTGGAACACAGGGTTTAACCTGTGACCAGAATCAGGCTGTCTACAGTTTCCCCCAAAACTTCATTTACCTACCCAGAATTCTGTTGCTCTACATTATGAGAAAAATCCTGATTCTAGAAACTCACGCTATGAAGTAGCAGAGAATTTCAGCTCTTGACATAGGCTCTTTTGAATGAGCAGTGAGGAAAGTTAGTAACACATGTATACCTACAAATACAGTCAGTTTCTGCTCCCTTTTGTGACGTTCTGCTTTTGACTCATTATTTTCTCGGAGAAATAATTGAGAAAGAAAGGAGGAAAGAAGCCGTCTCTCCAAAACTTTGTAAATGTTTGAAGCCCACATTTCATGAACCAAGGTACAAACTGCAGTAGAAGCAGAAAAATGTTTTTCTTCTGCAGTGTAAATTGGAGTTCATTCTTTATGATCGAATATGGTATCACACAGTAATTTTTTTGGAAGAAAGAAAAATCTCTTTACCTAAACTTAAATTACTCTGATGAAGGAAATTTGGGAAAAGGAAACAGAGACCGCACTTAAAATGGGTATATCTTAGTATCACCTTCAAAATCATGCATCTACTCTTGTCAACGACAAACAGAAAAATAATGATATTGAGAACCTATTGGTCACGCTCCATTGATTTTTTTCTTTCTTATTGTTTGTGTAGGCTTCCAAGAGTTGGATCTAGCTTTTTGCCTCCCTTTCATAAACAAATATTTGCCCTTTGATATTCCTTATCTCTAAAGAGCTATGTGCAACATGATGAAAGTGGAATACATGACAGAAATGTCACAAATACTGAAATGATGATGCTCTTTCCTGATCCAAGTACAAGGAAATGTAAGAATGGAATAGGTAAGATTGCAGGATCAAGAGCTATTCATCTCAAAAATTAAATAAATAAAAACAAGTAAAACAACTATTCATCTCCATATTTGAGTTCTCATAACTTTTAGAAAAAACAAATTAATAAATACCAGAGATGATTACAAAAAATGTAGGAGAAAAGAAACCCAGCAGTTTTTTTTTTGTTCAATCCTTTCAATTTTCTGATGAGGAAACATGACTCAATGATTTTGAAATTTACTTCATGTGAGGAGATTAGAAAGGACTACAACCTCAATTACTTGATTCCTAGGTCATTGATCTTTCTGCCACTTCATGCTTCTCTAGGTTGGTAATAATAAGATTGTTTTAGAGCAGTCTATACATCATAGTGAGTATAGGACAGTATTGAAAAAGTACCTCCAAATAGATTTCCTTTAATGAGGAATAATTTTTGCCAAGTAAGACTCATAATTTCCAAGCTCCTAAGATAATTGCCTTGTGCATCTCCCAGCATCTCAAACTGTGTCTATTGAGCTAAAACAAATCAAATTGAAATCCTGCTGAACTGTTCTCTTGGTTGACTTCAGGGACTGCACAGATTCAGTCTGTCCTATCAGTTGAGTTAAAATGAATTGCTGAAGATGAATTGCTAAAAACCAGATATTTTGCTTGGGAAATAGGTTCACTGGTACAGAAAGCTGTGGCTTAAATGTCTGCCTTGAGTTTCTAGACACTATGTACAGTCAAGGCACACCATCTGTTTAGAATTAATCTTGCGCATTTCCTCACCCAGTGTTCCTTTGTGTACAATTTATATTTGGGAGCAGTAAGAGCGTCAAGCCTAACAGGTACATATATTTGTATATATTTCTGTTTCTATTTTACGACAAAAACGAGAGATTCAGCAAGTTGGAAGCAGAACCTTGGTTCTTTCTGAACCCAGACTAGAGCTCATACCTAAGTCTTGACTTAGCTGCCATTTCCATTATATTATATTAAGTATTGTTTCCCTTCATAATTGTACTCATTGATTGAAAAACATACGAGAAAGCCTGTCTTTATTCCACTGGTCTATCTCCACATGGTGTTCTAGTCAAAAGGGATGACAATCTAATGTCTGTAAATGATTGAACAGCTATTTAAAGTTTAATTGGCATTTAAAGAAAAATCATTCCAGAATTTTATTCACAGTGCAATACTTCTTACTCTTTTTACTTATCTACGCCCCCAAAGAGTCCCTCTAAAATTTGTTATTGCCTCCCCTACAATATTAATCTCTCTTAAAACATCCCTCACTCTGAAATCCAGCCCCTAAAGTCTTTTCTCTTCCTCACTACTCTCTTTTTGTCTTAAAATCCTTTCTTCTGCAGACTCTGGTGCCCTCTCAGCATCAGTTATTCTAGCTGTCCACACTTCATGCCAACTTGCATAAATTTGGGTACCAGTGCACAATGACAGAGGTGATTTTGTGTCTGCAGACAAAAGGGACAAGGCTCCTATATTTTTTTAACAAAATCTTTTACTAACATGTATGTTTTTGACACTCCATTTCTCTTGAATAAGGTAAAGCACACAGTCATACATAAATTTCATGATTCTATACTTCACTTGACATTCTTACTTTAAACATTTCCTTCTGTTTATTCTGCAGCATCATTAACAATGCCCCAAATTCCCGCTGTAAAGAAAGAAAGAATTGAATGAGTTCAGTAGAATAAGGAAAAGTTACTTTTTTGTGTCTTATCCTCAATTGTGTTTAGCCCTGTATAGCTACATCTGAGCCCAGAATCCTAATTGGATAAAGTGAAAGAAGGAAGTTGCACCTATGGGTCACACTATCAAATCTACAAAAATTTAAATCAAAATAGATCTGCCACCACTGAAAGTTAAAGCCATAAAATTCATAGAAGAAGACATGATGCTATCTTCATGACCTTCTGTTTCAAAATAAATTATTAGCAAAATAACATGGAAAGCATGAGCAACAGCAAAATTTATACAAATTAGACCTAATCAAAATTAAAAATTGTGTATCAAAGAATACTATCAAGACAAAGATAAAATATACAGAATGAGAGAAAATATTTGCAAATCATATATTTGATAAGGGTTTAATATTCAAAATATATAAAAAAGCCTACAACTTTTAAAATTAATTTTAATGGTACATTTCAGATATACAATATAATGACATTCATCATTGGAAATTTGTATCTTTACATAATCCATTTCGGATCATATTATTTTCCCCATTCCTCTGCCCCTCCTTCAACACTCTACCCCTCCCTATTTATAAAGACTTTGTTTTCATTTCTCATTTTAAGTCCATTCCCTTCTTTCCTTTCACCTACCCCTCCTAATTCCCCTTCCCCTTTGCCCTTTTCTTTATAGTTCACATTATCTATTATACCTTTTAGTCCTTATTACAGCTTCAGTTTCTCACACCAGAGAAACTATTTGCCACAAATCTTAAAAAAAATTAAGAAATGGGCAGTGGCTTAAATTTACAACTCTTCAAAGAAGATATATAAATAATCACTAAGCACATGAAAAGATATTCAACAGCATTATACATTAGGGAAATGCAAATCAACATAATTATATACCACTTTATATTTATGTGTAGTGTATGGAATGGTGCATCTATAGTGGACAGAATTACCATATGACCCAGCAGTTCCACTCCTTGAATATGAAAAGAGAAAATTAAGTAAGATGAAAAGTACCAGAAATCTGCTGTATAATATTTTTTCCATTAAATTTATTGGAACATTTTAGGTATACAATACGTCACATTCATCATTGGGATCTTGTACCTTTGCATGATATATCTTGGTTCTTATTTTTTCCCCATATCCCTGCCCTCCCTCACCTCCTCCATCCTTCCCTATTTACAAAGACTTTGTTTCCATTGTTTCATTTTATCATATTTTCCCTTCTTTCCTTTTCCCTATCCATTCCACTTTCCCCATTCCTTTAGAACTTTCCTTTCTATTTCACATTATCTTCCTATTTTACATTATGATTTATATTGTAGTTAATAGCAATGTAGGGTACATGTAAAAATTTGTTAAGGAGGAAGATCTCATGTTAAGTATTTCTTAATGCAATAATAAATAAGAGGCTTAAACAGATACTTGTACACAAATATTCATTGCAGTTAGTGACAATAGGCAAATTGCTTCATATGTCCATCGATGGAAGAATAGAGGAACAAATGTGATATAAAAATACAGTGGAATAGTACTCAGCTATAAAAAGCAATGACTTTTTAAAAATAATATAGAAAACATTTATTAGGTGCACTGGGTCAATCTAAGAAAATCTTTCTTTTTTTTCTTTTTATTGAGTTTATTGGTACATTCTAGGTATACAGTTCAGTTACATTCATTACTGGGATCTTGTACCTCTACATATCACAATGACATATGTGCACCCATGTTTATAGCAGCACAGTTTGTAATAGCTATAATAGTACACAAGATCCTAATGGGATAATTAACAATGTGAAATAGGAAGAAAAGGGCTAAAGGTGTAGGGAAAGTGGGAAGGGTAAGGGAAAGGGAATAAGGCAAAAATTATGAGAAAATGGAAATAAAGTGTTTGTAAAAGGGGAAAAAATAAGGCTTTAATACACACTGCAACATCAATGAATCTTGGAAATGTTATGGTAAATAAAATTAGCAAGAAAGTACAAATACTATATGATTTTATCTATATGAAGATATAGAATAGGCAAATCCATAGAAATAAAGTATAGATTAACAATTGCCAGGGACAGGTAGAAATGGTATTTTGAAAGTTTTTGAAATAGATAGTTGCAATGTGTGCACAACACTGTGAATGTACTGAGTCACTGAGTTATACAGTTAAAATGGTTTAAATTTTTTTCTATGTTATATATTTTATGCAAAATACATTTTTAAAAAACTTTGTGGGAATGCATTCAATATATCTCCTCCTTGAAAAGATATCATTAATTCATTCATTTTATCAAAGTATTTGGACATAGATGGGCTTTCATAATAAATAAAAAAGCATATTAGTATACTGATCAAAATTAAAGTATTTGTAAAAATAATGTATTACTATTGCATATAGATGTATAATATAATAATAATAGAAAATAATAGTCATCAGTAAAGCATAGAAAAGAAAAATTAACTGAGATCTTTTAAAATACTAAAGAATATAACAATCAGGGCCATATACTAAGAATCAGGAGCAGAGCAGATGATAGTATTCTTTGGGAAATGTGTCATACAAGGAAGTCAATAAGGAATAAATACAAAGGAAAGCATCATCTAGAGTCTATCTAACTGATGTTAAAAATTGCACCTTAAATCCCAAAATTAATTGGCAATCTAATTTTTTTAATTGCTTGGATTTATACCCTCTACTAGCAAGTTAGACGCTTAGTATTCACAGTTGAATAAAACAGTCTTCACTTTTAGAATTTAAAAAAGTGAGAAGAGGGCCAGGGATTTAGCTCAGCAGTTCGGAGGCTGCCTTCTCTGGCATTATCCTGTTGTATATACGGGGCATGTTTACTTTTCCCACACTTATCTTTAGAGCACTTTTGGTTTAATTTAGACACTTCTCACGTTTTTTCTCCTTACTCTTCTATGTAAAAATCTTTCTTTAATTTCTAATAAATGTAAACCTTTACATTGTTTAGTTTTTTTGTCCAGTTCTTTGAACAGGACCACAAAAGTCTGGAAAAGACCCCTGGGGCCCCCGGCATCTGGTAACAAGCTTATGAGTATCTGACCCTCCACCGTTTTCGGCCATGTTTGTGTGCTTCCTCTCCCTCACTTTGTTGCACTCGAACTACAGTAACAGCAGCTTTTCACCAATGATCCCTGTGGATTTCATTGCACTTACTGAATCAGGAAAGAAAAATGGTTTTCTCACTCGCAAAACAAGGAAAACCTTGGTCACATTAAGTTTAAGTGGCTTGTTCAAAATACCCTCTGCCTACTGACATTAGTGGAGTTTAAAACTTTACTCCCAGGCTTAAATAATCCTCGTCAAGAGTGTAGAGAAGTGTTTATAACTCTTCCCCAGTCAAGGTTGTGGGAAAAGGCAGTCACAGAAAAGCAATGACTGAAAAGTAGAAATAAAGTTTTTTTAAACTCTCTGATTTTCTTCTCTCTGGTAAATAATGAATAAATTATGACATTTGAGCACAGATAGAAAGTATCTCATAAAATTAGCCAGACTTTAGGATTTGAATGGTGTCTGACTAGCATTCTCTGAAAGAATCTCTCTGAGCCACCAATAATGGTTGGACCTTTGTTTCCCAACCAATATATGCTAACAACTATTTATATAGAACTTACATTTATCAGGTATTATAAATAATGAATGTATTTTTAACTTCACAATTCTGCCCACCCTTCCAAGTACTGGGGATGTTGATAAAAAATGACCTACATCAGAAATTAAAAAACCATGTTTTTGGATAAGATAAAGGCTTACAGCACATTTACCATCAGGATTATGAGTTTGGAGCCACCTCAGAGGTTGGGGCTTGAGCCTAGGAGTCCTGAATGGAATTTAGACCTTACGTGCTGGACTCTGGTTCCTGACAGAAGACAAAGCAGACCATCTCTAGAAAGAAAGCACTATGAATTTAGCCCCATAGGACTTGTATGGGTTATGGCTGGGCAATGGTAATAATTTTATTAGCGATCTAAAACACACAAAGAGACAAAACACGTTAAATGAGAATCAGTAAAACAAACACCACAGACTTCAAAAATTGAAGATGCTGTTACATATAGATATAAAGTATAGACTAATGATGCATGAATCATTTAAAGAAATAAAAATTAGAAATAAAAATATCAGTAATAAAGACATAGCTAGGCTGATTTTATTTTAATGGAGATTTTGAAATTATACATAGTTGTGAAATTTAAAACTTCATGGTCTGAATATGTGAATTTCACATACATTTAAAAGTTTTAAATTAAAAATAAAAAGGCTTCCATATAGCACTACAAAAATAAATAATAAGGACAGGAACAAGATCTTCGAAATAGGAAAAGAGTAATGAAAGTCTTAGAATGCCAATTAAACTGACAACAGATCCCAAAGTAACAATGGCAGCCAGATAACGGCAAATTAAAAGGCTTATAGCATTTCAAGAAAATAACTGTCAAGTAAAATTGCATACCTCCCAAATAATCTTCCACAAACAAGAGAAAAACAGAGAGGTTTTAAATAAGTCAAAAGTGAGAGAGTTTATCAAGGAGTGGATTATCTGTAAAGGAAATTTTGCAAATGAATAAGAAAACAAATCAGCAAAAAATATGACCAAGCATAAGAGTTGGGATGAAGAGAACCCCCTTTATATGTGTGTTTTATGCATTTCAAAATTTTCTAAAATACATTTGTATTTTTAATATGTTAGTTTCAAGCATAAGAAGTATGTCTTTCCTGAGAATGGTTTCTGGTTTTTACCTCTCAAGAGAAATGCATTAAAGGAAACAAAAGCAGGGAACTAATGTTTTTCTCTCAGACAGAATCAACAGAAAGAACAGCACCCCATGGAGAAAAGATTTGATTCCTCTGATACAAACAGCCAATGAAAATAGTTTAAGAAAACATGGCAAAACATTGACTTCTGTCCACCATTCTCTGCAACTTAGTGTGGTCAACTGTGAAATGTGTTTTTGAAGAAATTTGCTGTTTTTCAGAACATTTTCTTCTATTATCTTTCTTACAACTTGGCGAGGCAGGCAGGGCCAAAATCATTATTTATAGTTTGCAGAGCCATTGCAGGTTAAAGGAGGTTAAGTCTCTGTCCTCTGGTTTTGCACCTTAAAAATGGCACAGCCCAGATAGTCTTTGTTTTCTGACTTCCTATAGTTCTCTTTTCACCACATGTGTGCACCTTGTAGCATGACTGGCCTTTGTCATAAGTCAGGTTGATTATATGATTTTGGGGAAAAATTATAGTTGCAGTATTAAGAATTATTTTCCAACGAGTTCTTAGACTTCAAACGGTCTCTCTCAACCACTGATTTTTCATAAAATATAACAAATAGTACATTTCGATGTAGTACAGCAAAATATTACTTCATTCTTTATAACATTTTCTTCCAAACCCACTATTTGTGCTCTTTTATTCAGTGCCCCTGGGCAGGTCTTTATAATGCTTTTACTCTGCAGGATATTAAATAAAAGTATCCTAGACCCATCGATCACAAAGTCTCCATTTCTATAATTAAAATGCTCAATCCTGTTTAAGAATCATAACTCTAAACTTGATCTAAATTAAATATTTTCCCTTTCCCAGTTTGATATTGCTTCAAGCTAGGCAGCCTTCAGTGGAGAAAATGGCTGTGTGTGTGTGTGTGTGTGTGTGTATCTCCAATTGCTTTTGATTCTCTTATTAACTCCCACCATCACATAGAAGGCTCTTGCTGGCTTCTGGCTCTAGATATAAGTAGGGTAGTGTGAAATAAAATAGGCAAAGGAAATATTATATAATGTGTCATGTCACAGTCTGGTGTTGGCATTCTCTGGCTTTAGCAGATATTTCTAGCTGACTTTCCTGTGTAGTGCTTATAATGCAACAGAGATTCCTCACTGGGAAAACCAGGCAACACCTCTTTCAGTGTGTGCCACAGTCCGTCCTCCAGCCAGTTACTCAAGCATACAATTGGTATCTGCATTTGAGAATACACCTTCAGCTTATTTTCTGTTGTGATGGTTTCACTACAGATGGAAGCCTCTTGGATAAGGACTCTGTTAAGATGATCTCCAGATCAGCTTCCTCTACAAGAACTCTCGCTCTAACCAAAGCAAAGACATCTTTTCCTTGTGGCTGGTGGGTGCTGAGCTGATGTCACTTCTCTCCCCTTCCTTAAAGCAGTCAACTCCAGTCTCAATTTCTACTTTAACTTTCTGAGTGATAGTAATTTTGGAAAAGTATAATTAGTTGGTCCTTGCAGGCTTCTTTTTATTTTGGGGATGTTATAAACCCTAGAAAAAGGCCTTCTTTCCCCCTGATATTTAGGAATCTAGCAAAAATCGTGAAGATGTGATACTAAGGATTCTGACCCAGAATTTTCAGAAGACATTTTAGAAAAATCAGTGAAAAGACACTTACCAATGAAACTGAAATGTAACTGATTTATGTTAGCCAGATTCCCCTTTACATCAATTTGCCAAAATGTCACTATTTAATATTATTAGGTGTTTTGGGTATTATAATAAGGATATATTTTAAAACATAAATGTATACCTCAATTCTTTCACACCTGCAATTACTTCACCACTCATCAGCTGATGTTTATTGCCATTGATCTAGAAACACAACTGTCAGCTACCTAAGAACCAGTTGTTCTCAAACTTTAATGTATTACCTAGAAAGCATTTAAAACACACTTAAACCCAGAACCCATACTACTCCATTGAAATCAGAATCTCTGGAGACTAGAACCAGGCTTGGGTACTTTCAAAAGCTCCCCAGCTGATTCTGTATGCATCTAGGGATAAGAATTGTTGCCATGATCTGTCAAAGCTGGGATCCATCTTAAATCTTCTTGTATCCACAAGTCAGACAGAACAATCTATCTCTGAAGTGATTCTTCTTGTGACCTTCTCAACCCAGACAGAGTTACAGTTCTGTGAAGTGCAAAGCTTGGCTGGACTAAAAAGGAAGGGACTCAACTCCCTGACCTCTACTGTTTCTGTCCCCTCACCTGAAGGTTTGGTTGATTCATGTGCTTGAAGAGGGAAGATAGAAACTAGATTTATATTTCTAAATATTTGCTAATAGGATATAAATGTATCTCACATTTGGCCTTTAAAAAGCAGATGGGCACTGGGGTCAGGTTATAGTAGGTAATAGGAGAAGACTATTACATTTTCAGGGAATAGGAGAGCCACTTGTTCTTACATCACTGGCTTGAAAGTGACCATGATGGATCTGTAGCAACTGCAACAAGTCAGGGGTCCTCTCCAGCTGGAGAACTAGCTGTGGAACATTTATCAGCAATTGTTAGATATTAGTATTGAAAAACACTTCTCAAATTGTTCCTATTTTCAAAGCTTCCAAGTAAATGTTTCCATTTCCTCAACAAATTTGATAGACATTTTCTTTTGGATAAGATTTTTATTGCCCTAGAAATAAGGAGAGCAAACTAATTTTTACTGAAGTATATCACAATAAATACAGAAATGTGTCATAGATATTTCTCAATTTAATAATCTTAGTTGATGCCTTTCAAAGAATTCAGTTTTAGGCCGGGCGGTGTGGCACACACCTGTAATCCCAGCACTCAGGAGGCTGAGGCAAGAGGACCGCTGTGAGTTCAAGACTAGCCTGGGCTACATAGTGAGTTACAGATCAGTCTCAACTTCGTAAGTGAGACCCTGTCTCAAAAAACAAAAAAAACCCAGAAAAACAAAAAACAAAGAATTTGGTTTTACTAATCAGTATCTATTTTCTACGTTTTCTCCAATATGTGCATGAGCAAGCAGTGTTTTCATTTTTCTAGATGTTCATGTTGTTGTTGATATGGGGTGATGTTTAGGTATTTTCTAAATTGTTGTAGTAAATTATGAATAAGTATCATTTCTCCCTCTCTGTAGTTAAAATTCATTTTAAAGGGAACATAATGTCACACTTTGTTAAGAGCATGCCAGTTGTCACAAACAGAAGGTCATAGACCATAAAGGCTGTTGTGTAGTATCTTGAGGTAGGTTATTTTCAAACCTTTTTGCTCAGTATAAATATATTGTCTTCTGAGAAATAACCTTAAAACATGAATTTACTTATACAACAGAAACATTCAGTAAAACCAAAGAATCAAATACTATCAGCTGTTTAACATGTAGTGATAGCTGTTTCATAATTCAGTAGCACATTAAAAATAATGAATAAATTAGTAAAAAAATTTAAAATTATCTTGACTTTGACCTTGCTCAAGATAAATGTTTCATAACTCCTATGATTCTTCAATTTCAGCAAATTTCAAGCATTTGTTGGGTCCATGTTTTTGTCTTATACCTTCTTCTCCTTTGACACACCTACTCCCTTCAACCTCCTATGTCCCTGAGTCAGTTTTTCAAGGACAGCCCTATGATTCTCACTTTGCTAGTCCACTCTTAGGTAGTGCTCCATGATGCAGAACTCCATTGGAGCTGTAACTTCTTACACTTTATTCACCATCCAGACCTCATGAAAATATAATGTTCCTATGATCCAAGGTCAAGTCAACAAGTTCTATAACACATGGTCATTACTGAAGTCATGAGAGGTTTAATGCTTTACTCTCTGAACTGTGGTAATAATATTGATAATGGAGGAGTTCCTTGGAATACATAGTTTAATGACTAATCCAAAACACACATGTAAACATTGATATTTTTTTAAAATATGAGAATTTGGAGTTATATTATTTGAAGGCAAGACATGTAGTAATTTGACAGGATGTATAAAAACTTATCCAAAGTGGAGGAACTGCTCTTCTCCTTTCTCTAAAGGAGAGCTTTAGTAAATTCGCCCATAGAAACAGTAGAATTTTTACCTTCCTCTAAAGGAAAACAGTGGCAAATTTACCCATGGAAAATAGATTAACTCTTACCAATTGAAATATTCACCAGTTTATTTAAGACCACATTTGTAGCTATAGATTTGGCTCTTGAGCCTGACATGTAATAGGGATTAGACATCTCTTAGAAGTCTGAAGCCTAATTTTTATGATACACTTAGCCGATGTAATTTTATTTATAAAGAATAAATGGTATGAGAAAATTCTTAGAATATGGACAAATAATAAAAAGAAACAGGGTTCATAATTGTTATTGTGATCATTACTCCTGGAAATGTGCAGGGGGCAAGTGTTATCTCTGGATGATGTGATTATAAGTTAGTGATGTTTATTACCTTAAGTAACTTAGCAACAGAAGAAAATAATAAATATTACAACCATACTGAGGGATTTTACTGAATATCAGATGGGATTGAGTTCCTCTTTATTTCTTTTACGGGCCCCTGAAAAGGAACACTGTACACAGCGAGTATTAAATCATCATAGAGGATTCCCATCCAGAGCTCCAGGAAGGACTTAGCAACAACACAAACCAGTAAAGCGTTAACAACCCTTTCCTCACGTTCCCTCATCTCTCAATTCCCTGGGTACAGGTTTTAGTTCCAAACAGCATTTTTTTCTACCATTTCTTCCTGTGCAACTGCAGCCTTGTTATCTCTCCAGAACTCATTACATTGTCTCTCTTTTTGAAATTTTAACTATGATGTTCCATCTGCTGTCACTGAACTGGAATGTCCCCAAAATGTAAAGCAAGTCCCAGAGGGAACTGACTCAAAGACTTTTTTGCCTGATAAACAGCAAATTGCAAAATGGGTTTTAACTCCTTTCAATTAACAATGTAAAAAGAAAGAAAAGGAGACAAAGACTTTCTCTGCAAGCACGCAGGCATGTCTGAGTTCTCTCACCCTTTATCCACTTACTGAAAGTGATCTATTCAAGGTGGCAGAATTTTTCCAGAGGTGATGTATTGGGCAGAAAGGAACATACAGGCCTTTAGACCATTTACCCATAGTGTTTATAACCAGGATGTCTCACTTACAGCATACTAGATGAAAGAGAAAGTGTCCTCTTCTCCTTTTGTAGCAAGTGGCAAAACAAGTTCAAATGTTCCAGATATGTAAGAACTTATGTCATTTACTGAACAGATAATTACTAAATGTCTATGTTATACCAGAGCCTGTGCTGAGTGCTAGGTGAACGTAAATAGTCCTCAGCAATACAATTTACTATTCAGTAGAAGAGACAAGTATTAGTAAATATTTATACAGAGGAATACAGAATTGCAGCTAAGAGCCATGAAACGGTACACGGTGTGTGAGAGCCTCTACGTGAAACTTTGTCCTAGTGATAGATGACAGGGTGGTGACAAAACCCTTGAAAGGTGATCGGAAGGGTGAGTAAGTGGATCACTTCTCCAAAACAGACAATAAGAGACTGAATTAAAGCTAGAGGAAAAACCTGTGTGTCCTGTGCAAAAACCATGTGGGATGTAGGCAAGGACATTTTAAATTCTGGAGATGAAAAACTAGAGCCATAAGGAATGAGGGTGGCACAGGTAGGTACTGCCATCTAGGCTACTGCTTAGGAGTTTTGCTTTTGTAATTTTTATTTGAAAATAATTTTAGGGTTACAGAAAAGTTTTAAAAATAATAAAAAGAGTCCCTATATTTCCTTTCATTGGGATCCCCTAGTGTTAATATATCGTATTTCCATGATGTCCTTGTCAAATAGAAGAAAGTGGTTTTGGACCCAGTATGGACAAAGCAGTTAACTAAACTTGAAGGCTTATTTAGATTTCATCAGTTTTTTTCACCTACATCCCTGTCTACTTCGGAATCCAAACCAGTGTGCCATAGTACCTAGATCGCCGTGCACTGTTAGTGCCCTCCGATCTGTTTCAGTTTCTCATTTTCTTTCATGATCTTGACTTGATAAAGAATACTAGTCAGCTATGTTTCAGAGTGTTCCTTTTGTACAGTTTATGAGGTTCTGGATTTGGGGAAAGAATTTTATAAAGACAGAGTCTTATACAATGAATCTCGCCAGATGGTACATGACAGCAAAATAACCTCACATTGATCATATTAAGTTTGGCCACTTTATTGAGAGCATCTGTCAAGTTTCTCTACTCTTAAATTGTGGCACTATTTATTATTTTTTTATACTCAGTTAAAATTGTCACCAAGTCTTGCTAGTTAAAGAATGAACCTTCTTTGAGCCTGAAATTTCAACCAGCGTGTTCATCTATTAAAATAACAGCGGATATATACCAGGGGAAGATACTTTGTCTGTTTCCTGTTATTGTTGTTGTTGTGGTTTTTGACACAGGATCTTACTATGTAGCCCAGGCTGGCCTCAAGCTCGTAGCAATCCTCCTACCTCAGCCTGCTGAGTGCTGGGATCATAGGTGTGTGCTTCCACATCTGGAAAGGAGGAAGATATTCTGAAGTTGATCAATATCTTTCTTGTTAAAGTGTTACCTATGAATTTTAGCATTCATTAGTGAATCCTGACTGCAGTATTATCATTGCAGTGAATGCTTTGCTGATTCATTTTGCATTTGTTATTTTTAATTAATCTATGAAGATGTGTTCCTTCTCCCTTATTCATTTACCTATTCCATCATTTACTTACATCAGTATGGATTGCTGGATATTTCTTTTATTTGGGAGGTTATAATCTAATATGATAATTATTTTTTGCTCAAGTTTATCCAGATATTAGCCTTTGGGAACTTGTCTAGATTAGTTCCTGTATCTATTTTTATTTTCTATAGGATGTTTACTCTTTGCTGATAATTATTTTTTATTATTTTAATAGGCAAAAATTATATATATTTATGTGATGTGATAACTAATACAATATAATATGTAATGAAAAAAGCAGGGTAATTATCATCTCCTCTCCTTAAATATTTATCATTTCTTTGCATAGAAAGGCTTTGAAATTCTTTATTTCAGCCCTTTTTTTATGACACAGGATTTCTTCATGGAGTTTAGCCTGGCCTTGAACTTACTAGGTAGGCCAGGCTGGCCTCAAACTCACCATGATCCTCCTGCCTCAGCCTCTGAAGTTCTGGAATTACAGGCATGCACCACCATACTCGGCTCTTTGTTCCAGTTCTATATAAACTATTCAATATATGTTCCTATATTTTTTTAATTGTCTTGACATTTGCTGTTTGAGCAATTATTTGCTGTACAGCATTAGACACATTGAACCAAACTCACTGTTCTGGTATAACCCTTTTTGTGGTGCAGTAGCTTTTTATCTATTATTGGATTTGACTTGCTGATAGTATGTCAGTGTTCTGCTTGTGACATGACCCTATAGCTTTTCAGAATGTTACCCTTGGGGAAACTGGATGGATGTTATACAAGATCCCTCTGTAATTACTCTTATATTTGCATGTGAATATATAGTTATCTAAAATAACTTTCCTTAACTAATATATATGACAATTATATAATTACTGGGGGAGAAACCATAGAAATATGTCGTTGTAGGGTACTTGCATGGTACCTGAGGTGAGATGACCTGAAGAAGTGTACAGTAAACCAGAGGTAGGCAGACAGATCTTTCTTAAAGGGAAGGGGATCAAGAAAGGGAAGGAGAGGGCGGTGAGGGGAGAGAAAGATGATGAATGTGTATTAAAATATGCTAATATCTGTACAAATTCCATGGAAGAAATATAAATATTATGTGCTGCAAACATGTGCTAGTAAAATTTTTAAAGAAAACTAAATAATGAGATATACATAGCAAACTAATACAGAATGTGAAATAAAGTCATATAGTCAAACAATTAAAATGTATAAAAAGAGAAAAAATGTATAAAATATATATACAATGTATACATGTATATATAAAAATGTATAAAAAAGAGAAAAAAGAAGCAAAATACAGATACAAAGTTGAAAACAACTATTAAGTAGGTACCAGTATCACTAATCATGTCAGTAAATTAATGTTAATATAAACTCACCAAAAGATAAGTAACCTAGACTTCTTTGTAATCAACATACACAAACCCACTTAAACATAAATAATACCTTTTTATAGTTACATATATGCATAAACCCCTTTTAAAATTGATGTAAACATAACATTTTATAAACATAAAATGATGAAAGTACATGTCATTCTGATCTAAATTTCAGAAATGTGTATCTTCTATCTCTAAACTAATAGGTAATCTAATTTGTTTCTATCAATGTATGACACAGAGTAAGAAGTATCAGTAATAAATAGCATCAATTTTAACAAAGGCATCAATTCGTCAGAGGGATATAACAATTCCATATTTGCACAACTAATGGCAACATTTCACAATGCATCAAATAAGATAGATAGATCTATATGTACAAATAAACATTTATGTAGGGAAATCTCAATAGCTTTCTCTTACCTGACAAATCAAGAAAACGGTAAAGATACAGAAAACAATAGTAGATTATCAACAAATTGATCTACTAGAATATCACAATCATATTTATTTTGGAACATTTGCAAGAAAGTTCATGACGTTGGCCATAAACAAGGCATGATAAATTTGAAATGATAAAAATTATGCAAAATATGCTAACCACAAAAATATTGAATTATAAAGTTATATCCTCCTGATGAATTGATGCCTCTGACCACAAAGAGTTTCAGGAATTCTAAGAAAGAATAAAGCAAAGGAAAAGAAATACACACATATTCACCTAGACACTGCATAGTCCACTCTTTCCAAATTGCAAGTTAATAATAGGAAAATAACTGAAATATCAATATTCAGAAATAACTAAATATTCGGGAACTAAATAATGTATTTTCATTATACAGTACATAGGTAATAGATAAAAATTAAAATACTTTGGGCGGAATAAAAAAATTACCAAATATAAGTTGGATGCAGCTAAGAATATTTGAATCCAGTGCAAACAGAAAAGTTCACATGCACAATAATTGTGATGTGAAGCATATAATATACTGAAAGAACTCAAAGCGGGTAATTTGCTGAATTTAATAATGACAACAAAATTCCAAATAACAGCTGTACTCTTGAACAAATTAACTGAACCCTTCATCCTGATCATCTGAAAAAAAAAGCAAGCACATTTTTAACATAAGAAGTAATTATTTCAATTTTACTGTCCTGCAAACTATGCCTAGTAATCATCCAAATTGTATGAGGCAACCCAAAACTGCATATAGAAAATAAAGCATAGTCAAGAGATAGAGCAATTTTCACAAGCACACTTGGAGATGATGGAGATGTTGGAATGTGAGACAAGTATTTAAAAATAATTATGATTAATCTGTTCAAATCTGTAGTGGAAAAAATAAATTGCAACAATATATGTAGAATTTAAACAAAGCAATAAAACTGTAAGAAAGGCTAAAAGGAAATGCTAGAAATAAAAACCATAGAAACAGAAAAAGACTTGTTTTGGCAGACATGGCAGCAGACACAAAGAATTTGTGAACTTACAGATTTAAAAACAAAAATTACCCAAACTGAAACACAGGAAGAAAATTTTAAAAAGCAGGTGGAAAACAAAACAAAACCGAGCCCCCAAAGTTGTAGGAAAATGTTAAATGTTCTAACATATTCCTCCAAAATTGAAAGGAAAGAATAAGATGAATGAAATATTTGAAGAGATAATGGCTGAGAATCTCCTAAAGGTAACAAAATGTATCAGACTATAGATACAAGGAATTTGGAGGCTTTTTAGAAGGATAGAAGCAGAGGAAATGGAACACACATATTCACCTAAACGTTTCATATTCTACTCCTCAAGATTGATGATAAAGTTAATATCTCAAAGGCAGAGAACAAAAGCCTAGGTGATATACATGGAAAGAACAGAAATAAATGTAGCACAGCTATTGTCAAAAACTGTGTGAGCCCAAAGAAAAGGGATCACTACATTTAAACTTCTAAGAGTAAAACTTAAATGTTTATATAGAACAAAAATACTTTCTATAAATTTAAGAGGAATTATGTTTTTTAAGGCAAGGAATAAAATTGACAGCTAGCAAAATTTCACTACAAGAAAAATTTTTTAAAATTAATCTCCTAAACCAGGTGTGGATTATAAATGCTGTGATCCCAGCACATGGCAGGCTGAGGCAGGAGGATTGCTGTGAGTTTGAGGCCAGTTTGGGCTACATAGTGAGTTCCAGGTCAGTCTCAACTACATAGTGAGACCCTGTCTCAAACAAACAAACAAACAAACAAACAATCCCCCCCAAAAAAACCTCCTAGAAGACCAAAATATATCAGATAGAACCTTAATCTACACAAATAAATAAATATTCCCAGAAATGGTTAAAATAATTGTAAATATGAATGATGTTTTATAAAGCTCTATTTGTGCTGAAGGATATTTTACTGCCCAACATGTAAATAATAGGAATGCATCTTTAGTTTATAACTGTGAAAAAATATCATAGATTATAGTAGCATAAAAAGTAGGAGAGAGGAGTCTATTGCAATTTATAAGATTCTTGTACTACATGGAAAATCAGTTGTATGATATTATTTATAAGATTTTGACAAATTATTAAAGAAGTTATTTTATGATAATTAAATAAATGTATATACTATAAATCATAGCTTAATCATTAAATACTTAAAGAGGCTTAAATAAGGACACAATAATGGAGATTAAATGAAATTTGGGGACCACAAAATCAATCTAAAAGCTTTCAGCAAAAGAAACAAAAGATTAATAAAACACAGGAATCAGTTGGAACACATTGAGGGTTTATAAGAATCCAACACTGGTTCAACATTTCATAATCACTCGATGTAATTCACCATATCAATAGAGAAAAAAGTTTAATTATCTCAATACATGTAGACAAAGCATTTAACATTCATAAAAAGTAAAACTCTCAATAGCCTGGAAGACTTAAACTTGCTTAGCCTGATGAATGAATATGCCAAAAAATACAAATCACATTAGCAGAAAAAGACCAAATGTGGAACATAAAAATCTGCCCTAACCATTTTTAGTATTATGCCAAAATACTAGCCAGTGCAACTGGAGCAGAAAAGCATTTAAAAAATACAGATGAATTTTAAATTTAAAAATAAAACGTTTTTCTGAATATAAATGATATTATATGATAAAAATTTATAATTTCCATTAAAACTGCTAGAATGAATAACTGAGTATAGTAAAGACATCAAGTACCAGTCTATTGTATTTTTGTGAGCTATAATTAAAAACTGAAATGGAAGTCAAAAAAATTTAAGAAGCACCAAAAACAAGAAACACCTACATAGAAATTAATAAAATATTTGCATGACCTATTTGCTAAAAGCAAAAAATCACTGATTAAAATATTTTAAAAAGACCTAAATAAACAGCAATTCAAAGAAATAAGACCAAAAGACTACATATACACATTTGCACATTGAAATTTTCAGTTGAAAAATCTGGAAAATGAAACTAAGTTTAGTGATGGAAAGTAGATCAATTGTTGCTTAGAAACAGAGATGAAGATTGGGATAGATTAGCAGAGAACATAAGCATACTTTAGAAGTAAGAAAATGTTATCTGAATTGCAACGGTGGTTTTATGAGTGTGTAAAGATGTCAAAATCAAATAAATTAAAAATATATAATGCAAAACTATAATGATACCTAAGATCCTTATGATATAATTGACAATGTGAAATAGGAAGAAAAGGGCTAAAGGTGTAGTGGAAGTGGGAAGGGTAGGGGAAAGGAAATAAGGGAAAAGGAAAAAAAATGAGAAAATGAACAAATGGAAATAAAGCTTTTGTAAATAGGGAAGGGAGGAGGCAGTGAAGGGAGGGCAGGGGTAAAGGGAAAAAATGAGAACCAAGACCTGTCATGTGAAGGTACAAGATCCTAATGATGAATGTAACTATACTGTATACCTAAAATGTAGCAATAAATTCAATGAGAGAATATATATATATATATATATATATATACATAAAATGCAGTTCCATATGCATCAATCACTCCTCAGTAATCACAGAACAGAAAAACTCTGTTCTTATACATGTCAATTCCTTACTACAAACTTTATTGATTATTTCTTAGCCAGGAAATCTTGTAAATGTTATATTTGTTAATGGACTTTGAAATACAAACAAGTATCTTAGCCTCAGCATTCCAATTCACACATGACATTTTGATTCTGTTCTAAGCAAGATGTGAAAGTCAAATCACTATGAATCACAAAGAAATGAAAGAAGAGAAAAGACCTATTAAAAAGTCTAATTAGAGAAAAGGGCACTATCTGGGACATTATTTTGCTGATGTAAAGATGCTCTGAAGAAAATTAATCTTCATCTAGCTTCAATCTATAAATTAAAGTTGCCAAGAGCCCAATGCTCAGTTATAGTTATTGTAGAATCACAGCAAGGCAACTTAGTGTCTTCTCTTTGACTTTATTTATTTTACAGCATAGGTCTCTACCTGGAGTGATGGCTCATCAGATGGACTGCACAGTTTAAAAATAGAAAATTCAGAGAAATACCCACCAAGCTTCCAAGTCAGCAGGTCTTCCTTCTTCTGAAATATCTGTATTTTTTAAAAAACTGCATTGGAAATGGTGATGCCCTGTTGTTCTTGCAAGATCAAGGTGACAAAATCAAGTTGAATGTGAGTTTTATGCAAAGATAGGATCCGCACTGAAGTCTTATTTAGTATATGTGCTGCTAAGGTGAGCACAAATTGAAGTCTTTCAGGGAATCCAGAATAAAGTTTTGACTCTTAACTGAAGCAATGTAACAGTACTCAAGTTTTAACTGAAAACTTAGACATAAAAATTATAGCATTTATTGTTTAAAGATGATTGGAAGTTTGTAAGATTTGGTAGAGGTAGTTGTGTGGTAGAGTACTTGCCTAGCATGTGTGAGCTCCTGAGCTTGACCTCCAGTGCAACAAAAAATAAGTAAGCAGTAAATAAAGGGTGAGGAAGTTTTACTTGGACATACTGACTCACTATAATTTTTACTTAATTATTTCATTATAATATTTATGATTTACTGTTGATTAAAACAGAATCCTCTCTCTCCTCCTCTCCTCTCCCCTTCTCTCCTCTGCTCTCTCTCTCTCTCTCTCTCTCTCTCTCTCTCTCTCCCAACTCTCAGCATTTCTTTACTCCATTCTCCATATTCCTCTCTCTTCCTTGGTAAAGCACATCATCATCAATACAATCAGGAAGTTTGGTCATATGAACCAGGAAGCCAATACAGAAGCATCATAATTCATGTACTGATACTGAATTCTGATATAAGACAAATGGATAGGAGAGAACAGTGTTCTAGTCAAAAATATTTGTATTATTCATTTTTACTTATTATAATACAAATTTTACATCTTTTTTATACTATGTTCCTTTACATTCCTATTTTTAAACCTTCTTGGAACCAAATGCAATAGAGAAAATATCCCTACCATGTCATTTCAACATGATAAACACTGTCACCATTTTTGGTATATACTTTTTCAGAAATTTTCAATACAATAAAGGAAACATATATGGAATATTTTATATTATTGTGTATTATACCATTAGTCCCCACAAACAAAGTATAAAAGATCAGTATTTTTATCCATTATTTAAAATGAAATAATTGAGGGAGAACATATGAAAGACTCATCTGATCTTATATTGCTAGGTAAGTAACATTCATTATATTAATTTGGCTTCCCAAATCTTTGACAACCACGAAATATCCCTTCTTTACATGCCCTCAAAAGTGTGTGAAACTGTTTGTACCTGTATTTCCATGGCTGTGGTGACAAATTACAAACTAAAATTTCTAAGTGCTACATCTATAAAATAGAACCTGACTTTGAGAGCAAAAGTCAAAATTTCAATGGAAAGAGCAAAGCCACATTTTTAGCATATCTGTGAAACACTCAATTTATCATTTCCTTAGTAGTTTAATATTCATCATTTCTTTAGTCCCCATTTCATTCCTTTTTTACTGTATTCAAACCCTTGCAACTTCAGATGTCTCTAAAATTCCAAACACAGAAGTAGCCACTTTTAGTTCAATTTTGATATCTAAATAAGGTTGCCACATTTAGTAAACAAAAATACAAGGATGCACAGTTAAATTTAATTTTGGTTAAAAATGAAAGATATTTTAATATATTTATACTCCATAAAATATTTGGGATGACTAATACCAAAAATTATTTGGTTTCTCCTTAAATTCAAATTTAATTACGTGTCCTGTATTTGATCAGGCAAGCCTAATCTAAATGAAGTGGTACAGTTTTAAGGCTGCCACATGATGAGAAATGGTCCTGTATATCCCAGGCAAATAAAAATGTCAGGCATTATCACAAATGTTACTTGCTGTGTTTGTTTGTACAAAAAAGTCTACAAAATGCTTCTTTTCCTTCTCCTTGCAGATTTTTTTACAAATCTCAGTTCCAAATACTCTGAGTAAAAAAACACCAAACCAGTCAAGCAAGCCACCACAGAATGCATAAAGTGCTTTGAAGTAGACAGTTCCCATTCTGTTCCAGGATGGCTACCCTCACAGAAGGAAGGACTCATAAACACAGACCACCCTTTTCTTGCACATATCCCCAGTCCCCCTTTCTCATTGTATTGCAGTCTCACCACAGATCTGGAGATAGTGGCTTTGTAAAGAAAATAGCTCAAAAGCAACTACCATCAACTGACCAGCATAGGGAGTTTCTTCTCTTTGTTCCAAGCAGCAAATGGGAAGACACTAAAAAAGGCAACCTGAGGCTCTTTTATACTTTTCTTTGGTTTCCACCCATATCTGAACCCTAAGCACTCTTGCCCTCTGGTACTAACAGAGAGTCCCTGCCCACCATGAGGAAAAAGCACTGCTGGATGGCAGTTACTCAAAGTTAGCATGCTACTTGATGCAGTCTATTTAAAACTTTATTAGGAGCTTGGATTTTTCCTCCCCTATAATTTAGAAGGCAGAACAGAGAGGCAGTTTGCCCTTAAAACAATGCAATTGTGAGCTCCTGAGCTGTTGTCAAGCCCACTTCCAATTCACAGAAAGTAACTCCCTCCGGTGTATGCCAGAGATCTGTACGCCTAGGTTAATGAAAGAGAGTTAGGATAGCTTGTGCTTAATTCTGGTCCTTAAATGGGAAAGTGATTATAATGGAAGGAATAAAGGAAGACACATAAGAGACAAGAGGAAGACATGGATCTGATTCCTTTTTCTTAACCTTGCTACCCTCTAAAGACAAGGCCTTACGTAAATCACTTGCTGTCTCTGAGCTGCAATACCCTCTTCTGTAAAATACTGAGGCTTGACTAGATTATTGTACAGATCCTTTAGAGACTAGAGGTCTGTGGCATTTTACATTAGCTTTTCATTTCCCTGAGGATTCTTGTGTTTTGTTACTGCTTGAGCAGTAGTCATAAATCACAAGACTTGCTGGCTCTCTAACAACTCTTTTAGAAATCTTTATGAAACAACCAACCTAAGAAATAGCAAGGGCTGCTCCCTTAAAGGGCCGCTGGGAAGAAAGGTAAGGCTGTATAATTCTTAAAAAACAAAACAAAAATTAAGACCATTAAAGTATAAGGGTAAAAGGGAAGGAAGGAAAAGTTTATTTAAGCAAAATATGCAGATATTAGACAAAAGGGTGAGTGAGACAAAAATATAGAGAAGTGTTACAGTAGGGTAGGAATAGAATTAAGTTTCAGTGTTTCCAGGAGTGTCGAAGACATGACACAGGAAAAGTGTGAAAAAAGAACAAATCACAAAGGAAAGAACAGGTAAGGTGGCAGAAGTAGAACTGTGTTCTCCTGGCAAATGGAAGGAATATAATTTGCCCTAAATATTCTTGAGTAATAAAGAAAGCACAGGCATTCGCATACACAACTACCAATTTCCATCTGGATTGTTGGGTTATAGGACATGAAAAAGACAGGAAGGCAAGGTAATGAGTAGGGTGGAGTAAGTGGGTAGTGGTTCTGACTATGCAGTGGAAGAAATTAGTCATGTGGGAGTGGAGATGCAGAGGAAATTATGAAGAAGAGCGCTGGTATGTGTCTGTGCTCCCTAGGAAGAGTGAGAAAAAGCAACCTACTCAGAAACTCTTGACAGAGTTGGAGAGAGCTCTGGATGTCGAACTCTTAAACATGGAACTTTCACTGAGATATTTTTATACTTTCCATGACAGAACAGAAGAAAATTCAGTTTGACAGACACTTGGGCTACATTTCATGGTTTTTTCCCATTGGACAGATGATGAGTAGTTGCTATCTCAGTCTTTCTAGAGAAGTAGGTGCACTCTGCCTAGCAGAGGTATCTGTGTCATGGGTGCCTCTCCTCACTTAAGACAGACACAAGCATCACATAGTCTTGAAAAGGATGTAGATTATGTTTCTCTTCTCTCTTTACATCCAGTAAGAATGTTTCTTTTATAATTTCTTTATTCTCCTGAATATTAAGAATGGGTCATATTCTCATCTAATCAAAAGGAAATTGAGTAGATCAGGCATGACAATCACCAATTGTCAAGTGTTAAAGTCTTATTAGAAAACATGATATGAGCTTAAAACCTGATGACAGAAAATAGGAGCTGTAGACAGTGCATAGTTATGAAGTGGAGAATAATAAAGGTGGTAGAATCAAAGAACAAAGGTTATGTTTTCTACATATACTTGTCTCATGGGCCAGAAAAGGAGGAGAATACCCTTAACTCCCTGAATCTTTTAGAGCTCTCCTGGTTTCTTAGCCCACCATGTGTGTAGATATCATGTCCAGTAAGTGGACTGTGCCTTGCTCCATACACTCCATGCTAGATAGGAGATAGACTGCATCAGTCACAGCTAGTCTTCTCAACTCCCTAACACGCATGTATCTGTGCTTGATTATTGCTTATAACAATCCAGCCTAGCTTTCGAAATCAACAGCTAGATAATCTGACATAGAAAGCCAGGAGGTAAACTGAATTCTCGCTCCCTGTAAGTCTTGTGTTGAAAACTTCTGAGAAAACATAGCTGAAAAGAAAGTCTTGGCTTTCAACTTTCATTCTAGTTTTTTTAAAAGGAAAGAATATTTAGAAAAGAATAGCAAAATGTACAAAAGAAAGTGTGCAGAAAGTGAGTAGAAAAGATGTTAAAATGAGAAAAAGGAAAATGTACAAGCAAAGCATCATGACTTACAGCTGGAAAGATAAATAAATTTAATTTGGGACTGTAGACAAACACATAATAACATGTCATTTTATCCATCAAATGGGTAAAACTGGAAACACACAGGTTGGGGAGATGAGGAAAATAAATTCTCTTTTGCTGGATTGGTGAATTTTTGAAGGAAATTTAAATGCATATATATCTGGCACAATTTCTTTTTCTTTTTTTTTTTTTTTTTTTGTACCAGAGGTCGAACTTGGGTCCTTGATTTGCCAAGCAGGCAGTGGCACCACTGAGGTAAATTCCTGGCCCCCATCTGGCACAATTTCTTGATGATAAATTTCTTGCATACATATTATTTGCATTATTTATAGGAGCAGAAACATTCATCATTTAAATATTTGACATAGCAAACTATTGGAAATAATCCAAAATGTCTATTACTCTTTTACCTATTATGTTACTATGGAATCCTGCACAACTGTTAACAAGAATGAAATCGTGAGGAGTGGTCACTGGGAAAGAGTTCATGTGTGCCAATAATTGGACAAGAATAGGTGTCAATAAAATATTTCAATAACAATTTTGACTAGTATGTATTTAATTTAGGTTAAAATGTAAATTGTGATTCTGATGCATATATATGTATACATGTATACACCTTGGGAAAGGAGGCTAAAAGAGAGCAAAAGAAAAATTAAATATGAAGAACAGATCAAAAATTTTCTAGGAATGCTTTGTGTCCATGTTATTAGATACATAGAAAAATAAGCCTAAACATTATTAAATTCCTAGAAGTTGTTACTCGGGGCAAAGGACTTCAGAGAAGTTAGTGGATTTCCTTTTCTTTATATTTCTCTGTGAAGTTTGGATATATAATGGCAAACAGGTAATTTAATTTTAAATTTTTGTAATTTAAAAATGAATTAAAAAATTTAAACTACATAACAAAACACTGTATGATTAATATTCAGTGAGTTAATAGAGGCAATTAAATTGATGCAGATATTCTGAAAAAAGATCAAGCTGATTCCTAGCTGACTTGATCATGAAGGATTGATAAAAGCGGTGACATTTAAGTTGGATGGCAAAGGATCCTTTATGAGGATCCATGGATCCTGAATGTTTGCCTCATTTAGCCCTAGAGCTAAAAGTTGTTAGAGATGGATAATATGACATATGTCTGACATGTTAAGACTCAATAAGATTATGGATGGCTTTGAATGTCAGACTAAAAAGGATGAGTTCTATCTAGTAGGGAATCACTAATGACTTTGGGATAGGAGATACACTGCCAAACTAATGCTCTAAGAAACAGTAATCAGAAAGCAAAGTAAAGGAAGAAAAGACTAGCAGAGTCATAGGTTTTATTTGGAAGTCCTGTCAAAGTACATAAGTGCTTAAAAATACCCTGCATTTTTTGGCCATGGCTGTAGAACAAAGCAGAAATTTAGGACCAGGTGTTAGAATAAATAATGTAGACCTGGGGAGCTGGATGATATAAATTTCTTTCTGATGTTTTAGTTGGGTACTAAAAAGCAACCAGAAATATATACATTAGTATAGAGCTGTGCTGTGGGAATTTAAAAAGCAATTCAATTCTAAGATCTGGGCACTATTTGTTAGTGGCTTGGCCCCTCATTAACAAACCATATGGGTTATATTTAAAAATCTATATCCTTGTATCATAGGATGACAAGCCAACACAAACACATTGCATTAAGACTTGAAAACCACAAAGGATTTATGTAGACTGGAAAGATCTCATGGGAAGAACGGTTTATCCTTCATACTTAGAATATGATATTTGGGCTTTAATGGGTGAAATAATACTGAAGAGTTGAAATTCTCCTAATCGTACCACACAGATTTTTCTTGTTAAGAAACAAATATTCTTTATTCTCATACACCACTTCTGATGCGCAAAGCCTTTCTAGACACTTCCACTTCCTCGAATGTTACAGCCCTTTCAGTGTCCACTTTCACACAGAGTGTCTGTATTCATTTGCCCAGAGCCCCTGGCTGGTTAGTACGGTGACTCATGGAGCCCAGGACTCTCACTGTACTTTCTCTGACAACATTATGCTCCAAACTCACAAGGAGTAGTACCTCATAGGTCCTCTTATAACATCAAAACAGATATAAACGACTTCCAGAAAAAGGATAGTGTCACCATAACTGCCTCATAAGGTTGTAAACTGCAGAGTGTCAGGAATACAGCTGTCTCATGTGTTGATGTCTACAGATTCACTGCCACTCAGAAGATATATTTCTTCATCATACCCAGCAAGGATGCTGTCTGGGAGCTGTGATTGTCTTTTTAGGCTATAACTTTTTAGGCACAGTACTACTCTTTCACATCTTGCTTCATTTCTCTAGAGTGTAATAATATTTTTCCCTCTTAAGCTAAGAAAAATTTCACTTTTCTCCATTTTGAGTGTATATAATAGAATAGCTTCTAAGAACCCCAGTTATTTTTGCCACTGTACCCCTCTCAAAAATGAACCACAAACCTTGCTTCACTAGGGGTGTACTATCTGCACATTTTAAGAATGGAAGTAGCTTGTGCAATAGTGAAAATTCCCCTAGAGATTTCTATACATCTCTTGAACTTTTAATGTGGAAAAGTTACTTTGTTTTATTTTGTTTTATTTTGTTTCGTGTTGTGTGGTGCTAGGGATAAACCCTGAATTTCACATAGACTAGGTAAAGAAAAAGTTACTTCATGAGTTATATTGAATTCCAGATGTATGTCTAGGAACTGGTGACGTTGAGTGGGATATCTTGCAGTACATACTGTCTTTGTCACTTTCATCAGTTTGGATCTACTGAGAAACAAATACTCACAAGGAGTCAGATGAGTATGCAAGATGTACGAACTCATGGAAAGGACTGGAGCAGACAGGGAGATCTTTTAGACCAGCATGCAGATGTAACATTTTTGGAAGTTGAAAGGCAAAGAAAGAGTAAAAAGAATCTTGGTAATTTCCAAGAGAAGTTCTGCCAGGTTAATGCTGTACCCTTGACAGAATGCCACTAGCTGGAGCAGTCCCACCAACATGTGCCAACTGCGTCACCTCTACCATTACCAGGGGACGTTGGTGGACACATGACTCTGGATCCAAATGGAGAGAAGCTTGAGTCTCCACTGGGCACACCACAGAAGGTATTCTCAGAGGCACATTTGAGATGTGCATCTCAGATGCTACAACATTGTTATTATTCATTTTCTTAAATATGTTGCTGAGTAATATTTGTTGTCTTGCTATCATTAGATTTTCTCAGTCTCAAGTGAGCCAAATACTACATTTAATGCTCTATTTTTAAAATAACTCTGATAGAATTATTATGCATGCCTTGGTTGAATTTACTTCTTGTTTTATCTATTTATACATGGAGACATAAAGACAAATCTCTATATAAATATAAAATATATATTTAGCATATTGATTAGATTGTGTCTATCTCCTATTCAAATTCAGACTTTGTGTAAGGAAGTTACAGTGACAAGCCATATTGACATCTCCATGGTAACAGGACTAATCAGTGGCTACTACCAGAAAGGCTCCTTCAGACCAATGGCGTAATCGTTATTCTCTCCTGCAGTGCTTACAAAGAGCTCCCCAGATGAATTTGCAAAGAAGTAAGTTTCTTTTTATTTAATTTTCTACCTGCTCCAACACTACAGAGGAACATCTGAGTCTCAATTAAAGGGATGCCGGGTCTCTCAAACTACGAGTTTAAATAGTACACACCAGGATATGTGTGTGTGTGTGAGTGTGTGTGTGTGTGTGCATATTTGTGTGTAAAATTTATACTTATAGAAACTGAATACTTAGTTGTTAGTAGCTGGGTCAATTCTTAATAAAAGAAGGAAAATAAACATGACAAAAGAATATATAACACTTGAATTCACATGCTCGGTCATGTTCTGATGACACAGTTCTTGGGTAAACTATTTTAACCATTCCAATCTTCAGCTGTTTTTTTTTTTTCATCAAGAAAATGAAGAACTGCTCATTTGACTTTTTCATGTAGTTTCTAAGAAAGTCAAATGAGTTATGAGATAGTACTGAAATGACTGTGAATGTCAATGAGAAAACACTAAGACCTAGAAATTATAATGTGTGAGATAAATTATTCATAGAGGTTATGCCTGGTATGATAGCTTTCTTTCTTTCAGCAAAAGAGTGAGCAATCTTCTAAAAGCTTTATATATGTGTGTATGTATATAAATGTATACATATGCCTTCACTTCTGGGAAAAGAAGAGACGACTGCCCTCTTACTCATGTATTTGTTCAACAAATACTTTTCAGGCACTGGTCTAGACCTTGGAAATGCAACAATGATTAAGAGGAGATCAGGTGCACAAGGACTATGTTCTCAAGAAACTTTGTGCTCCATGCAAGTCTTTATGAGTCTCTTTTCCTAGGTGCCTAGGAAATGGATTCTGAGATATGGATTTGCCCACAGGAAGGCATATTAAGGATCAACATATGAAAGAGATGGAGGGGTAGAGAAGGAAAGGAGATAGGGAAACAAGTTTGTGCAGAGGGAAAGGTAAAACTGAGACTTATTTATAATAAAGGCCATAACAAGCTCTAGAGGCTCTTTTGGAGCTAGAGTAGCATTCCCACTGACCTGGAATTTTATATGGGCTGCAGCTTCCTTTAGTCAAGGGTAATTTCCTATGCAGCAGGTTTGTAAGATGGAGCCTGTGAACAGGCAGCATTTTTACAGCTTAGGGAATGAATATGCAGGTCCTGAAGGGTTTTTTGAAAGTAGTTCACAGCATCCAGTATAATAAATGAATACATGCTGTATCAGATGGTTCATGCAGTGAGAATAGGAAGGCAAAGCAAGTAATGGTAAGAACTCAGGAACAGAGGGGGGCTTTTAAACAGAAGAGATAACAGAACCTAATATGAAGAAATCTGAAAAAAAAATGGACTGAAACCTGCAGAAAAAGAAATGAAAGGGCTGAACCGCCACAAGCCCACCAGGGGACCTATGAGGAGTGGGGTGCGGTTGCTTCCAGCAACCGCACCCCATCCACCCCTGCTTGTGGCTTTCTGTCCACCCCTATTCTTCATCTAAACTGCAATAGCACAGGGGGTCTTGATGGCCATTGCCTTGAGCTAGAGCAGAAGTAAAGAAGAGTAAGAGGGCCTTACTCCTTCTAAGTCCCAATCCAGAAGGGTAGATCCATTATAAACATATTTTGAGCTAGTCTTTCATTTCACTTTATTTCACATGGTTAAAGGTGATAGATTAATAACTACCACAAATTATCATTTTCTTAGCTGTGTTTGATTCTATTGCTCTTGCTGATTTTATCAAGTGAGCTAGTATTGGGATTGATCCAATCTGTTAGCTTTCCTGGTATAATGAGAATGAGATTTCTCCAGAGTTATTAGAGTCTCAAATGCTAAAGACCAGATATATCTGGAAGACACCCCTGAGAAGCAATCATTCCTTAAGGTTTCTAGATACTAGCAACAAAGATATTTACAATAAGTAATATTTAAGTATCAACCCAGGAATTAAACCAAGAACTATACCAACAACAATAATAGAAATGAAGAGATATTAAACAAAGACACAGTCTTCCAGCTTACCAAAGGCAAATTCTGGGGAAAACGAGATGGAGAAATCTGATAATCAACCATCTTTACAATCTGAACTGATAACACAGGAAGTAAAAAAAAAAAAAAACAGGTGAATGAGGAATTAGAAATATTCAAAACAGAAATAATTTCTCAGATAAAAGACATGACTAGAGACTCTAGAAAAGAAACAGATAAAGAAATAGATGAATTCAGTCTATGATTGAAACTATGAATGCTCAGCATGGGAAAGAAATGGAAACCATGAAGGCCCAAAATAAGAAAGAAATGGAATCCATTAAACAGATTCAAACTGATGCCCAGGAAATTAAAAATGCTATTAAAAGCATGCATAGAAGACTAACCCAATCTGAAGACAGAATATCAGATATAGAAGATAGGATGGCAGTCAGTGACCTTGAAAAGAGAGATCTCTTAAAAATGGTAAGGAACCATGAGAAATTAATCCAACAACTAATGATGCAAAGAACAACAGTATAAGAAAGCACAAGTGACATAAAAAGCTCTTCACAGAGTTAATGATAGAAACTTCACAAACAGTGCAAAAGAACTTGACATACAGATAAGTGAGGCATTTAGGACTCCAACTAGTTAAAATAAAACAAATCTACATCTATACATGTAATAATCAAGATCCTGGGAATCCAACAGAAGTACAAAATAATACATGCACCTAGAGAAAAGAAGCAAATTATATGCAAAGGAAAGCCAATCAGAATCACAATTCACAAACCCTCAAGTCAAGGAGAGCCTGGAGTTAGGTATTTCAAGCTTAAAAGAAAAAAAAAAAAAAAAAAAAAAAAAGCAACCTCCAACCTAGGCTGATGTATCCTGCAAAACTATCTTTCAAATTTGATGAAGAAATAAGATATTTTCATAACAAAGAACATCTGAGAAATTTCATGAATACCAAACCAACACTCCAAATAATTTTTTTAAATATCCTAGAAAAAGACAATGAGGGTCACAGTTCCATGAGGCCCACCAGAGCAAATCCAACAGGTAAGAATTTAAAGGGAGAGGGAGTAAAAAAAAAAGAGCCAACAACAGGAAAATAATATAAGAATGATAAGTCAATACTTATCAGCTATACCCATGAATGTCAATGCCTCAATTTACCAATCAAAAGAAATAGACTGGCAGAATGGATTAAGAAGCAAAATCCAACAATATGCTGTATACAAGAAACACACCTACTTGAAAAAGATACTCACAGATTGAAAGCAAAAGGATGGAAAACAATTCTCCATGCAACAGGAATCTGGAAAAAAAAACAGAGGTAGCTATCTTATTTGCAGACAAGTAAATTTCAAACCAGAACTAGTTGAGACAAAGGAGGTAGCTACATCTTGTAAAGTGAACAATCCAAGTGGAAGAGATAATAATCATAAATATGTATGCACCAAATACTAATGCTCAAAACTAAACAAAACAAATATTAAGGGACGTGAAACATAAATAAACACTAATACAACTGTAGTGGGGAAACCTCATACCCCCATTGTCACAAATAGATCATCTAGACTAAAAATCATCAGTGATATGAGAACTGAACCAAGCTTTTGAAAAAATGGACTTAACAGATATCTACAGTGTGTTCCACCCTACAAAATTAGAAGATAAATTCTTTTTGGCTGTACACGGGTTATTTTCCAAAATAGACCACATGGTAGCTCATAAAATATGTTTAAGTAAATGCGAAGGAATTGAAGTTATCCCATGTATATTATCAGACCATAGTGCAGTTAAACTGGAGATCAACAGCACAACAAACCGTAAGAACTTCACAAACAAATGGAAATTGAATAACACTCTCCTGAACAATCAATGGGTCACAGAGGAAATTAAAGGAGAAATTAGACAATTTTTACAATTTAATTACAATTCCAGTACAACATACAGAAATCTATGGGATACAATGAAAGCAGTTTTATGTGGGAAATCTATATCAGTGAATGCCCACACTAGGAAAACAGAGCAAGCTCAAATAAACAACCTAACTATGAACCTTAAGCTCCTAGAAAAAGAAGAGGAAGACAAACCCAAAGCTTGTACATGGCAGGAAATTATAAAGATCAGAGGAGAAAACAATGTAATGGAGACTAAGAGAATGATACTAAAAATTAATGAATTTAAGAGTTGTTTTTTTGAAAGAATAAGTAAAATCAATAAACCCTTATCTAACCTTATCAAAAAAAAAAAGGAAAGAAAAGGCTCAGATCCATGCAATTAGGAATTAAAATGGTGACATTCCAACAGAATTAGCAGAAATCTAGAGGATCATCAATAACTACTTCGAGAACCTGTACTCCAATAAAATGAGGAACACAGAAGTAATGGACAGATTTCTAGATTTGTTTGAATTTCCAAAGTTGAACAAAGAAGATATAAAAATTCTAAACATCCCAATTACAATCAGTGAAATTGAAAATGTAATTAATAATTTGCAGCAAAGAAAAGCCCAGGTACTGAAGGATTCATGCTGAATTCTGCAAGACATTTAGAGAACTGGTTTTTGTTTTTGTTTTTGTTTTTGTTTTGCTCATTGAGTTTATTGGTACATTTTACGTATACAGTACAATTACATTCATTATTGGCATCTTGTACCTTTACATGACAGGTCTTGGTTCTCATTTTTCCCCTTGTCCCCTCCCTCCCTTCACCCCCCTCCCCTCCCCATTTACAAACACTTTATTTCCTTTTTTTTTTTTCTCCTATTTTTTTCTTAGAGAAGAACTATTGCCACTACTCTTTAAACATTTCAAAGAAAATGAAAGAGAAACAACACTTCCAAATTCATTCCTGGAAGCAAGTGTTACTTTGATTCCCAAACCAGGGAAAGACCAACCAAAAAAGAGAACTACAGGCCAATCCCCCTAAAGAACATAGATTCAAAAATCCTCAAGATACTGGCAAACAGAATACAGAGGGTCATCAAAAAGATGATACACTATGAGCAAGTTGGATTTATCCCAGGGATGAAAGGATGATTCAACATATGTAAATCAATAAATATAATACATTATATTAACAGAATCAAGGACAAAAACCATATAATCCCCTCAATAGATGTAGAAAAAAACATTAGATGAAATTCAAGACCCATTCATGAGAAAAAAAAAAAAACCTGCAGAAAATTTGAATAGATGGTCTTACCTCAACTTGATAAAGGATATCTATGAAAAGACAACAGCCAAAAATCGTACTAAATGATCAAAACCTGAAAACCTTCACACTAAAATCAGGAGCAAGACAAGGATATCCACTATCACTATTCCTGTTCAATATAGTTTGTTTAGTTACAGCAATTAGACAAAAGAAAGTAATAAAAGCAATAAAGACAGGAAAGGAAGAAGTAAAACCATCATTATTTGCTGACGATATGATACTCTACATAGAAGACCTAAAGATCTCTGTCAAAAGACTTATAGAATTGATCGACAGATTCAGTAAAGTAGCTGGATACAAGTAAATGCTCAAAAATCAATAGCTTTTTGTACACAAATAATAGTCCTACCATGAGAGAAATTAGGGAAACAATCTCTTTCACAATAGCATCCCCAAAAATGAAATATCTAGGAATCAATGTAACAAAGGAGGCAAAAGACCTCTAAACTGAAAACTATAGCACTCACTCTGAAAAAGGAGATTGAAGAGGATATAAGAAAATGGAAAAATAACCCTTGTTCCTGGGTAGGAAGAATCAATAGAGTGAAAATGGCCATACTTCCAAAACTGCTATACAGATTCAGTGCAATCTCTACTGAAATTTCAACAGCATATTTCATAGAACTCAAGAAAACAATCCCAAAAATTCATTTGAGGCCAAAATAGCAAAAGCAATTCTAGGCAACAGAGACATGGCAGGGGGTATCACAATCCCCAGTTTGAAACTATATTACAAAGACACTGTGATAAAAACAGCATGGTACTGACAAAGAAACAGAACAGAGGACCAGTGGAACAGAATAGAAGATGCAGAAACGTCTCCTGACATACAAGTTAGAAGATGCAGAAATATCTCCTAACATACTCAGTTCCTTATCTTTGACAAAGGAGCCAAACACCCTCTATGCAGGAAAGAAAGCCTCTTTAATAAGTGGAATTGGAAAACCTGGATTTCAACTTCTCAGAAATTAAAACTAGACCTGTATCTTTCACCATGCCCTAAACTAAAATCCAAGTGGATTAAATATATAAATATTAAAACAGAAACACTAAACTTGCTGGAAGATGAGTTAGGGAGAACTCTTGACGATATTGGCCTAGGAAATGACTTTATGAACAAATTCTCAGTAGCAAGGGAACTAGCACAAAGAATCCACAATTGGGATCTCATCTTTTTAAAAAGCTTCGGCACTGCTAGAGAAATCAGAAGCAGAGCTTTTCCCACTATGTGGGAAAAAAAATTACCAGCTGATCTTCATACAACGATCTACTATCTAGAATGTGTAAACAATTTTAAAAAGACCCCCCAAATATAAAGACGCAATTCAAAAATTGACATCTGAAATAAATAGACATTTTCAGACAAATAAGTAAAAGCAGCTAATAATCATATGCAAAAATGTTCAACATCACTGGTCATTTGAGAGATGAAGATGAAAACAACACTGAGATTCCACCTCACCCCACAAAAAATGGCTGCTATCAAGAAATCAACCAATGACACATGCTGGAGGAGTTGTGGGGAGAAAGGAACCCTTCTTCATTGTTGGTGAGAGTGCAGACTGGTGCAACCACGGTGGAAATTGATGTGAAGATACCTCAAGGAACTAGGATTATAAGTCTCATTTGATCCAGTCATCCTTCTGCTGGGTATCTTCCCAAAATAATTAAAGTAATCATACAGCAGTGATGTATGCTCACCCATGTTTATAGTAGCACAGTTTGTTAAAGCTAAAATTTGGAAACAGCCCAATTGCCCATCATCTGTAGACTGGATAAAGATGTTGGTTTTTTATAAAATGGAATACAACTCAGCCATAAGGAAAAATAAACAAGAGAGATTTATAGCTAAGTGGATGCACACTGAGGCCATATTCTGAAGTTTAATTTTTTTAATTGAGTTTATCGGTACATTTTAGGTATACAGTACAATTACATTCATTATTGGGATCTTGCACCGCTACATGACAGGTCTTGATTCTCCTTTTTTCCCCTTGTCCCTGCCCTCCCTTCACCCCCCCACCCTTCCCTATTTACAAATACTTTATTTCCATCTTTTCATTTTCTCACATTTTTTTCTTTTCCCTTATTACCCTTCCCTTACCCATCCCACTTTCCCTACACATTTAACCCTTGTGTTCCCATTTCACAATGTCAGTTATCTCATTAGGATCTTATGTACTATTACAGTTTATTCACACCAGAGATGAAGTGTAATGAATAAGTCATACATGTGTAAATACTAAATAGTTTCTCTGGTGTGAAAAAGTAAAAGTGTAAATAAGTATTTAAATGTATAATTGATATTGTGTAATAGGAAGAAAATTCTAAAAGAATAAAGGAAATGGGATGGGTAGGGGAAAGGGAAAAGGGAAAAGAAAAAATATGTGAAAAGGAAAAAACATGGAAACAATTTCTTTGTAAACAGGGAAGGGTAGAGGGGATGAAGGGAGGGCTAGAGAATGGGGAAAAATATGAACCTGACTAGTCATGTAGAGGTACAAGATCACAATGACAGATGTAACTGTTTTGCATGCCTCAAATGTACCCATAAATTTAATAAAAATTTTAAAAAGAAAAAGCAATGAAAGGAATTGCAAACACTTTGAGATAGGACGTGGTGAGTGTGTTTAAAGAACAAGAAGGTCAAAGGTATTTAAGAGAGTTTAATTAAGGGGGGATTTGTAAGAAGGAAGGTCAAAAAGCTACTATAAAAAAATGTTTTCATATGCTAAACTTACCACATTTTAGTTTATTTCCTACTATAGTGAGGCTCTGGTAAACAAGGGTGACTAAGCTCTTGCACTTCTGAACTTTATATTCTAATAGAGGTGTTAACTGGGGACATGGGGCAGTAGATTGGAAACACAAATCTAATTATTATTTTCAATAGTGGTCAAGTACAAAAAGGACATTTCTAAAAGAATAATATGATGGGAAAATCATGAGGATAGTAGGTATCTTCAGACTGCATAAGCAAAGTAGTACCTTTGGAAAGGTGATAATAGAATTGGGATCCAGATCACTTAAAATTCACATCAGCGTCTGTAAACTATCAAATAATCACGAAGCTATATACATTTATGTGTATTCATATTTCTCTCACTTAAGTTAATAGAATGCACCTGTCTTTGTTACTTTCCGCCTTGCTGGGACAAAACACCAAACACCCAAAGTTAAATGAGGAAAGGTTTATTGTACCTCACAGCTTGTAGAAGTTTCAGTTTGTAATCCATTGGCTCCAAGGCAGGGTGGCACAGCAGAGGGGCATCACAGAGGAGAAACAGCCCATGGCAGGGCAGGCAGAAAGCAGCAGCCAGTGAGCTTGCCTTCTTTGTGTCCCTTTATAGTCCACCCAGGCTATAAACCTATTGATGAGTACCAATCACACCCAGGGTGGGGCTTCCCTTACCCACATTCAGAACTTTGCTAAACAATTCAGTTATCATACCCCAATCAAGTGTTGCACATTCAGGATCCAGACACTTCCCAAAAGCCCCACCTATGACCACATGAGGCTTTGGGGCAACAAACCATAATATTAGCCCTTGGAAAAAAATGATTAGGGATAATTAACTTTACTTGTGCCAAACTCATAGCTGGGCGAAAGATGCCAATTGGTTGACTCTTTAGAATTGGACCAACAAATCCTGGGGTTCACTTTTTCAGGGATAAAACCAGAATCTTTATCTATCCCAGCTCATCACTATCACTCTAGAAATTCAAAGCCAATGGATGTCAAAAGAACAAGAGAGATGGAATGGGTCTAACTGAGGCACCATTTGTCAATTTTTCATTAGTTTACTTTAATTAGAACTTGGTGAATAGGACTAAGGCAATCTTCTATCTGAGTCAATTAACTTCATACAGTTCTACAGTCACTGAGAAAATTTATAATCCCAAGTAGCATACCAATCCAATTCACTTCGAAGATCATTATTTGGGCCAGGGATCTAGCACAGTGGTTTCCGCTCCTGTCTTACAAGTGTGAGGACCCAAGTTTGATCCCTGGTACCAAAAATAAATAAATAAAAATAAAAAAAGATTATTAATGGCATATCATGTATGAACATTGCTGTGCTATGAGTAAAATAAAACAGTCACTATATGTTGCATATTTTCAAGAATATTACATGAGTATTAGAGGAGGTGTCTTTTTAGAAAGACAGAACTTCAGGCTGTCTGTGATAAGTATAATGGATGCACAGTGGTTAGTCATCAATTATTAAACATTGCTTTTCCTGACAAAGGAGATAAGGCAGGTGAATTTAAGGCAATTCCTTGGCAATACTAAATATTAAAGAGCTTACATTTGACCAGCATTAATACATAGCAGGTATAAAATATAAGATTTATTGATTTTTCTTATTCTTTTTGTACAGATAGCAATAGTTAAGTTATGTCCTTGACAAATAAAAATATGTATGGAATTATTAACAGTCATTACCCCAGAATGTGATGTTTTGGGGGAGTTAAAGTAAGTATTCAGTAATTTTAAATAAATTAATTCAGGTGGACCCTTACTAACATAATTAACATCTGCATAAAAAGTGGAAATTTGAGGACAGACATTCACGCAGGGAAAATAAGTTGTGAATGTCAGGATAACAATGCACAGTTCAAAGAGGAAAAGCTTGAATGGATCTTTCTTTTGTAGTCCCTAGAAGAATTAATCCTATGAACCTTAATTTTTGAGTTCTGGTCTCCAGAAATGTGAGAAAATATACCGTTGTGCTTAGAGCACTAAGTTATAGAAGCCCCAGCAAATAAGTTTAAGTATGTTTCCAAATAATCTTAAGGTAGAAAAGATTATTGGCTGATTCAATGGTTAATCCAAGCTCATATATTTATCTACCTTACATGAAAATAAAGTTTTCAAGACAACTAAAGATCATTCCTTCAAGTACTATCATTTGATAAATGAAGAAATTAATATTAAATGCATATATTAAAGAACATACTTAACATAATTCAGCCTCTGGATTATTAGGAAGACTATTTTAGGGATGACTATTCTGCTAAGTTGAAATACAGCCAAGGCTTAAATGGCAAGGGATGAGAAAGGTTTTGTGTTCTGGCTACAGCCCCAGAGAATTCTGCCTCCCAAGGTGCTGGAATGATTTATATTTATTGTTGCTTTTACTTTTTTAAAAAAATTTTTCCAGGCTTCTCTTCATCCATTGTCTTTGTGTTTGTATATCTGTTTCCAACAGCTTTTTAGTTCTTATCAATGGACTCTGGTAATTGTCTAACTACATGGGAATTGGATAACAAAATCTGTAAAAGTTCCATACAAAATAAGAAAAACACCTTTAGCCCTTTTGTACTATTAAAGTTTTTCACACCAGAGAAACTATTCAGTATTTACACATGTGTAGGTAAAGTGGGAAGGGTAGGGGAAAGGTAATAAGGGAAAAGAAAAAAATCAGAGAAAATGAAAAAATGGAAATAAAGTGTTTGTAAATGGGGAGGTGAGGAGGGAGCGAAGGGAGGGCAAGGATTAGGGGAAAAAATGAGAACTAAGATCTGTCATGTAAAGGTACAAGATCCCAATAATAAATGTAATTGTACTGTATACCTAAAATGTACCAATAAACTAAAAAATAAAATAAATAGAATAAGAAAAACAAATGGGACTGAATATGTGTCAGAGGAGTTCCCCCATAAGATATATTTTGTGATCTTAAAACATCTACTTTAAAAGCTCAGGAGATGTCTCTTGTTTGCTTTTCTGGGTTTATAGATATGTCCCCATGGTTACATTTTGCTCAAAGTCTGTCTTCTACCTAAGTATGCTATTATTTTATTCTAGTCCTAAAACATGAGGTCAGCTGATATTCTGTCCCCATAGGTATGTTAATCACCCTGTGCATGTCTCTGTGTACACTGAACATTTGGGATGTATTTATGGAGTGAGATTCTGTTTTATGAAACCTCAACCTTTGCACAGTCTCTTTCAGTGTGGGAAAAAGCAGTAGATGATTTTGAAGAACAGAGCTGTTCTATGTTCTTTAATCTAGATAATCTGAAAGACTTATTGACATAGTAAATTCTCTCATGGGGAATTTTTATCTTGAAGAACAAACTCTGAAACCAAATCTCTGGATTAGGTGTGGGGTAAAACTCAGATTTCCTGCCATTTTATGGATCTAGCTTTAGCCTGAGCCCCGCACCTGCTGCCACCCCATTTGCTCTTGCTCTGTTGATGTTTCATCCATCTCCCTGGCTTCCTGTCCTTTGCTCCTCCTCTTCTATGTTCTCTTCTTAGGCAGCCTCAGCCTGGCCCACAGCTTCAATTATCACTTACGGGCAGGTGACTTACAAAGTTATATATTTGCTTAGACCTTTATTTCAAGATCTAGATCTGTATTTTCAACCATCTACTTATTGCCTCTTCTTATTTGTCTCCAACTTTCTTCAAATCCAAGCCAATACATCCAACATGTTCTATCCTCTGAGGCTTTATTTTCTTTCATTGTTTCCTATTAAGTAAATGACCTCACCATTACCTCTTCCAATGACCATATCCAGCCTTCACAAAATTTCATAAATTTTACCTCTTCAGCTGCTTTAGGATTCACATCTCTACTAGGAACATTGTTTCCCCACTCAGAGTTGCCACCACCTGTGCTTTGGACTTATGAGTGGCCTTGTCCTGGCCATAACTTCTCTTGACTTTCTTGAAATAGTTACTCCCAGTTGGTGGCCAGGACATATTTCTAAAATACATGTGATTGTTGTCCTGCATTTCTACATCCACTTAAATAATCCATTGAATTCCAACTATTTTCATTTAAAAGACCAGATTCCTAAACAATAACACAATAATGCCTTGCATAGCCTCCCTCTTTCATGCTTTCTTGAGCTATCTCCTTTAGTACATGACTGTGTAACTATTTTTCCTTTGCACAAACTAAGTACTACTCTTGTTTTGTTTTTGTTTTTCTACTATCCATTTTCTCTCTTACTACATATTTGACTTGTCATTCCTTTTACTAGCAAATACTTTTTTCAACTTTTCATCTGATTGATTTCTTTACATCTCTGAGTTTTTAGGCTATTTCTTCCGCAAGACTTCTTGACCCTTCTGGTAGATTTTGATCCTTCTCTTGCATATCCTCAAAGCAACACCACATCACAATGCCACATTTATCATAGTTGTAATTTTCCATTGAATTTGATCATTTGCTTAATATTGTATTTTCATATTTTCAAAATTATATCTCCATTGTACTGTCCAGATTAAGAATATTATGATTTCTTATAAATATTTATTGATTAAATGAAATCTGATGAGATCATAATGAATCAGAGACTCCTAAGCATTGTTCCCAAGGTTAAGAAGAAAAATATGAGAACTTCAGATCGGGTGTAAAGATAGTGGTATAAAATGAATAAAATAATTGTACAGATGAGGAATAAGGTAGACCCTTAGCTGCATGTCTAGAGTTGGATTTATAAGACTTTCAGATACTAGTTTTAATGTCTGCTATGTTTTTCAGAATTAATATTAGTGAGTGAAGAAATGAAATATTATTTGGAAAGAAATAGGATGAGAAAAATGGCACTGTTTGGATCTATGATCCTTGCTCAAATTAGTTTCAGAGTTTGTGGAGTTGTCTTAGGTCTTGTATTTTGCCTGTCTCAAAGCCGTCACACAATCTTGCTGTTCTGAAATATTCCTACTCCTGAATATAGCATATCTTATTTACTAAGTAAGAACAGCATCATGTACTATCTCCTGCAACTTGAGATTCTGAGTGCCATGACTTCCCAAACTATCAGAATCAATCAGAATAAAATAATATGTAAGAGAACAGTACTTGTAGCTTAGGCAACAAAGTTTTATTTCACATTCCCACTGCATATTCATGCTGGTCAATCATGGCTCCAGATTGCAGGGCTCCTAGAGTCTTAGTATCAGAACAAAAAGCCTAGAAGGCTCTCATATCAGTAACTTCATGTTCAAGCGCGAGAACTATTGATGCCATTCATGTTTCACAGAAACTTATCACACAGCTCCATCTCACAACAACCACAAACCTATGTTGGAACTGCAACAAGGGATAATTAGAAATATTTGGGAAAGTTTATGATATCTAACCAGAACAGTATCTTTACTTACTTTTTTATTTTATAGTATTATAATCATTTCATGTTATGTCATGTTACCTATTTTTTGGTTATTTACTGCTTTCCTCTTTTTCAAAGAGGCCACCCCCAAAACTCAGTATTTTATCCTAGTCAATATTTATCTCTAGCATATAGACCTTGCATGGCACCTGGTAGGCAGTAACTAAACAATGTCTACTCAGTGAGATACTGGATAATGCATGGTAATTTATTAGGCTCAAGCAAAATCAGGTAGTGAGCCCAGTTTGCTTTTATTTTAAGTGAAATGCATTGCTGAATTGTAAAGATGAATAATTGAGAATCACTGTGTGATTTGAGGCAGAGACTGAGACTAGCAGATGGGAAACCTGAAAACAGGCAATTCAGAAGTGGAAAATTCAGACACTGCTTGCAGAATGCAGCATTGGGTCAAAGATAAACTCCAACCAGCTTTAGCAAAGCTCAGAAGAAGGAACTTGATGCTCATACCAGAGCTATTTCAGAGGCTATTTACAGTCCCTTCTTAGGTTATGATCAGTACAGTCACTCTCCGAATCTGAGAGGTCCGAGGGGTCTTGGCAAAGAATAATTAAATACTTGGTCTTGTCCTGATACTCTGCTAGGAACCAGTGCCTTGTCCTCTCTCCAAGGTACTGATTTTAAAATGCAAGCTATGACTGAACTGTCCGTAGTGCTGAATATTTGGTATGAATAAACTGCTTTCTCAAAAATGTATTGACTCTCTTACTGCCCTGAGATTGCAGTCACTGTACTTCAACGAAACTTCGGTCCACAATACCTGGAACAATTATATTACTACTAACTAATTATGTTACTAGTAATAATTATATTATATTACTACTAACATAAAACACCCATCTGGAAATTTGGATAAATGAAATCAATGTTAAGCATGTGGTTTCTGTGAAACAAATAGAAACGTAATATATTTGCTTTCTATGGCAGATGCAACAAATTTCCACAACTTGGTTTAAAACCGTGGAAACTGATTGTCTCATAGTTCTTCATCCAGAAATTTGACCTGACTCCATGGGCTAAATCCAATGGATAACATGCTGAGTTCCCTCTGGAGGCTCCAAGAGAAAATCTGTTGTCTTGTAAAACACAAATTCTAGAGTTTTCCTATGTTTCTAGGCTCATAACCTCTTCACCCTTTCATCTTCTAAGCTGTGAATTGCCATTTTCCCATATTATACCGCATTAGACTTCAAAACCATTGTTAAGACTGGCTGTGATTACATCTAGCCCAATTGAATAATGAAAGATAAAGTCTGTACCTGAGGTTGGCTGGCTGGCACTCTTTATTCTATTTGTCTTCTAAATTCTTTTTTCTCCTTGTATGATAATAAAGTTACATGTTCTAGGGATTATAATGAACATATTTGTGGAGAGATTATTCTGTCCATCAAAAATGGTAAATAAAAAATTTCGGATTATAAAACCATGATAAAATTGATTGAAGGAAAATGATGAATAACTGTTTTTTCTCTCTCTCTCTCAATTTTCATATGCACATGAAAATATAAATACATATATGAAACACATATTTGAACATATGTCATTTGCTATATATGCATTAACAGTGAAATATCTAAATATTTTAATTATCTAGAATCTCTTAGGGAGCTAGGATGGACTCATTGCCCTTTAAAAGAGGTAAAGAAAATCAGACATGGATGAATTAAGTAACTTATAATTCAAAATTGAAATTTGGATCCAGAGTATTTTCTACTTGACATTCCTGTTGTATTCCATTTAGGAACACAGGTAATTTTGTGAAGAAATTATAACAAATCCATCAAGTGGTTAAGTCATTAATTTGCAGTACTGAGGTAGGATGAAAGTGTAGAATAAGTTAATCTCTGATGTTGGCCAACTGAGCACTCTTGAAAAGGTGTGCTGTGAGGAAGGAGTACTCCATTGCTCTCAGTGACCTCATTAAAAGAAACCGATGTGCCCGATGGAGGTGGTAGGTGAGTAGTCCCTGTTCACACCATTGCAACAGGTAAACACTGTCCACAGAAAGTCCATCTTTTTATTGAGAAGTTTAAGTTTTCCATTTGAACATCTTCTTACTTCATAGATATGTGTATATGAATAGACACATTGGAGGGGTTATTTTAAAATGAGTCAAGATGCTCACTGTTGAGAAAAATGTAAACATCTGTTATGGTAGGAAAGATTTAGGAGAAGGTAAATGGAGACTTGAGATCTACCCTTAAATAATCATTCATTTTCAAATCTATGTTGTTTGGAATTGTATTATGAAGTATTATCTTTGCTAGAGGGCTGCTTTTATTCTTTAGGGCTAACTGAAAGCTAAACAAATACTCTGCATGTTTATACACAGTCACACAGAAGTGCTTAAAATATGCTGTCTTCCTAGCGGTGCTGTGCTTTGTAAAACAGGCATGGAAGATGCTATTTATATCTTTAATGAAGCATTTAGATTCATTTTTATGGTTCACCACAGATTCCTTTGAGAGAAACCATGGCACACTGGTTTTGGGTATTAGATTCTTATTTCCCATCCTTAGCAACTAAACTGCTGGACATCTCAATTCTGTCCTCACTCTTTCACAACACCACCAAACCATTTTGAGTATTATTTTTGTCTGTGCCATCAGGTTGGTAAAGAGACTGAACAGCCACTACACAAGGGGAAAACTGAACAAAAAGAAAGAAATAGAAGTTGTTTTAGAACTCTTATTGTTTTAAATACTCTCTTTAAGAGCTAAGTAGAATGAGTATAAGCTGCATTTGAGAACCTGAAAACTTTCAGTTCAATCCAAGAGACAGGCTCTATCTTCTACCAGATTAAGGAGCACAAAACAGTGGTGGTTCAGTGTCTTTTTCCTGACAGCCCCTAGTTTAGTTTCTCAGAATCCCATTGGCATACTGTAGTGTTGGCATATAGGGAACTGGTTTTTAATTGTACTAATTGGATCATGAGTGTCAGGACATCAAATTTCATTTGGTAGAGGAATTTCCCATAATTACTTCCCTCCCTCTAATACCTTTTTCTACAGGATGCAATCACATATCCAACTTAGTTCTATTTTACTCTCTTTGTTAGCCTTTCAAGTGTATGCTTTCCCCTTAGTTCATAAGTTACCTTCACTCTGGATAGTCCCAGATTACAAACAAAAATGTCAGTCATAAATTCTGTAAAGGAGAAAGGATATAATAGAATACAAATACAATAAAATTTGTCAATTTTCACTATCCAACTCTCCTCTAATGAGTTATAGTAAAAAAGTTCTAATTGATAAGGAATTTCATGTCATATATGAATAATATTTTTATGTTAATGTGTGCAGTTGTATCTGGCCTGAGTAAGAAGCTCAACAGCAAACACCACTCACATTTAAATATGAGTTTTAAGTTATCCATGAGAATGACCCTCATGATATGTGGTGAAATCTTGAGAAATGCCCTCTGTAATTCAAGCTGCAAGCAATTAATCTGATCACTTGGAGTTGAAACTGAATATTCTTAAACAAAATGACTTGACCATCGAGGAAGAGTCCACTATGCTTACACGTTGGCTACAGAAATCACACTCCGGTGAAAAATGATAGTTGGTTCAGAAGACAACAAATCTTGGCTCAGACCAGAAATAATTTAAGGAGGAGTCTATGCATAAGGTAACACAAAACATTTAGGATGTAAGAATGTGGAGTTAAGTTGATCTGGTGAGACTTTAATCAGTTTTTTAGGTGCATAAAAACAGAGTACTGGTTGGCCCTGAGAGAATGATTAAGGACAAAAATGTTTAAAATATGAGAACATTCCTGAATTAGGCAGTCAGCAGGAAAATTTGATTTCCTTCTATAAATGCATATATTGGTAGGGAGTTAGTCTGTATTGTTTTGCTATCAGAAAATACTTATGAGCTAAGGTTTCAAACTAGTTATTAATAAAGATACCACTGCTCATGGCTCTAGAAGCTGGAGGAAAGCAACTCTTGGAGTTCTGCATTTTCTGTGAGGAAAGACAGGCATCTTTGCTTTAGAAGAGAAATTGTATGTATCATTTTTAAGAGTCATATAAGATCGGGGGCACCTTGATTTCATATTTTTCATCAGGAGCTGTTGCATCTACAAAAGTAAAGAAAGGGAGACATTAATCAATGACTCTTTCAACTGTGGTCATGATACATGTAATTAATATACTAACTATATAATTAACTGGTGTGATTTGTGGGAACAGGATTAATTTCCTTCCTGAAACTTTCCTTGTTTCTAGCTACACGTGGCTCTATATCCCTCTAATATGTATTTTTTTAATTAAGAAAGAAACATAATGAGTGGAAGTAGTTGGAATTTGATACAGAGAAATATGTCACTTACACTGTCATTTAATTACCTGCCAACTGCCAAAAAATTTAAATCAGTCAATATCAGTCATCAGCCTGAACATAACTTTGTTGAATTTTGAATTCCATCTCACCAAAAAACAAACAAAAACCATCAAAAATAAACACAAGCAAGTCTATTATTTGTGTCTTCCAAGTCTTCTATTTTCTGCACCTTTCCTCACATTGTCCTGGTGAGCGTGCCATTGAGATGAAGCAACAGGATTTTCCTCTCCAGTATCACTCTTAGGATCTGGGTGGCTTATTTTTTACTGTCATGTTGAAAGTTTACATCTCTCCCCTTTCTCATCCCCCACTTATAACTGTTGCCCAGCTCTGGAGCAAGACCCATAGAAACCCAAGAGAACATTCCCAGGGATAAGCTAGCAAACTGAAGGCAAAAGATAAGGCTCAAAAATGAGCTTCTTTTCTTTTTAAGTTCATTCTGGGGACAGAAACCACATTCCAGTTCTAAATTATAAGAGATATGATAGAAAATACAAATGTTTAAAAGAAGAAATGTTTTAAATGTATGAAGAATTATTACAGGAAAAGACATATTGTTCTAAATTTCCCTCGGGATACTTCACTCACTTTGAACTTACTTTTCTATCATTCTTCCCACTTTCTGAAGCAGTTTGGGAAGTCTTCCTTTCTGAGCCTCTCCAGTTACACTGTCATGGCTGCCTCGAAGTCTTGATCAGTTCAGAACATTTATCTTTCATGACCATTTTCACACTGGAGAAGAATCAGAAGGTTCACCATACCAGTCTGGTGAGTCAGGTGGAGGAGGACACAAGGTACTCTTTTAACCAGCCAAGCTTGCCTTTTCACTGGATGGTGCTCTCCAGTAGCATTAACTATATTTTTTATAAAACCTCATAAAGACCTGAAAGATTCCAGAACTGCTTCACAGTTGCAAGAATGATGACAGAAATGCATTCAATGCAAGATGGAGTGCTTTGAGGGTGATTAATGGAAATGTGTCCTTTTTACTGTAATTTTTAAATTTTATGCACTCACCACATACTTTGATCACTCATTATATTACTCCCTTCTCCAGTGTCATTACATAATTAGAATCAGCCCTAACAGCCATAACCAACAGTTTTCTTCTCAAGAAATTACAGACATGTCCATGTTCCAGAGACACTCAAAGCTCAGTAAGTTCATGGTCAGCTTATTTATTTCAGTACACAATTTTAAAAAAATAATAGAAAAAAAAACTACAGATAGACTGGAGACACATCTTTAAATACTGCATGCTGGGCAAAGAGCATAGGAGTGCTCCTCTCCTATCATAGACTTTCCCATTAACTAGCTCTGGAAATTAAACATGTCACTCAATTACTCAGGTTCTCTTCTGACCAGCATAAATGCTATAAATCAGCAGCTTAATAGTCATTGATAATGTCTTTGATTTTAACAGTACCTTTCTTGTGATTGGTTTAAATACTTAAGTATTGTTTCATCACTGGACTGCTTTGTCTGTAAGATTTAACCTGTCATAACTTCTAAATCCTAGGTTGAGTTTAAGTCAGAAACAACCCACTGATGTGGATGCATTAAGTTCTTTTCTGAACCTTTGGTTATGTAAAACATTTTATCCAAGAATATTTTTGTTTATGTTTTATTTTTCACTCCAATTAGATCTTTAGCTTCTGCGAAGCAGGAATCCTTCTTTATTTTTTACAGCCCTAATAGCTAAGAGAATATGGAATGCTATATAGGCACTGTTGAACCAATCCCAACATTTCAAATTCAGTCTATGTTAGGCTTCCCAGAGACTCTACTTTTTACAGGTTCCAACTGGTATTCTTAGAACCACCCTCTAAAATTCAGAGCATTGTAAAAGGAAAGGAAAGCAATGAATGGCAGTTTGTTTACATGAGACTTACTCAAGAAGGAAATATTTCCAGGGGATTGGCATTAAGCTAAAGAAGCTGTCTACCCCATATGCTGGCATCAGTAAAAGGAGTGTACATTCTGCCAGCTGCAAAGTTCTAAGGGCAGGTTTTGAGTGGTTGTTATTAAAGGCATTCAGTGATTACAACTACATGCTTTTTAGGCATCCTTTTTAAATTAACTGCCTTTATAAGAAAAGATTTGTCAATAAAATCTTTGTAGGAATAGTGTACATGCATTGACTGTGCCTCGGGCCTTGGGGATTTATCAAATGTCATCCTTAAAACTCTGCAAATGAGGTCCTTGAGCCCAACACCTAGTCTCCTCGATGATTGAACGAGGAATAAAGACCAAAATGCCCAGGATACATCTTATTAGGTACACTACATGAGGTAATGTATTAGTGAATACATCCTTATGCATGTTATTAGGAGAAACAGCCTGTTTTTCAAGTGAAATGATCTACATAAAGTGATATCACTAGTCACACAAACCTAAAACCTGCTAGGCAAAAATGCTACTTTCTGCATTGTAATTATCTCACTCTTAAAAATCAGAGGCTAGATCAAATGTAGTGTGGAAACTGTCACATTTCATGATTACTCCCAGGATGGAAGCTTTTGAATGGTCAGTATTTCCAGCTTTCCCATGAAGGGTTGTTTTTCACTAGGTTAAGAACCTAGTACATAATATGGTCTGAGAAATTATGTGAGTTCCCATGAGAAAGTAATCCGTTCACTCTAAGTTCTAAGAAGAGCAGGTTTCCCTACAGACCAAGAAGATGCTTAGGTATTCCTGAATGACTCTTTTAATTACAAAGAATTATTGAATCAAATAATCTGGGACCTCATGCATATAGAAGATTCTGATAAGACTTGCACTTTGAACTTGTTACAATTTATCTCTTCCACAAGAGAGTTTATCATCTAACCAAGAGGGAGAAATTTAAGTTTTTTGTCAAAATGTACCTGGAGATAGATGTTGTTAAAACTTTATGTTTGCTCTGTCATAGAAGTTCTCTGAAGAAGCTCTCCAATCTACCTCCTAAAGACACACACACACACACACACACACACACACACATACCCACAAACTTCTGTACACAAAATGTATCCCACATGGTCTTTCCTTGGTGTACTTAACACCGATTTATCATCATTGAAGCTGCTTAGCATTTTGCAGGGTGATCTCCCTCCCTCTTCCCCTGCTATTTCCCCCTTCTTAATATTCCCTGTCTGCAAGAGAGCTCTGTATTTTAAATATTTTAAACTCACCAGCAGTCAATGTTTTCAGGCTTTGGATAACATTACCACTGCTAAGACCGGAAGAGTTGAAAACATCTGTGATGCCAAACTTCAAGAAAAAGGAAAAGAAAAAAATAACAAAGCATTGTTTGTCAGACTGTCACTAAACATTGTCACTCAAAATTAGTCCCATTTGTATATGCAAACTTCTATTGCGGAATTTGAAAAAGAAAAGCCTAGGATTTTCTAAAAGAAAAAGAGATCATCTTTTCTAGCTAGAAAATAGAAGCTTTTAAATTACTCTCTGGGAAGGTTTGTAGGAAAAATAAGTAACTCTAAGAAAAATAGCAATGTCTATTATGAGGCTATTATTAAGGTTTCAAAACAGTGAGGAATACTGAAGCATCCATTTTAAGCAGTAATTGGCATCTAGTGAACATGTGCTTTGAGCCCAGGATTGATATATTTCAAACCAAGGTCAAGGAAAAGTTTCATTGGCAAAAACCAATCAAGCTTTCCCAAACTTTCTGCTGATTAAATCCTGTGATTCTCTAGATCAGCTCTTGAATGGCTGCTTCAGTGAATGAGGGATGAAGGACCAGGCCAGATTGCCCAGTGTTGGCTCATTTTACCTGTACAAGCAAAGCTTCACCTTTATGTATTTTCATTTCCTTTAAAATGCAGGGGAAAAAAAAAAACTATGGTCACCATACCTGGTGGGAAATCAATAGAATGGAACTTGTCAGCCTCTTAATCTACTTAAAATAAAAGAGTATGGATTTATGCACCTAATTATTGAAGCCTAATTACTGCTACCCTGAAATCAAGTGACACAATAAAATATGCACCACTGTCCTAAGAATGAGACCCTTTGTCTCCTTCCCTTCAAATTAGTGATGACCTTATTTACAGTCTTATTCAAAAGCAAACTTTATTGAAGTTTCAAAGTCATCCCTGCAGGAATCAGAACAATTCAGTGCCTGACTAAAACTAGTGTCATAAGGCAGGAGTAATGAGGTTTGGCTTACAAGTGGAAATTACTAATTTATCAGAGTTATTTGAGGTGGAAAATAGGCATGTAGATAAAGGAAAACCCATAGATGCATTCTACAAAGTCTTTAAACGGCACTTTTGAAAATGTTCCACACCAAGAGTTACTAATAAATGTAAATGCTATATTCCTGGGGTGAAGGAGCACTCTTTTATCTCAGAAAGAGAACTTGCTTAAGACATGAAGGAAATACTCAAAAACACTTCCTTGCCTAGAAAGAAACTAGAAGGGGAGAGAAATGGTGTCCCCTATGGTCATTTTTATGATGGGTCATGTTTAACATGCTCATCCCATGAAGTGCATGAGCAGAGCGATTCCACTGACAAGACTCTCTGTTAAATATTTGTTTCAGTAAGCCACAGGTGTGACTCAGGAACCTAAATTTAAAATGTTTCTTCAGTACTGAGGTTGAACCAGGGCCAGGCACATGCTAGGCAAGTGCTCTACAGCTGAGCTATATCCTCAGTCCCTTTTTATTTTTAGATAGGGCCTCACTATATTGCCCAGCCAGCCCTGGAACTTTTGATCCTTCTGAGTAACTAAGTGTGTGTCACCACCCTTGGATTCTTTTCAAATCTCTTTTTTCTCTCTTTTAAAATATTTTTTTGGGGGATAGTGGGTACCGGGGGTCAAACTCAGGACCTTGCACTTACAAAGCAGGCAGCAGAACCACTGAGCTAATTCCCCAGCCTTCTCTTTTTAAATCTTAATTGACATAATTATAACTAATTCCTCATATGCCAGTCATTCAACTGAGAGCTTTTCATTAATTATTCTATTCTATCATTACTTAAAACACCCTTAATAGATATTACTGTACCCATTTCATAGGTTAAGAGACTGAGGTAAACAGTAGTTCAATAATTTCTCTGAAAATACAATGAATGGGCAGATATACAAGTATGTTTAACAGACTGCTTTTCTGTCATGGCTTTGGAGAGGAAAATCATTGATAATTATATGCTAAAATTGCTGTTTCAGTTTGCAGCTCCTTCCAAAATGCCTTATGGACAATGATGTCTATTCAATATATTATTTTAAATTTTGATTTATTGAACCTTGAAAGGTATTTGTTAGATTTCATTGACTATTTATTTTTAGGAATTGGTAGCCCATTACTAAGAGAGTATTAATAATGTGAAAGAGAACAAAACATCAACAAATCACTGGATTTTCTTCTCTATTGCTGGTCATGAATCCATCCTCTTTTTTTTGTTGTTTTTGTTTCAGTGTGTGTGTGTGTGTGTGTGTGTGTGTGTGTGTGTGTGTTTGTGTGTTCAAAATTAATTAGGCAATGTCATGGAAGCTTAGAAGACAAACAATGGAATAGAGAATGGAACTGTGAATTTATTTTCAAAGGACCAACTAAGGGAGAAAAATAACAAGCTCAAATGCTCAGTGGCATGAACCCAATGTTGGGGGAAGCCAAGACCCAGACAGAACAGAGATGTCTTTGTTTTTGTTTTTTAATTTTTTTTTAACAAGGATCTCACCTCCCAGTGATGATAGGGTGTGAGTGTGGATACTGGAGGTAGAGAGGAGTCTTTGTGAAACTTTACATCAAGATATCTTTAATCAAATGAATCAAGCTAGTGTCGAGTTCTGCTTTGAAATAGCTTTGAGTTACCAGAAAGGGCAGAAATTTTCAAGATTTCTTTTCATCAATGAATCTGTATTGCTGTATATTAATCATGATTGTCAATTGCTATATAAGTGTTTCATTTGGGTGTCCTCCCTTACCAATAAAGTTAGAAGCATATAAAGAACAAGAACAGGGATGTTTGCTAAGGCCTGAAAACCAAGAATTGAAATGAATTTATCTGGATATGTTAAATTAATTTATTGGTCGTTGCCATCTCTGTGACCTAAAAGATGAAAAGCCCCATTCTGTCCCTCACTTTAAGATTTCAACTATTTTTCATTTTATTAAGTTAGATGAAAGAAAATGCAACTTGTCTATCACATATTAATATTACCTTCATGTACGCATACACTTTTACAAAAGCAAGTCTTGCTATCAGCTATACTTGAGAATAATCATATTACTGTATCTTTATCAAATGAGGTTAGCACTTAAAAACAATGGGTGCAAAAAGGGAAAAGAAAAAAATGTGAGAGAATGAAAAGATGAAAATAAAGTGTTTGTAGATGGGGAGGGGAGGAGGGGGTGAAGGGAGGGCAGAGGTAAGGGGAAAAAATGAGAATCAAGACTTGCCATGTAAAGGTACATGATCCCAACAATGAATGTAACTGTACTGTATCCCTAAAATGTACCAATAAACTCAATAAAATTAATTAAAAAAAACAATGGGTGCAATGTTTAGAAGGAATTACTCATTAAAACAAAGAAATAAAAGCCTATGGCTGGCCAGAACACACAAAAGAACTTTCCATTCAGTCTTTTTTTTTTTTAACATGGACATCACAAATTCCCCCAGAGCGCCGTACACATTTTGCAGTGTACTTCGCATTAGTTGAACCTTGTGTGAAACAAGAAGCCAAAGCAAACAAAATGAAAACTCCTTCTAATTCATCTGGTAACTTCTCAAACAAATAAATAATCTGAATAGTTCAGCATGATTATATATTTACTACAAATCTTAGTGCATTTAGTCTAACATTTTCCCACCTGGAAAAACTGGGTTTAAGTGTCTTCCATGATCAACCAGCAATACTGCATTCGTCCCATGGTAGGACCTTTGTAGCCAAAGCATACTCGCAGGAATGGGACTTAGGGGTGGTGGTGGTGGTGGTAGTGGTGATGACCAAGGTTCTGATGTAGAAATTGCAGGTGGAGAGTTGGGCTGTGGGGACTAACACGGAGAGAAGCAGACAAGAGCAAGAGCCAGGAGAAAAGGCTGTCGCGTTTGCTCGGAAGAACCGCCAAATCAGAAAGCAGACAAGATTTCATTGGAGGAGCTCCTTCCACGGCGACTAATCCTGTCATACTGAAAGAAAATTGTAAATGTTCTCTCCAGAAACTGTCCGCCCATTGCAGCTAATTGAACACACACACACGAAGGCAGCAGACCCGCTCTCCTGCTGTTACCCGAGGCACCTGGGTTAGCAGACCCGCTTCTGAAGCGAACACACACACACGCGCGCGAGCACACACACACACACACACACACACACACACACACACACACACTCAGTCTGCGGGTTGGCTGGAGCTTGGAAGTCACAGATTCCCTAGGAAATCTCCAGAGGCACTGGAATAAGTATTACCCCACACACACTAATTACTACTTCTCGGCACTTTGGTGAAGCAATGAATCCCGCCCAGCTCGGCGCTGTATCCAGGTCTCGGTTCTATTTTTGTCTCCAGGCTCTTCTGCGTGTATGCCAGGTTTGAAAGTCCTATTTGCTTCTCCTTCTGTAGTTTGGCGTAGAGGGCGGGGCCAGGGGCAACTGAACTCTCAGATTCTCCACCACCGGTCCCAGACCAGCCCAGCGCTGGCAACCGCGCGGGGTGCGAGACTCTGCATGCCAGCGAGCCCCACAGCCCTCACCGAGCCTCTGGGTCCCGCGTCACCCCGCCTCGCCCGCCCCACCCCTCTAGTTTCGCAGCACCAACTAATCTCCTTTTCTCTTCCAAGATCAAGGGAGAAAGCGAGCCAGCGCCTGGCTTCGGACTCTAAGCGGTGCGCAGCTCGCGCGCGGGCGGGTCGATCCCGAACCCGCGCAGGGCTCCTCGCTCCCCCAGCCGCCACCAAGTCGCAGCCAGGGTGGACCCGAAGCCAACACGGAGGCAGGTAAGGGCGCCGCGCTGCCCACTTCGCTTGCCCACTCCGGGGCCCCGGCAAATCGGGCTCCTCCCGGTACGGAGAAGTCTGGGTTAGGGGGAATTGGAGGGAGACCCTCACACTTGCAGGTTTTCCAAAGGAAACTTTCGCTGCCGGGGTTTGAGAGATGAGGGCAACGATGGTGGGTTTGGAAAGAATGGAAAAGGAAAAACAGTGTGGGGCGTGGGGGCGATTACGCGGGTCACTGGGTTCGGCGGAACGTGGAGAAAGCAGCCTGCTCCAGCGTCGCTCCCTGCTCCAGCGTGACATCCCTTCTGCTGTCACCAGCCCCCTCTCTGTGACCGCCCTCCTCAGATTCCCTCACCGGAAAGACGGGAGAGCTTTGCCCCTGGTCCCCGAAGCTCCTGAGGTCTGACCGTGTCGTGTGCGCTTTGGGGTGGAAGCCCGGCTCCCGACTGCGCCTTCTGAGCAGCCCCTTGGCGTTGGAGGGAGCTTCAGTGTTGGGCCCGAGGACAGCGGCCAAGGTTGCAGGGGGAATAAAGATGGGGAAAGGTTTCTAGGACAAAAGCGAAAGAAGCCTTAGGCGACGCTGTCCTGTGTCCTCCGGGTGCACTAGGCTGGCGTCCACCGCTGCTGGGGACGGGGCTCCAGTCTTAGCCGCTGCGGCCCTTGAGGGCATCTCTGCCATCAAATCACTGTGGGTCCCGAACCACCTCAGGTTACTATGGGGCCATAGAGAGGGAGAACCTGAGCTTCAAATGTCCCAGGCGGACCGCACGCACACGGGGACCTGAGCAATCGCGGTTAACTTGTGGCTTTCAGACAGCGAGGTGCTGTCCAAACTCGGTGGTGAGCAGGAGTCCCAGAAATTCCACCTGTGCGCTCCTCCTGGCGCCCTTAGGGTGGCCCCTGAGGAGTCCACGGAGCTCGCCTAGCACAGCGCACCAGTGCTGAAAATCCTCCCTGATTGTCGACCAGGAGCGGGGCACACACCCCGTGTGTCTCTGTGCGCCTCCGGGGACTCTTTTCCCTTTCTGTGCTTCCTGCCCGTCGCAGTCCTCGAGGCTGGTATGAGCCACAGCTCGTCCGGGGGAGGCTCGACCTACCCAGTCCCTGGCTGTGAGCTAAAGAATCTGGCACGTGTGCAAATATCCGCGGAGAGTGCCACTCGGGCGCCGAGGCAGGAAAGGAGCCTGGACAAGGAGGTAAACGCTTAGCTCACGCAGACCTGCCAGCGGACGTGTCATCCAAGCCGCCCTCTGGTGTCCTCGTGTCGGTTCACGGCCACTGCACTTCTGTGACTGCAGCCGCCTGGGCTCCAAGTCCACCCGCTCGCGCCTGGGGAGCCCGGCTACCGCGAGGCGCCTCTGCTGGCCAAGCTCCGGAGTCCCCTCGCGCTGATTTCCTAGTTCCCTTTGCTCTCTTCTTTTCTTTATTGTTTCGGTTATGTTTTTGCTCTTTTCTGAGCGCTTTGTGCCAGAGGGTACGTGGCAACCTCTGGTGCGTCCGTTCCCTGGTATTCACAGCCAGCGACACGAGCACACTTTCCCCACGCTCTGCCACACATCCGCCCGCGCTGCAGCGCGCAGCCACCGCCTGAAGGAGAAGGCACACAGCCTAGATCCTGAGGGAAGCCCGGGAGCGACTGGAAAGGCCTGTAGAATAACTGAATTTGGATTGGGGTGAAAAGGGCGCAGCGCTGAGGTTCCAGCATTGTGGGGCATACAGGGCTCTGACCTGCAGCGCCTCGGGCCGGGGGCCGTTCCACCACCCCACTTGGTGCTCCTGCCAGAGCCACCCAGGGAAGTCCAATGACCCAGTGCAGGGACCCAGTGCGAGTCCCTTCTCTTTGCAATTCTGTCTTCCCAGGATGGCTGGGTTTTGAGACAAGCAGTTTATAAATTGTATGTTAATGAACTCTAGACTTTGCATCTTATTTGCTGGCGATTGCTACATACATATAAATTGCTTGATAAGCTTTTGGTTGTAGATATTATATGCGTAATAAAAGATGAGTTTTCACTGCTAAGCAAATGACAAGGGTGATGGCAGTCTGAAGTAGAATACACTAGCAATTATGCAAAACTTTGTCAACACTGGGGGATGACTGTAGAAGTCAAACCAGTTGACATGACCAGGAGTCAGTTTCTTTCCGGGAACTGTGCAGTACTAGGCTACAATTGGGAAGGCAGACTTCAGAGATTCTGGTCAAAATGATGGAACAATTCTGTGCCAGAAATGTCACTGCACTTTCCAGTCTTTGCAGCTAAAGACTCAAACACTAATACTGATGCCAATTGAGTTTTTATTGCTATCACTATTAATAACGTGCTCCAGTTGTGGCAATACAACAGGGAGGAAACTTCCCTGTTTACTTTGCTGAGGTAAATAACCATGCCAATCAAAACTTAAAAATAAAGCTTGACATCCCCCCAAGTCATGGAAGATTCAGTCAAGTCGTTTTATTGTTTTTAAAGCTCTGTGAATGACGTAGAGTGAGAATGGGGATAGGGCAAAGACCCGAAATTCAGAATAGGCTGCCTGACAGATGTTTTGACTCCCTGTACAAGAAAGAGGTGATGTTTATTTATCGAGAGGGCCTGAGGGTGCCTGGAAGTGTTTAGAGTCAGAAAACAGATGGATTGGAAATCCCTTTCACAGTCCACACAAGAGAACCCAAGGAACATGTGTGCAGCTCTTGGCTGGCTTCTGAGTCAGATGTGAAAGAGACTAGCAGTTCAAACATAGGTATAAATCCTCCTAGAATGGATTTCTAGAGTGTCTCAATTTTGGGGGACAGTTTTTCTGTCTTACATTAAAAACAGGCAGACAAAAAAAATCCACACTTCCCTAAATGTGACCCTATCTTCCTGACCAAACAGTCCAAACATGGGAAGCTGGATGCACGTGAAGGGGTGGTTTCCCAATTCCAGTGCTGAGCTGCCAGCCCTCAAGGTCAAGGACACAAGAAGAACACACAATTTAAGGGGTAGGAAGAGAGAGTGCAGTGCCCAGACTGCTGGCAGCTTGTTAGGGCCTGAGGGTGTGATTGCCAGTTGCCAGTGAAGAACAGTCCCTCCCTGAGATTGCAAGGAGTGAGGTTAAAGCACCAGCAGAAGAGAAAAAGAAGAAATAGGGATCTAATGAGAGGGAAATGAAGGGGAACAAGGGGAAGTAAAAATAAAAGAGAAATCCCTGAGGGCAAGAATCCTACCGGGCTGGGTCCAGCCAGCAACACCAGGTGGCTGTGCTTGGGATGTGTGAGAAAATACCCCTTAGTAATTGTCTGTGCAAGACCACTCAGGACCCATTCCTAACCTTATCTTAAAATGGCTTCCTTTTAAGAAGTGACATAGGAACTGCTTTTTAGCCCACAGTTCCCTGAAGGATTGGTTTTCTCCATTGACAGTGATTCATCATTTTATGATGTGGGTCTGTTTGCGTCACTTTCCCGGGTAGACTCCTTTCTGTCAAACACTGTCTGTGTTTTCCTGTGGCAATTAACAACTGTCTTCTGCTCTCATAATCTATCCTCGCTCTACTTCCCTTTGGTTTTTTGAGCAGAAGTTTGGACTCCTCTCGGAAAGGGTCAGCAGTGTAAGTGTCTGGCTTGCACAGCCCTGGCCATGCTGGGTGGTGTGGCAATGGTCTGTGTTTCGTGTGGGGCAAGGACAGCTGGCCATTTCTACTGGGATATATGTTCTCAAGGTCTGAAGTCTCTGACAGCATCTAAGCAACAAACATGTGTTAGATTATCTCTTTTATTTTGTGCTTTACCCTCACAGTTTAAGGCGGTGGCAGCACATCTTCAGAACTTCCTAAATCTTGGTTGAATAAATAAGCAGATGAACCCATTTTTGTCATTGCAGCTATCCTAGGAAGTAAATATTACTTTGGGGATTTTACAAAGGAAGTCAGCATACAGAAAGGCCCAGGAACGGCACAAGGTCACACAGCTCATAGGATGTAGCCCTGCTGGACTCCAGTCCTTGCTCTCAAACAACACTGGTAGATTATTTTGTATACAGTTGTATCATTTATTTCCCCATGTTTAGAGAAAGCAAAAAACAGTGGTACTCAGAGTTCAGTGACGTTCTCTCCCTCTGTTTAGTTCAACTTTGAACATTCTCTTTGGATCCCCTAAACTTTAAGCAAAGAAAAATCAGTGCCAAGTAGACTCTCAGTCGTCACAACATGCTTGATCTATGTAGTCAGTGGTTGCCTAGCAGCGGGAGATGGGCCCCAAAATGTCAATGATTCTGAGATCGTACTAAAGAGATTTTCTGGTGTCTGAGGCAAGGAGTGAAGAGGAGTTTTGATATTATCCACTTGAACTCATGATAAGTGTTGAATTGGATAAACAGACTTCCTAAAGTGACCTAGGTAAAGAACACACACATGCCAACTTCTAGTCTTACTATCTCTTCACTTTGCCACGCTGAACTCTTTTCCTATTGTTGGCACTGAAAATGCTGAATTTCAATGGTTTCATTTAATTTTAAGCTGAATGTGTCGTCCACCTTTGCTTTGAAAGGCATAATGTGACTTTGTGAACTGTTGCTAATGAAAGATGAGGTAGGCTCCATTTGGTTTACCTCCTTCTCCTTTGTATATTTTTTATTTAGTTTATTTCAATTTCTTCTTTCTTTTGGCATATGTGTAATCTCCTTTTATACTATGACCTAAATATACAATCATCTTAACTGGTGCTGTTACCATGGTAATGTTTCATGTTAGATAAGGGTACACACTGAAAAATCATCCTTTTTTTCATTAGTAATGAAATTCTCTCCCACCCTTCCGCCAGCATCCAAGTTTTCACTCACTGGGGCCCTCTGGTGTCACTAGAGGGAAGAACATTGGTTGGACAGGACAAGGACTTCATTTTCAAGGTTTAGGGGGAATTTCAATTTCAATTACAATTTGGAATGAACTTAAATAAAGATTTTCCTAAATATAATTTAGGAAGACATTTGTTGTATGGGCATTTAAAATACTTCTTACTTATGCAGGTTCTACAAAGTTATAGCATAGGGAGAGATATTTCTTTCCTTTCATGCTTAATATTGTTGTGAAAGTATTTTCATGGGAGAGAGACGAAGGGATGCCATTCACTTATCTCTGGGAGGGAATCTAATAGGATATTTGCTGAGTTTAAGTCAGTAAAACTTCAAAATGGAAGTGTGCTATTTTTAAAATAGGGATGCTTTTGGGGCTGGGGATTTAGCTCAGTAGTGCCGCTGCCTACCTTTCAAGCTGAAGATTCTGAGCTCAAACTCTGGTCCCAAATGAAACAAAATAAAACAATAACAAAAAAGAATGGGATATTTTTCTTGATGGAAATACTTGGGAGTTTTCTCTTTCTATGGTTGTATGAATACTGGTATCAACCTGAACATTATTATTAATTATGAATGATATGACAAATGAGGTGAGGCTGATATGCTGTAAACATCTCTTCTCCCTCCAAATTCTTTAGCCACCTTCCAACCAGTCACCGAGGCAAAGCAATCCCATCCCTGTGCTGTCTCTAGAATCCACTCCTCCTCTCCATCAGCACATCTTTTACAAAACTTTAGCACCTCTCACACTCTGAACCATCACCAGAACCATATGTTGATCGCTGGTCTCCCACCCTGCAATCTTTCCCTAGTACAATTTATTTCTCTCGCTGTCAGGGTAACCTTTCTAAAATGCAAATCTGAATGTGTGACTCTCTCCTTAAAAATTCTTCAGGGTTGTTCAACTGTTTTGGATAATCCCTGAAATTAAGTGCACACGAGATCTTCCATAACCGATTGAAGCCATCTGCCTGCTGTAGCTCTGCCAGTCATTTCTTCATTCTTTCATGGCACAAGGACAGAGGACACACAAATAGTTTACTACCATGACTGGCACCAAGTAAATACTAAATAAGTATTAGGTAATATATTTCCTTTTTCTTTATACTCTTCTTCCTTTTCATGAATTTTACAATTATTATATGAATAAGCAATGGCAAGCAGCATATTTATTATTTTACGTAAATAATAAATATAATAATAATATGATATTGGGGGCATTTAATATCCAATTTAAAGAGCTCTGAGGATTTGCCTGAATTGTTTTCCTGTATATTAAGCTAAATTATTTACAAAACTAAAGTGTCAGGCAACTTCAATGATTTTTAAATGTCACTGGTATTAGAACAGGATCTACAACTTGTTAGAGGTACAGATGAAGTCTAAGGTAAAAATAAGGACATATTTTTATAAAGGATGGAAAACATATTTAAAATATGTTAGCAGTAGAGAGCTTTACTTTTTACAGTTAACTTGTTTCCCAAATTTTTGCATAGTTTGCAACCATATATATATATATATATATATATATATGCATAATCTTTTTCCTATTTTATTGTATCTAACAAGCTATAAACATCTTCATAGGATAAATACAAGCTTAAATTCTAATTTTCAGCAGATAGATAACAGAACAGCAACAAAAAAAACTGATGATCTATCTCTTTAGGATAAATGAAAATAAATAATAACAATTTGGTGGCAAAGCAGTGTTTTTTGCAGCAGTTTAGATTTGTTGGGCTCAAAAAACCCACCAGAATATCCTTTTTCTGAGGCTGAGAGCCCCACATGCCCTTAAGTGGTAACATCTTGACAGAACTGAACATGCTTTTGTTTTTCCTCATTGAGTTTATTGGTACATTTTAGGTATACAGTACAGTTACATTCATCATTGGGATCTTGTACCTTTACATGACAGGTCTTGGTTCTCATTTTCTTTCCCCTTGTCCCTGGCCTCCCTTCATCTCCCTCCCCTCCCTATTTACAAACTTTTTTTTTCCATTTTGTCATTTTCTCCTATTTTTTTCTTTCCCTTATTACCTTTCCCCTACCCTTCATATTGAGGATATACTCCTAAGTGAAATAAATAAGTCACACGTGTAAATACCAAATAGTTTCTCTGGTGTGAACAAACTATAATAGTACATAAGATCTTAATGAGATAATTGACCATGTGAATAGGAAGAAAAGGGCTAAAGGTGTAGGAACATGCTTTTTTAATAGTCAATATTCCTAATCAGTGCTTTGAATGGCAAGATTCTGAACTAGCTATATCATCACCATCTTCTGAGAGGTCTTCTAAGGGACACTAATTCACAGGCTGAATACCTAAAATTCTCTATTCCTCTTGAAAAGATTATGAGTCAGTAGGTTGGAGGTGACTCCCAGGGGTCTAGATTTTTTTTTCTGGCACCAGGAATCGAACTTGGGTCCTTGAATTTGGGAGTCAGGCAGCAGACCACTGAGCTAAATCCCTGGCCAGTGGTCTAGATTTTTAACAATCACCTTCCCTGACCCAGAAGTGAGTAATCGTAGCAGCACGTTTGAAATAATAGCAGAAGGAAGAAGTGGAAGTTCTGTGGATTTAGGAGGGAAGTATATAGAAAACCCATTGTCAACACCACTTCCAATATTATCACAGGAGTTCTCCATCCCCAGATACTTACTTATGCCCAGGCAGGGTGCTTACTTGTTGCAAGAGATGCTTTCACTTCTGGGGAGGCTGTAGAACAAGGAATGGATAACAGTGCCAGATGGGGCCATGAATAAAGAGGCTTCTCTTCCATTTTATAGGAAAACTCCATACCTGATTGTTTTAATGGGGCACAGTTCCATCTGTGTACCTTATGTCCTTGGAGTGGGTACTGGCCATGTAAGAGATATGTAGTTCATTTCTTGCTAAGCCCGGCTTCATTTTTCCTCAGTCCATAATCCCTCTCATTCTCTTTTATACCTTCCCAGACCAAATAGCACTTCTCTGCTCTCTCCTACAGGGTATTCTGTCTAGATTTTCATCACAGATCTCTCTGGATCAAGCACCCAGGCCTCTTCCTTTCCTTTCTCCAAGCTCTAGGGAAGGAGTTAGTGAGACAGAAGGATTGTCTTAAATGTAACAGGGATACATTCGGCTGTTGCTGTTGAGAAGTATTGGTGTACTGATAAATCTGCCAGGAACAGGGATGTTGTGATATTTTTTCCTGATGTTATTGTTGACTCTCAGTCAAGAAGATGATTTTTCTGCTTTAATAAATCAGATAAGTTTTTTTCTCATCAACCATGCAAAACCAATAAATAAAAAATTAAATAAAATAGGAAGGTAAGCCTTTTATTTTTCGATTATTTAATGAAATATCAAGGAGCTCTTTTCAATGGACAGGATGGGAAGCTAATGAGTTAATCGAAGGCTAATTGCCCTCACCTTTTAGAAAAGTTAAGAACAGAACAATTTGACTGATAGAAGGAATAAAACAATTTTCATATAATTTCATATTGCTGAATTCAATGGAGAATCTCTATACCTTCTTTGGCGCTACTACAGAGTCAAGAGGATTCTACCCATAACCAGAATGCAAACAGGAAATGTTAAGGGAATTCACCTTAATTGTGCTATTTTTCTTAGGAGAGCATGGTTTCATTTATAGAGAAGACAAAATGTTGTCACAAGCCCACACTGTATTCCTAGATAAGTGCTGCTTTTTTGCTTTATCTTCAAAAGTACTTTTTGATTAGATTTTTAGCAGTGGAGTGGGTATTATGTTTTCATATAGAAGCTTAAATATTAAAGACATTTTTTGCATCAGTGGGTGTCACTGAAAGGTACACAAGTTGTCCTAAGTTTGGTTTTATTTTAAAACAAGTACAACTAAATATTTTCTGTGACTAGATATTTCCATGTTAGGTGAAATTTCAGAATTGTGAATGAGACATACTTTTGTGACAATAATAATGACAAAAGGAAAAAACACAAAATAATAGCTGGTGTTTCAGATGTTCACAAAATTTTAGGACCTCTGTTCCTATACCACACACCCAACCTACAGGTAAATGTTTGTTATTTTAGCCTCCTAAGTAGAAACTGTGGCTCTTTCATGGTAAATACCTTGTTCTAAGAGTGAATTTATGGCTTTGACATCAATCCCACATCTAAGGTCAAAGATCCGTTTTTCAACATTTGTTGTTATTTTGCTTTATTTTTACCATGAGCAGCTTCTTATGAGGATATCTCATATTGCTTGGTGTGTAATTCTGAAAAAGCCAAGGAGGGGGGAGGAAAAAAGAAGGAAGAGAGAAAACGAGGAAAGGAGGAGTCTCACTTCCAGCCGGTGTTCCAGAAATGGAGGAGTTCACGTTGGAAAGATGAGTCTTAGACCCAGTGTCACAGGCTGGGGTAGTTCAGTTTGTAGACTTCACGGTTGGAACGAAAGGGGACTCCTCAGTCCTCTGGGAGCTCTTTCTGGGTACAGAGGTGAAAGGGACTTTAGCAAGATTTTCAGTATGGAATTTCCTAGGCCTAGAATATGATTTCAGAGATGTTTACAAAATGTAAATGTACAGGGCATTTCTGTTGACTAGGAAAACCCTAAGTGCTGGTAGAATGTTATTACTTAATGTCTTTTTAGCATTTTACACAGTTGCAACTATTCCCTTCATTTGCACCACAGTTGCTATTACTTAATGCTAACTTCTGCAATGCAGGTGCACAAACAAAAGACCAAAAGACTAATTGGTTTAAAGGGATGAACCATCAGTAGATTAATTCCGTTCCTGTTTATATGTCCATTGTCAACACTAACTACTTGTTTGCATGCCCCAAATCTCCTGAGAATCATTAGTGTCTATTGGTAAACAATAATGCCAGCTAATTTTTTACAATTAGTTGAAATTTCACACTCTTACTTTTTTATATCAGTCAATATTTTTACATAGTGACACTTTTAATCAAGGATTATCTTTCACAAGGGAGCTACAATGGGGCTCTAATTAATTAAAGCGATAATTGTTCCTCTCTCCCTAGCAGTTTGGTAGTTACATAACACATTCTGTAGGAAATTCACATCTTTAGCACTGCTCTCTAAAACTCCTCTATTTATAAGGAAATTCCTTGGCTTCAGTCTCTGTAGGAATTTATGGAAAGTTCAAATTGTTTTATTTTCTAGCAGTGATACAGAAAGGGGTCATATTTGTTTTGCACTGACTTTCCATATTCAAATAAATAATGTAATATCTTTCTATCATTGAAGTGTTCAGATTAAATCTCAGAGGTCCTTTGGATGGAGGAAAGAGGTTGTCAAATGGCTCCACCTCTGATGCCCATAGCTTATTTTAGCTTCTTTATCACAGTACAAATTCCCATGGTCTATTCTTCTTGCATCTGTTTTCCATCTCTCAGTCCTCAGCTACTTACTTGCTCCTGTTCCTCTATAGCTTTTTCAGTGCAAAGCTTTGTTATATTTTTCAGTCTGTGTTAGTCCCAGTAGTTTAGCAGGCACTGAATCTAGATTGCTGTCTGTAATTGGTGACCCTGCTCTCTTCTCCTCTAATAAACGTCACTCCTATCCCTGTATCTTGGAATTTCTTGGTGTGTGAAATACATTTCTGGAAATAATTGATGGTGACTCTAAATTGATAAGGTGATTTTCCCAAGACTTGGTAATAGAGAGAATCAAAATCCTTGCACAAATATTGCTCAGATTTGCTAAAGATCATTCCTCCTTTGTTTCTCTTAATGAAATTAGTCTGACTTAATTATTTCACTTGCAGGAAACATTGGACTACATCTTAAAATTATTTCTTCCAAATCTATATATTCTTGCATTATTTTTCTAATATTATTGAAATTAAACTTGAAACCAAGAGTTTAGTTATCTAAAATTCAAATTATTTATTTTCTTTCTTATTATGTGTGATTACTAAAGACACCTTTCTGGCTGCACAATTTTTATTTTAAACTAGGTCTCATATTTTGGAGGTGTTTGCACAGCAAAATACCATGAAAGATACAGAGAATCCCCACACTCTCTGTCCTCACCCACACAATGACGACTTCCTCTATGCTCAACTTGTCTTTCTAGCATGGTCCATACCTTACAACTCATGAATCTCCACTGACAAATCATCAACCAGAGTCCATAGTTTACATTAAACTTCCCTTTTGATGTTATACATTGCAAAGATTTGACCACAGATTTGACATGCATCCACCATTATAATATTATAAAGTGTATATTTACTGCCCTGAAAGTCCTAATTGTATCTCTTATTTATCTGTCCCTCCTCCCTGACTCCGAAAAAAAAAAAAAAAAACTCATCAATTTGTTTTACCATCTTTGGTTTTGCCCTTTTCTAGACAGTCTTATAGATAGAATCATATAGTAGCCTTTTCCTTTTCCTTTTCAGACTGATTTCTTTCTTTTTTGTTTTTTCTTTCTGCTTGCTAGACAGGCAGTGGCACCACTGAGCTAAATCCCCAGCCCACTCAGACTCATTCCTTTCACTTAGGAATGCATGTTTAAGTTTCTTCCGTTTTTATGGCTTGCTACTTCATTTCTTTTTAGAGCTGAGTAATATTCTGTTGCACTAGTTTTACCCTTTGGGATTTTTTAATCAATAAATATCTTCCATTTCTTCTTAAAGATAAAATTTAGCTATACATTAGAGAATTTTTTTTTCTTTTATAATTACATTATTTTGTTCTTATACTGGATTTTCTCCAACTTCATTTACACATTTAAAAATTCTGGAACTTTCCACTAATAGTATTCTCTCTTTATTCTTCCTTTAATCCATATTTCAGTCATTAGGTCAGTGAGAAAACAACATTGTTATTTGGTATCTTATGGTTTTTATTAAACTATTTTTACGTTCTCAGGGGATTTTTTTTATAATTCAGACAACAAAATCTTTTACCTCTTTGTTGAAGGATTTAAATGGTTTATTTACTCAGATTTGGCAACTCTTCTGACCTCTTGCATTTAAACTTAAGAAGAGGGGAAAAAAGGATGTCATCAAGCAGCTTCTTTTAAATTTCTCTTCCTCAATCAATGTCCCAAGACTCAGCTGTCAGGCTCATGACTAAGCTAAGTAAAAACACGGAAACTTAAATAACACACCATTTTATGAAAGACTATACAGACCCCTAATTAAAATACCATAAAATTTAATTGATTTTACCAACAACAGACTATTATTTCTATTTGAGAAGCCCTATAAGTTCATTTAATATTCCTTTGAGCTGTGCCCCTATCCCTATCCTCCACCTTTGGGAAAACTGATTCTGTTTGGTATATTGGTCTGGCCACTCCAGCTCTATAGTCAGGGGCTTTACACTGGATAGCCAATGATATCCCCTCATTTAGCTTAATTTATATGCTTTCATTTAGGCCTACATTTTAATCTCACATATGTGCTTTATATTCGACTCCTTTATACAATAAATTCTTATTAATATTCTCTGGCTTCATCAGAAGAAATCCATTCTATAAGAGGAGGTCTAGGTGCCTTTTTCTTTTGCTCCTTTTATTTCTCTTCATTATTGAATCTGCTACCTACCTCTGTCTCATACAGAGCAGAGCTCAAAAATAGTGTTTAACAGTGATTTTATGCTACTAGCTAACTACCTCTGTCTACCTTTGTTGGCTTCATAACACCAAGTTATCATCTTCTGAGATAGTTCAAAGAAAGTCTTTCTAAGTTTTTTAGACTAAACCTTCCCACTTTTAAAACCAATATTTCCTCCAAGCCTCTGAAAAAATTTCCCCGGTGTACCTTGTGGATATATGATGACATAATTTGGTTTTAGTGGAAGCTAGTGAGTCTCAAGAACATGAACTTTAATAGGAGCCCAATTTAATAGCTTTTATATAGATCATATATTAAAATAAAATTTTGGAAGCAATAGATCACATAAAATTTTAAAAGACCATTTCTCCTCATGTTAGATAAGGATTTAGTATTATTTTCTCCTTTTACTTGACCCTATCTGAAAGATATATAACCAAACATAAAGAGACATTTATATCATAAAAGTAAGTACTATTCTGGATTACCTGTCATAATCACAAAGTTAGACTTATTTATCTTCCCTTTCATTCCTTGAGTGGATATTTGCTGGACATTTTTGTTGTTGTGCATAGTACTGTGCTTTAGGCCTGACTTGCCCCTTTTATCCAAGCATTTTTTCATCATTTTCTATCAACAAGGGAAAGGCACTTCACTCAAATACTTGAGGCCTAGTGTTCTCTCAAATAGCACTGCTGAAACTTTGGTAGCTATGTGGACCTGTGCCCCATGCCAGGGGTAATTTTCTTCTGGCTGTTAACCACTGCATATGGGACTTAGAGACAGAAGGTTTCTTACTTCTTCAGGTATGTCCCAAAGGGTGTCAGAAAATGTAAAATCGTGGTAAAGCTTATTCACTCTAAGACAATCTGATCACCATTTATATTTCTCCTCCACTTTCAGAGATGCAAGGATTAGGTGGGGGTGTTAAACACCATCTAGACAGACACTTTTACATTGCAGTTAAGAGATTATGACCAGTAAACAGCAGTGGATTGTTAACATAGATACCATGATCAAATGTAACAGAGGCAGGATTTGGAATCTGAACATCCTGTCTTTGTTTCTCTCTCGCTTTACCTAGAGACTCAAATATTTAGTGTCATGATTTTTTGTTGGAAATGCTAGAGTTTGAGTATGAATACTTGTCAAAACTTTAATGACATCATTAAATCATGTGTGAAATCATGCCAAGACATAAGAAAATGAGTTGGCCATTATATCATTTTTCTGGGTCCTGCTGGAAACCAGCCCCAGTTCAGTGAGCTACTCTAATCTTGGCAGCAGCTGTAGTACATTCCTACTTTACAGAAGTAGGAGGTGTCACCTCATCATTTTTACTACTGAGTTGCATGTAAATGTTTAGAATTGTAATTAATCATTGTAGCATCAATTTAAAGAAATTTTTAAAAAATATTGTGTGATCTGAAAACTATAGCACTCTGAAAAAAGAGATGGAGGAGGATATAAGAATATGGAAAGATGTCCCCTGCTCCTGGGTAGGAAGAATCAACATAGTGAAAATGGCCATACTACCAACTGCTATGCAGATTCAAAGCAATACCAATTGAAATTCCAACACTATACTTCACAGAACAAGGAAGAAGAATCCAAAAATTCATTTGGAAACAGAAGAGACCTAGAATAGCAAAAGCCATCCTAGGCAACAGACACATGGTAGTGGGTATAACAATTCCCAATTTGAAACTATACTACAAAGCCACTGTGATAAAAACAGCATGGTACTGGCAAAGAAACAGACCTGAGGATCAGTGGAACAGACTGGAAGACACAAAAACAACTCCAGATGCCCTCAGCTACATCATCTTTGATAAATGAGCTGACCATCCCCTGTATAGGAAAGATAGCCTCTTTAATAAATGGTGTTGGAAAAACTGGATCTCAACCTGCAAAAGATTAAAACTAGACCCTTATCTGTCATCATGCACTAAACTAAAATCCAAGTGGATTAAAGATCTAAATATTAAAACAGAAACATTAAACTTGCTGGAAGATAAGTTAGGCAGAACTCTGGAAGACATTGGCATAGGAAAAGACTTTATGAACAAATCCTCAGTAGCATGGGAACTAGCAGAGAGAATCAACAACTGGGATCTCATCTTAGTAAAAAGCTTCTGCACTGCAAAAGAGACCATCGACAGAACTAAGAGACAACCTACAATGTGGGAAAAACTTTTTACCAGCTGCTCCTCAGACAAAGGACTATTATCTAGAATATACAAAGAACTCAAAACAACCAGCCCCCCAAATATAAAGACCCAGTTCAAAAATGGGCATTTGAAATGAACAGACATTTCACAAAGAAGTAAAAGCAGCAAGTAAATATATGAAAAAATGTTCCACATCACTGGTCATTCGAGAGATGCAGATGAAAACAACACTGAGATTCCACCTCACCCCGCAAAGAATGGCTGCTATTAAGAAATCACACAATAACAAATGTTGGAGCGGTTGTGGGGAGAGAGGAACCCTTCTCCATTTTTGATGGGAGTGCAGACTGGTGCAACCACTATGGAAGTCAATATGGAGATACCTCAAAGAACTAGGATTAGAGGTTCCATTTGACCCAGCCATCCCTCTGTTGGGTATCTTTCCAAAAGAATTAAAAGAATAATACCACAGTGATATATGCATGCCCATGTTTATAGCAGCACAGTTTGTAATAGCTAAATTTGGAAACAGCCCATCTGCCCATCAGTTGGAAACTGGATAAAGAAGATGTGTTTTTTCTATAAAATGGAATACTACTCACCCATAAAGAATGAGAAATTAGATTCATTCATAGGTAAATGGGTACATTTTGAGGATATACTTCTAAGTGAAATAAGTAAGTCACACATATGCAAATACTGAATAGTTTCTCTGGTGTGAAAAACTAAAATAGTACTCAAGATCCTAACAGGACAATTAGCAATGTGAAATAGGAAGAAAAGGACCAAAGGTGTAGGAACAGTGAGAAGGATAGGGAAAGGGGAACAATGGAAAAGGAAAAAAATATGAGAAAATGTAAAAAATTGAATTAAAGTGTTTGAAGGTGGTGAGGGAGGAGGGGGTAAAGGGAGGGTGGGGTCAAAGGGGAAAAAATGAGAACCAAGACCTGTCATGTAAAGGTACAAGATCCCAGTAATGAATGTAACTGTACTGTCTACCTAGAATGTACCAATAAATTAAATTTAAAAGAAAAAAAAATTGTGTGATAAAAATAAATCAATTTAACCCTTTAACTCTAAAGTCTAGAATAATTCAACTGTTCAATTAATTTGTTGGCTTAAGAGATATGATGACTTAGAAAAGCAAAGGGAGGGTGACAAATGAACCCTTTTATAAAACTACATCAAATTCTATTTTCTCTTCTGCTTTCTCATTTCTTAAGGTCATTAAGAAAGTCTGTTATTGTATCTGCTGCCAAATTTACTCCAAAAAATGCAATCCATGCAGTGTCTTTAGAGTGAACAAGGAACAAATTGAAAAGCTCTGTTTTGATGTCATCTCCCCTAATTCTGTCAATCTATTTTTCTTCCAAACAGCAGATTACTTCATCCTGAAGTCTTAATGACCATAAATGCAATCAACTTTGCTACAAATCTTCTCAAAGTGAATGCCTTTTTTTTTTAATGTGGGGTTATTTTATATCAGGAGAAGAGGAGAGGAGCATCTATTGGGAGGCAGTTGAGGAACTGGCCTCGTGTGGGACTCTGAGGATTTTATAGTTCAGAGAAATTCTCAACGAGGTGATAGAATGTGCTCTCAGAGGAATGGCACCCTGGGGACATGATGTGCTCCTGGGATGCTGGGAAATCACTTGCAGAGCTATTTTAAGAGGCGTTCAGAACTGTCAGAGGACAGGGGAGTATGGGAGAACATGACAGAGGTGTTGCTTGTAAATACTGTCTTCTCTTTAGGCATGGCAAAATAAAAAAAGATGGCTTGCCAGAAAATGAAGCTGCTTATCTTGCTTCACTAGCAGAGAATTAAACACTCAATGAGGACTAAAAAAATCAAAATTGAAATATTTCAACGAGTGACAGGAAATCCATTTTTCTGTTTGTTTTGTCTCTCTTAGGTGAGCTCCCCACCTTATAGACAGGCTGTTCCCATTTGCTGGTACTGATAATCCACCAAAAGATAGACAGGACTTTGTTTTCAAAGAATATTTGCAGAGGCTAAAAGCTAATTTGCCTCCACCTTTCTGAGAAAACATTTCATTCATATAGGCCCACGGGAAGAAGGATTTGCATAGGAATGGCAATGCTTCCTTTGCAGATTGTGTCTCTAAGAATGGAGCATAGGATAAATAAATAGGGCTTCAGGGTCTCCCTATGTTCTCAATCTATGAAAACCCCAAAATATCCAGGGAGAACTGGGGTACCACTTTCTTGCAAAGGTGAGCAGATCTAAGATGCTCCCTTTGATACTATATTTTCCTGGAAAAGCAACTTAAATTCCAGCAGTATTGTAGATATACACATAATGAAAATATTACTGTTATGAAAAACTGAAAAAAATCCATTCTTTATGTCTGCATTGTTATCATTTTATGATTCTGCATTTTAAAACTTATTTTTATCTTTCTTCACTATGCAGTCCATCATTTACCATATAGAAAGCATGCAAAAGTGCTTTATGAGAGGAATTGCTATTATTACATTAGAAATCTTCACTTATTTATTCCTCAACATTTAGTACTACAGAATTAAGTACCTCCAGTTACTCTGCTGGATATTTAGTATCCAAAGATGATTCATCATAATTCCACTCTGCTAGTCTGTCTTAGCAGATAATGTGAGGGAAAATATGCTACAGAATTATGTGTGCTAATATTAGGGCACTCAAAATCACAGAAGAGGAGAGTAAGACTAACTCGGATGAAGTTAGGTTTAATAAAGTAACAACAGGCTAAGTAAGGCTTTGCTGGGTTTATGAGGAGGAAGAAGGCCTCTCAGAAGGGTTTACAAAATATGCCATAGCAGCAAGAATGGAACATTGCAGGTCCTGCACATTATTTTCACAACCTGGATGGGTATGAGGGTATAGGATGAAAAGCTGAAGAAATTATTTTGGAACAGATCATGAACAGGCAACAACCCATTCCAAAGGGCTAGATTAGCCCTATTGATTAGCATGTGCAAGATGTTTCCTCAAAGGGAAATATTTTATCTAAGTTATCTACCTTCCACTATTCTATTTCACTTGATATTCACCTAAGAAAGTAATAGAAAAACTGGATGGAGCTATGGCAGAGATTAGTTAAATTCGTCAAATGGCATTGAGAAACTAATGATCTCTCTAAATAGAATCTTGTGTTGTGAGGGAGGGATGATGGAAATCCAGATGGACAGGTCTGGCCATTTTCTACTCTTCTATGTCTTTTCCATTCACAATTACAAGTGCTTTGAACTTTGGCTGAAGCAGTGCAGTTCTGTGTGCAATCTACAGGAGGTCAAGGCTTTGAAGAAATTGGAAAACACATCCTCTTGCTTCTGAACCCTCTTAGAGAAGTGGGGTCCCAGGTGGTTTCCCCCAGTGCTTTTCAAGGAAAGAATTAATCCCAAATGATTTATGTAAGGTGAAACAGCTTAAATGAATCCACTGTGCCCAAATCCCACTCCTTTATACCGTTCATCTTTCCACACAGAAATAACACTGTACTATTGTCAGAAATTCCAGTATACAAAAATACCCCCCCCCAAAAAAAAACCTGAAACAAAGCAAGGCGCTAACTGGCTGATTATCTGTGTCCTCTAGACAAGTGGTGGAGAAGTTAAGAGTGATGAGTCTGAACTTCCTCTTGAATAAACCAACCCTCAAGACACAGACTATTTCACTGTAAAGCTTGAAACCTCACCGACCCTGCTTTAAAGTGACGAATCTGCCTCCTCTTGAGGAGACCCAGTAGCCACTTGAGTGAGAAGACAAAGTCCCACTGCCTGGATCTCTGTGCAGCCAGAGATTCCCTTAGAGATTCCTATAGTGGTTCCCCTAGAAGTCATTCCTGTAGAAGTCATACCTAGAGACTTTTTGAATTTTTTGCTGGAAAATATCTTGTGATGTGAGGTGGCCCTACTTTACATTTAAAGAAGCAGGTGTGGGAAGGAAGATATCTCTGTCCTAGGATGTGTTTTGTTGACCACATCTTGTTTTTTTGAGATAGCTATAGACCAGGAAGTTCTTGGAAGGAAAACAAGTCATAGGATTTTTAAATGATCAGAGCAGAGCATACAATTTCTCCTGTGAGCCCAAAGGGTACTCTGGGATGCCTCCTCATACCCCTCTTTCCTTAAGGCTATGTTGACCATTCTAGTTCTCTTTTTCTTCATGCCTCAGTTCTGCTAGATGTCTTGCTTCTTCCTGCTGGATTTAGACAGGAGAATTTCCAAAACATCAAGACATAACTTAGTTCACTGGGCTCTAACGAGAAACCCAAAGTTTCTTCAATTAGGAACAAAATTTCCTCTCTTCTCTACAATAGCTGCTAAATATTCACATCCTTGCCAGTCTCTACACAGAAGGACAGATGTGATACCTCTGAGAACCTTTGTGATTTAGTTCTTCCTTCCTAGAATGAGTGGTTGACCTGTGCTGTGAGAAGCTATGGGGATTCAGTGAGAACTATTTTAGCAGGTGTTCCGAAAGGAATTACATACATGGATAGTAATAACATTTTCAAATCACACCAGTCATCAGCTATGAATCTTCACTGAATCTGTGAGGGGGAACACATTTTGAGAAATGAAATATTAGCACTTCTTGCCGAGATTATTGAGAAAGGCTTACCTTAGTTGCCTTTTACCTACTGTGAGATATCTATTTTATTTCCTCCGATGGGAAAAATCGTAAGATGAGTTATTCTTACTAATGATATGACTTAGGATCTGCAGAAGGATGTTGCTGTGACAGTAGGAATTAAAAATCCTTTTAAAAGTAGAACTTTTGAATCTAATACCCAGTATAGTTTAGAGTGCACCTATTTCTTGCAAAGTTATTTTCTTGAATATTGATGGAATATTCCACATTGATTGAGAAGCGTTTTCTGAGGTTAGACGGTTAGCTTTCACTCAGTGGGCTTTTTCAATTAAGCTTCTGTTGAGCTGAGAAAGAGAAAAATCCATTTTTACTGTTTAACATCACTCCTTTCACATTTCTGCATCTTCTCTCATTTACCTCTTATGAGGCAGACTTCGTTACTGATTTCTAATTGAGGAATAAGAGTAATTAAGAATTTGCCAGTCTTAGCTACAAGTATATGACATTACAGGACATCTATTAATTTTTTCTACTCAAGTATACCACATTTTTCCAGAAAAGGGCAAGGTGTAGGACAACACTTAGTCTGAAAACTTTTCTGTAAGGGATAGTACTCACTTTGTGAGTTTTTTAGATGGAACATAAGAAATAAGTTTGAAAATATTTCATAAACACTTAATGCTATACCTATTAACTGTACTAGAATTATAATCACTACAGTGATTTAGATTCAGATAGAACCTCCAACTATGTTTTTATGGTTTGTTTATCTAAGTAGTACTGTCACAGAAATGCCATTTTCTCTATACTGAACATATTTATAAATTCCTTATCTTATTCGACTTACTCCTTTCTGTTAGACCAAGAGCCAATTCAGAATTACAAAGCATGGGCATGAGACCTTGCTGCCTGCCCAATTAACCAGAATCCTCTCATGAATAGCAAAGACTTCTTGCTATAGCAGATCTCACCATATCCAGTTGCTCCTACATGTCCATCATGAACCTAACAATTAATTTTCATTTATCTTTTTGAACCTGGGTCATAGATTAAGGTTATTACTATATTACAAGGGACATCCCTTCAAAGCTGACAATTTGTTCCAAGTCTTGAATATAATTAAGAAATGTGTAGTTTGCTTTTAAAATGATTTTCTTTTGCAAGAACTCAATTTTGCTGAGCTTTAGTAGGATGGAGGGAACTAAAATATAATCTAAGGAAAGGTGTGGCCATGGGGTATCGGGGCTGTGATGTGATGTTCACTTTATTCCACTTTACTGCTCTATAACAAGGCAATATATTGCTGTATGGGAGAGAACCTAAGAAAACCTGATATATCGATCCATATTTTCTAGGGGCTAATGTACCTGAACAGGGAGTACTCTGTGACCATTGGCTACCTTTCAAATTAAATAGTTTTCCTTTGCAGAATCCCCAAGGAATGTTAGTACTCAAAAGAAAATTGCCATATTCTGCAGTAGTGAGAACTTGTGACTCAGAGGCAAGAAGATCATGAATAGAAGCAGTCTGTTTACTGGCACTGCTTTGAGGAGAAATCCCAGGATTCTGATAGCCACAAACTGCAGGTTGTGCTCTGGTGAATAACAGAAGCATGTTGTGGAGGCTTCCATCCTGAAGAGGATGCAGGTTTGCCTCTCTAGCTTTACTAAATATGATGATGCTGTGATCAGTAAAGACCAAAGACGTGGCCTATACTGACTTAGCCCCTTTACTACGTACATATTAGAGTATGCTTGCATGTGTCTACATATCTAACTATATCTTTGCTATCTATCTACCTATCCATCTATCTCTATCATCTATCATCTCTGTATCTCTATCCTCAACTTCTTATGCCTTTCTCTTGTATTTTATCCTCCATTCTCTCCTTGTCTTTCTTTTCTGAGGGAATGGCACCATCATCCACTAATTTACTAAATTCAGATACTTAGCGCTCTTCTCCTTTAACATAATCTTTTCCTCTCACCATAGTTTCAGAGGTACAACAAAGATACTACAGAGAATTCCAATGTACACATACCAAAGTTGCTTTTCTTAATACTAATAAACCAAAATTGAGAACTAAAGCCCTTTCTTTATTCAGATTCCTCTAGTTTTTCTTCGGCCACATCCCTTTTCCATTTAGGACATCATTTATAAACCACCATAAATTTAGTTATCACATATCTTTCCTTAGGCTCCTAGATACTGTGACAGTTTCGCTGTGACAGGTTCCCCTTGTTTCTGATGGCTGACAGTTTTCAGCTGTACTGGCCAGAAATTTGTAGAATGCCTCTCAATTTGAGTTTGTTTGATGTTGTTTTCTCATGGTTAGGCTGGGGTGATGGTACTGCAGAAAAAAAGATCAAGGGTGCACTCTATCTATGTGACTTACCATTGATCTCCTGGCTGAGGTCCTGTTGGCCGTGACTTCTCTTTGACTCTTTATTCCATTCTCTCATCCTGCCCTTTGTCATGGCTTTCAGTACATGGCCTGAGACTTCTCAATTTTCCAGTCTCATCTTGAGCTGATGCTGATTCAATCAGATGTTAACCACACTTATTTGCTTTTAACTACATGCTGTGTCCTTTCTCATTTAAGGCTTCTGCTTAGAGCATGGGGCCCACATTGTTCCGTTATGTAGAGTATTCCACCTTTCCATTTCAGCATGCTTAGTTTGGCCAGTTCTTCTTACTGTTCTGGTGGTTTACCTGAACCCCACAAAAAGCCTGTCTTTGTGGCGCCAATCTGAAATATTGGCCTGAGTTTATGAACGCTTATGAGCCTTATCTGTTTCCGTTCTAAAATTTAATGCATTTACCTAACTTTCAACTTAAGTTTTTTATATCTCCATAAAAGGCAGTAACATAGGCTGTCTAATTTACCCATGAAACTTGAAATGGTGCCTGGTACATGGCAAATGTTAACGTGGGTTGAATGGGTGAATTAATCATTGTGTCTTAGATGAAAACAAAGCTCCGGTTTAAAAGATGAAAGGAAAAACACTTGTGCTGTGTATTTCCAATAATAATAATTTACACTTAAGAAAATTTTGTTCTATATTAGTGATATTTGGGAAATTGCACTTCAATTAATTTATTTAATTGATCAGTATAATACATTAATTGAGATTATACTTTAAGAAAGTAAAAGCATAAGGCTTATTTTCTGTGAAAAATAAAGGAAGACGATCCCATAACTCTTTTTCCTCATTGAGTTTATTGGTACATTTTAGGTATACAGTAGAGTTATATTCATTATTGGGATCTTGTACCTTTACATGACAGGTCTTGGTTCTCATTTTTTCCCCTTGTCCCTGCCTATAACTCTTCAATGAGATGGCATTAGTCCCAAGATTCACTCTCTAGATTGTCTTACTTGTGGTCTCTTACAAGTGAAATGGTGTAAGTAAATGAATCAAGCTAAAGGGAAAGAAAAAAAAAACAAACAAAGATTTATGGCATAAAAAAATGAAGACATCCCAAAATAAACACAGCAAGTAAGCAAACAGATGTCAATGCTTTTATTTCTATCCAAATATGGTAAGGGCCCAAACACCAAGATAGAGAAAAGTGGCATAAGTTTGCAGATATCTACAGATGATACCAATGAAGAAAATATAAGACAGATGTCATTCTTATCAATGCCTTTTTTACAGTAAGATTAGAGTAAGGATGCATGCCTCTTTGAGATTCTGTCCTCTGAAACAAATGAAAGTCCCTCTCTCCTATTACTTTCTCCAAGTTGCCATTCCAGTAATCTTAGAATTGTAGATTTCTTAATGAAACATTTTGTTACATATTTTATACTTATAGCCAAAAACTTTACTGGAGAAATGAAGACTAATATTTTTTAAAATTTATTTTCAGATAATTCCAGAATTAAAAGAAAACATTTGAGCAATGGGAAAATTCCCTCTAAATATTTCTAAAAGAAAATAATAACAATAGTAGACTTATTCAGAGAAGCAACACATTCATCTGGGCTTCTGACTCCTCATCCAAAAATAAAAGGGTTCAAGTAGATAATTTTTTAAACATGTATGAGATGATATCTTTCAGAACATTTGGAAAGTTAGCCTCTGTTTTCTATTACATAGAAAAAGTTTCTCACAGTTCTCTGAGAGATGGAATGGTTTCTCAATGACTGTGTGAGGTTAGATTAAATTTTGTTTTCCTGAATTCCCATGGATTTGGGACAGCATTTTAATGAAATATTGCATTGTATTTAGGGGTAACATCTTCCTCATTCTGAAGGATTATTTTCCTAGGTATACTACAGCATTCTCAAGGATAGATAATTACTGACTAAACTTTAAGCCCATTCAACCCAAGAGAAATAAGACCCCCCCATACTTTCACAAGTAGTAATTCTACCTTGCATGACATGTGTGTGTGTGTTTGTGCATATGTATTCACATGCACGCTCATACTTCTGCATTTAGTGATTACATCTAATAGTGAATGTACCCAAGAGCGCGGTTAGTGGCAAGCAATCTCAGATGAAGAGGAAACATGACTGTAAGAGTGTATTGGAGGTAAAGAGCCTGCCCAGCTTGGCAATGACAGATTATCAAGAGCTTTGAATAAAACCTTCATTCCGTGGAATTTGGAAAGTGGAACATCATTAAATGACAAATCAAGAGAGAAATATGGTTGATTTGTGCTTATGAAACATGTCTCTGGTTTAGGAATGCACAGTAATTTGGAAAAGAAGAAAAGAGGTAAGCAAGCTGAAGAACTAAGGTAGTAATAGCTCCTGACATAATTAATAGGGGATGGACTGGAGGAATCTTAAGAAGCAGACTAGACTGGCCCAGGTGGTCCAGTAAGTGCAGTAATGGTGATAGATTGGATATGAGGAGCCAATAGTTTCTCAGGTAGGCAATTTGGTGATGGAGGTGATATAGATCTTGCCAAAGAGTTTATTATTTCAACTGTGCACATGTGAGCTGGAGGAAACCAATGTGTGTCTAAGAGAAGACTTGAAGTAAGTAATTGCATATGCAGGTTATAGTAGTGAGATCTGCTCTGAAGATATATACTTAGCATTTATCAGTACAGTTGCATCTTGGTATCTACAGGGGATTCATTCCAGATACCTAAGTCCCTAGATGCTGAAGTCCTTCCTATGAAATAGTGTAGCATTTGCATATCATATGCACATACTTTACTATATGTTGTAAGTGATCTCTAGCTAATACTTAATAAAATGTAAATGATATGTAAGTAGCTGTTATGTTGTATTTTCAGGGGAAAAGAACAAGATAAAAATGCCTGCACATGATCAGTACAGGAATAATTTATTGAATTGGATCTGCAGTTGGTATAAATCATAAATATGAAGGTCTAGTTGTATACTAATGACAAACTACAATTGCACATGTAGATTCATATATAAGCAATTTATTTTCAATTTATAAAGGTTCTCAACTCAATAGCTCATGTGTTATATCCCTGTAGGAAGTAAAATTCCTATGTAGTAAAAAACAAAGGCATATAATGAATGAATTCCTAAAGTGAAAAGGAGTGTTGGACCCATTTCCTTAATTGAAAACACTTTATCTTTTATTCATTACCCTTCTTGTTTCCTATCCATGCCTTTTGAACACTATAGGTATAACTCAAAGTATAATTAGAGGCTGGTGCATTGCACCATTATCAGAGCAATTTATAGCAAGCATGAACAACAGCAATGAGAAGTAAAAACAGGCCTCGGTTTTATGGTATTTCACAGGGGAAAGATCATATTTGCATATTTTCACAACTTCATTTTTGCTTGTGTGTAAACCCAATCACTATTTCTCTTTACTTTGGGCTCTTAGCTTATGCTTATCTCTTTCAATATTATTTCTAGCAGATTTTTTAAATAAACAGAATCCCCTTCAAAAGAAAGCAGAATTCCAAATGTCATCTCTAGTTTAAATTGACATGTATTCTCATTTCTATGCCCATTATTGTTGTAAAATCACAAAGCCTGGCATACATAAAGGTGCACATCCCTCTGAAATACCATGGGGTGTTTACTGCTACCAGCAGTAGTCACATTGGGGTACCAAAAATAAAATTCCAAGCAATCTTATTTATGGTTATTAGGTATTTTAGATGAAGGGATAGAAGTGAATTTAACAGAAAAACTGAGGGTTCGCTTAAATTTAACATATAAGATTATACAATACTTTTCTCAAGGTATATGTATTTTTATAGTTCATGTACATGGTTTTTAGAACACTTATCTGATAAGTTCAGGTTTGCATCATGTGCTTTGAGAATTGAAAAACAAAACATCAGTTTCTCTCACCAAAGTTTCAAATATAGAAAATATTGTTAATTTGATGAAACTATGTCCAATGTCAAGCCCTGAACACAAGAAGTTCGGAAGAGATTGTGCGACCATTGGTTGTCATCAGTAAGAAAGTTTTGGCAAATTTATTTTATCATTTCTATAGTTAATTAATTCACATTGCTAAATCTGTAAAAGTATGGATTGAACATTCAGTAGTATGTGTGTGTGTGTGTATTTAATGAAGGATTATGTGCTGACCTTGATATGACTCACTAAAGAGAGACTGAAATTGTTACACTGAGTAATTCATTTTCAAGGGAGGAAAAAGAAGTAGCTGATTGGAAAAGATGAGCCATATCTCAGTACATGGTAAACAGAAAATGGGGTTTAGGGTTTTGGATTTACTCAGTGAATATTGAATGAAGTTAATTCTGAATGTAGGGAAATGATGTTATGATGGTTACACAAAGTAGTAAATCAGAAAAAATGAAATAAACACTACATGTTGTAATTTTTCCAAAAAATTCTATCAAGATGAATTCAATAGTCAAAGCTTTCAAAAGCCTCCAATAAGAAGTTTTCAAGTTTCCAGACCTACTGATATGAGAACATAGTATAACAATTATGGAAGAATAGAAAATTATGAGAGTTAACGAAAAGCACAACTAATTTCTGAGTTGACTGATTTTATGGTTTATGATTAGTTCGTAGTGTTTCATAAACTCAAAATATTGCAGTTAACATTGTTCTCAGGCAACTTACTCCTAAGGAGTATTTCATAATTCTAAATTTCAGTGAGTTAGTTAATTTTCTGTGATCCATCATACCCCTCACAATCTATAACTTCATTAGTGATCTAGTGGGCACAGTTCAGTTTAATTTTGGAGAATATCTTTCACATATGTTGCTCTTATAAATTATTTAAAAAGGAAAATTGATTCGGGGTTGAAATTTCATCATTTGGCAAACAAAAATGACCACATGGTCAGACTCCCGGAGAGATCTCCCTGTCAAGGCAGCACTGACCTAGTCATGTAATTAATATGTTTCACTCCAGAATCTCAGCCACTGATTCTAAACTCCATGGGTTTTTATATGGGAGCTATCAGGGAAATCATACAAATCAGTATCATTTCTGTCTACAGTCTAAATGAGATGCAAAATGTGCAAAATTTTCTAGACTATGTCACATCTTGGTGTATTTGTTTTTAAAGAAGTATGATGTTTCAGAGTCCAATTCATGTCGCTCAGAGTCAGAATATATACCACTCACTCAAAATTAAGAAATCAAGGATGCATTGATCTAAAAAAGCCTTGTGTCATATTTTACTCCCTTAAAAACAATGCAGCCACCACCTATAAAAAACAATATATATTCTTTGTGTCCTCACTGTGTTTAGGTGCACTATAAAGCAGACTGTTGTCCTCTCTCTTGTGTTTTACAGTATCCCTTTCTTTGACCCAGCAATCTGTTTTGAAGAAAGTCAGGATCTTGTTCAGAGTTAATATGTGGAAGGAAAGATACTGAGCATAATGGATTAGGGTATAAACAGTAGGTATGGGTGCGCTTCCTAGCTTGTTTTCATGCAAATATCTCTGGCAAATTCCTGCAGCAAAATACTGAAAATTATCTGATCAATAAGAATCAACTTCTCCAAATAGGAGTACTTAGTTTTTATCATGGTCATTATTTTTCCCTTTCAGTTTCCCTGGAGAACTGCAAACTGTTTAAATAAACAAAAACAAATGCAGATTCCTAGTGAGCAGGATTCCCTCTGCATGAATTAACAAGAGAAAAGCAACTTCGCCCAAACAAAAGTCAGACTTTTTGTTTGTGAGACTCCCAGCAGTGCTTCCTCCCCATCCTTAGACTCTGAGAACCTGACAGCTATGTAACATGGATGTGTATGAGTGTTTTTTTCTGCTGCAGCAGCATGATGATAATACACACAGCCATTGGGAAGAGTGAAACTAGAAGGATGGTCTTCTGTCCATTATTAATGAGCAGATTGCCTTGAAAAGATACAAAATAAGGGCCATACTTTGGAGCAGTAACATCTGAATGATTTTGAGAACATATCTCCTTTGCCTTGGGTTCTCCCAGAAGCAAGATCAAACTTCAATATGGAAATTGCAAAAAGATATATAGGGAGAAGGGAATATGAAGCAGCAAAAAGGAGACAGCCAGGAAATTGTTTTCAGTTGAAGCTGGACACCTTACAGGGTGACTGAGTGTAAGCGCGTGAGAAATTTTATGAAATAGGTAAAAATCACTCAGAGCTGTCTTATCAATTGCTGAAACAATTATTGTTTGGTAGAGTCGTTTTTAAGGCTGCTTCTAGGAACTTTAAATTCCAGGTCATTTTCAAGTTCCATTACGCGTGGGTAGAGCAGCCTTTCTGTGTCTGAAAACTAGGCTCTAGTTCTCAGACAGAGAGAAGCAGATATTACACAAGGGAGTCATTACAAGTGCACCAAAGTCCTGACCTTGAATAATGTATGGGTATTTATGAATTGTATAAATGCATAAACTATTATTTGCTTATGCATATTATGCTATAAATTTAAAGTATGAGATAAAAATAAGTGAGAGAAGAATGGCTGATAGTCTCTTCTTGTCAGTTATGGCTAATCCTTCTCATCCCCTGGAGTGTGGATACCCCGGTACTGGCACCCACCAAGACCCTAGGGGTGAAAGTGGCCCTTTTCAAGATCCAGGCTTATCAAATTTGCATGAAATGAACATAGCTGGTGACTCCAGCTCACAGTTGCATTCACGGCAGATTGAAGTGTTTAAGACCCACAGGCTTTTGTTGTGCAGGTTTTTCGATGTCACTGTTTTTTTGTTTTTGTTTTTTGTTTGTTTGTTTGTTGGGGGGGCTGAGACAGGGTCTAACTATGTAGTTGAACTGACCTGGAACTCACTATCTAGCCCAGGCTGGTCTCGAACTTGCAGAGGTCCTCCTGCCTCAGCCTCTGGAGTGCTGGGATTCCAGGTGTGCGCCACCACGCCCGGCTTTTTCTTTTCTTTTCTTCTTTTTTGTTCTGGAGTGCTGGGATTCCAGGTGTGCGCCACCACGCCCGGCTTTTTCTTTTCTTTTCTTTTCTTTTTTGGCAATGTCACTGTGTCTTTGCCATCCAGGCAGATTTTTTTTTTTAAAGACATTAAATACTGACCAAAAGAGAAAAACTGTGTATTTATTCACCTGATATATATTTATTTTTCATTCACCATGTGCTGTACTCTGCTAGAATGAATCAAACGGAGCAGCAAGCCAATTGTGAGAATGAACTTGTAGTGCAGTGCTCTATGATCTTTGGATCCTACCAGACCTGACTTTGGCTTTGATTTCTTTCATTGTTTCCCTCTTTCCATTGCTACCTTTAGAAATATCCAAATCCTTTTAAATCCACTTATGGTAAGAAGTTAGCCCTTTAGTTTTGTGATCAGTTGCATTTACTACACTAACACTAGCAATGTCTCAAATGTGCAAGCTCTACCAATTTACAAAGGATTTGCTCATGCTTCTTTTACGTACCTCGCTACAGTGTTTTGTGATTTCCAAATAATACGAGGAGAAGCATGGGCTAAATGAGCTGCCAAGTTGCTGCTAGTTACACATTGTCAGAGCCTTGAGATGCGACAGAAGTTCAAGTTTTCTGACATAAGAATGTGTTTTTCTCTCTGATGCTAATGTATTATGTAGGTAGATTGTGATTAGTCTCTTTCCCTTTAAAGAGCTATAATACTTATTTGAAATGGATTAGATAAATGAAGCACAGCCTTTAACACTTCAATCCCCCCCTTGCTGTTTCCTTCTTCCTTCCATGGCTTTCATCAGAGTCCATAGGCTTCCCTGCACCATCAAGACCTATTCTTGGATCAAAATAAGAAAATAGGATGACTACTATCATTCATACTATGACATTCTATCATCTTTCATCTATCTATTCGTCCATCACCTACTACCTTTCCATCTATTTATTTTTGTAGTCAGTTACCTTTTATTAAAGTAACCAGGATCATTTTCAGAATCACTAATTGATATACAATTCAGAAAGAGTTTGGATACAGGTAGCAGACTGTTAGGTGTTGCGAAATTAAGCTGTAATGTGTTCCATGGATATGGACATTTAGTGGGTGGCGGTACAGGCAATGGAACACAGGGCCTTGCACATCCTGGGCAAGTGCTCTTCCACTGAGCTACAACCCTAGCTCAGGATGTACACATTTTATTATTCTCTGTCTCTGTCTCTGTCTCTGTCTGTCTATCCCCCCCATCATTTTCTCTCTCCCCCCCTCTCCCCCTCCCCCATTAAAAACTAACAGCCCTGGTTAATTGGATCCACAATCAGAAGCTGGTGGGAGGCAGGTATTAAACCCAATCTCCGCCAGATCTTAGGAATACCCACCCCAGTTCAGATACTTTCTTTTCCTACTCTTAGTCCAGGAGATATAATTGCAGGGCCCCAGAGCAGACAGTGTGTTGTTTTTTGAGGAGCTTAGGATTATAGCAGGAACAGAGAAAAGGAGAAAGAGACTTCCAAGATCCTATGAAAAGTGACATCCAGGGGCTGAGCACAGCAAGGAGGAAGCAGCTTAGATGGGGCATAGGGCACGAGGACACCCCTCATTGTAAAACAGCAAATCATAAATGACTAGGTCCTAAAAAGTCAGTTGCAGTCCCAAGCCCAGGCCAGCTTTACACAAGACTAAGGCTAAGCATCTCTTCTCTACACATTTAGTATAGATAATTGCAATAAGATGTGTTGATGTTGAACTGTGAAATTCCGTAGTAGGAGATAAATATTGACCACCATGGAAAACTCAGTGTGTTTTAAACAGCAGCCTTACAGCACAAATGGATGCGCTGTCTGGATCTTTCCAACAAGGTGAACACTACTTGCCATTTTTTGCTAGTTTCTTTGTTCATTTTTCTTTATCCAAGGTAAAACGTCTAAGCCTAGGATTAATTCAGAGTCCAGAAAAAGCGTATCTCGGTTGGAAGCTTAAAGAATAGGCCAGAAATAGAAAATGGATGGAAGAAACCCTGACAAAGATAAACAGCAGAAACGTGTAGAGTAGGTGCAGGTTAGGCGGTCTTCAAGCGTCGATGGTGAAGAGGAGTTCTCTAACTATGAGGAGGCCTTGCTGGTGTGGAAAGTTCATTGTTCGGCACCATGGATCTCCAGGTGGGTCACGGTTAGAAATACACCAACCTGGAGGACTCCATGCTGTTGAGCTGTTCACGAGCAGCGGACACTCCCAACGCCACTCGCCCAGGACTTAAAATGGTGTCTTCCGTAGTGCACTCGAGAACCTCATCCAAAATGAACCCTTCCTCTTCCTCTTTCAAAAACTTCACACTTCTGCATCAAAATAAATGTTATTTTTGTGAACATTATCAAAGCTGCTGTCACAGTGTACTCTGTAGTGTAAAATATTTATATTCTTAAAAGCTGGTTAGAAACAATAGAGTTATATGAAATATTAATTTGTGAATTTTCATTATGTATAAGATGAATTTTAGTAATAGGTAAGCTTAACAAATAAAACAATTCAGTATTTTCTGAGATGTAAGTTTGTTGGACTTCTAAAATTGGTATATCAGCATGTTATGTGTAACAAATGAAACATGCCCTTTGTTTTATTATAAATAAATTATTTTAATTTAAGTTCTTTTTGATTGTTTTGCTCAATATGTTATAATGCAGTAGTTCCCTCTCCTCTGCCAAGGACACATTCTAAGAAATTCTATGGATGATGGAAATCTCAGACAGTAGCTAGCCCTAATCCTCCTACCAGTTTTCCTACTCATGTGTACAGATGGTAAAGTTAAATTTATAAATTATGCACAGTCAGAGATTAGCAATCAACAGCTGATACTAAAATAATTGTAATAATGTACTGGAAAAATATTGTTGTTGTTGTTTTGTACCAGTGATTGAACTCAGGTCCTTGTGCTTGCAAGGCAGGTGGCCGGAACTTCTAAATCCCCTGCCCTGGGAAAAGTTATTTACAACTTACACATTTAATTGTTGAATTTTCTATTTAATAGTTTTAAATCATTGTTGCCTATAAGTGAAACCTCAGAAAACAAAGTGATTGGATGGGGGGGATAACTGTAACGTTTAATAAGGTTGAAAAAAATGATTCTTGCTATGCTATAATAAGAATTCTTGTCTTTCAACAGATTTATGGAATTGGGTTTGGACTTAAGGGAGGTTTTGTATATGACATTATAGAGTTGAATTGTATCAAATGTTTTGTTTTTAATGTATCAGAATTATCTCATTACAATATATCTTTTCTTATTAGGACTGTTAGGAGATGCCATATTATTTGTTTTCCCCATAGTAACACATTTTTAATTGACTAACTTTCACTATCATGCTGTTACTCTTTTAATATGCTATTAAATTCCATATGGTATTTTGCTAAAGCTTTATGAATCTACTGTCACAAGTGAGATTGAATTAGTTTTTTTTAAAATTTTGAGTTATATTTGACATATCAATCACAGTGATTATATAAAATTAATTAATGGCTCTTTTTCTTATGCTTTTGAAGACTTTATATGGAATAAATGTGATTATTTCTTTAGATATTTGAGTGGTCCTGCCTATATAACTTTTTATTAAAAAGTACAAATTAATTTTTACCAAAAATAAAAAATCAATTATAATTTTATTTTGATTATGCACATTTAATTTCATTCTTAATATCTGCAAATTTTAGATATCTCTTAATTAACTATTTAATGAAAATGCTTGCAGTTTTTTAAAAATATTATGCATATGATGTTGTTAAGTAGATTATGAACCAAAACAAATTTACTATTATCTTTTTTTCCTAATTTTATTTATTTATTATCTTATTGACTGTATTGGTACTTTTTAAGTATACAGTACAGTTACACTCATCATTGGGATCGTGTACCTTTACGTGACAGATCTTGGTTCTCATCTTTTTCCCTATTCCCCTGCCCTCCCTTCATGCCCTCCGCCCTCCCCTATTTACAAAGACTGTCTCCATTTTTTCCTTTTCTTATATTTTTCTTGTCCCTTATATCCTTTCCCCTACCTTTCTTGTGCTTTTCTCATGCTTGTATAGTAAATTTTCCCCTAGATGTTTTGTGAATTTTAATTTTCTTAATTCTATTCTTTTAATTTTATCATTATTGCTTACTTTTGGTATTCTTTTCCCATTTTTTTTCTTTTTATTGAGTTTATTGGTACTTTTCAGGTATACAGTACAGTTACATTCATTTAGGGATCTTGTACCTTTACATGACAGAGCTTTGTTCTCATTTTTCCCCCTTGTCCCTTCCCTCCCTCTTTTCCCAATTTTATTTCCTTTCTTTTTATAATTTCTTGAATAGAATGTTTACTTCTTTCTCCTCCTGCTATTCTCTTCCTTTTCTTCTTTTTTTGTTTCCTCCTCCTTGTTCTTCTATCGTTAATATTTCTTGCTTACTATTAAAAAGATTTAGATCTACGAATTTGTTTTTGACTATTGCTTTTGTCTTATCCAAACATGTAGAATACAGCCTGGTAATAGAAGCACAGGGTTGAAATGTAGCAGGTTTAGATTTGGATGTTCACTGGCACATATAAGGAACTTTAACTCAATGAGTTGCTTCATTAATAATTTAGAGTAAAGATACTTATCTCATACTTCTTTGTAAAATTATAATAAGAATACACTTGAAAGTATATAGTATACTCACAGAAAAATCAAATGTTCAACATAAATAATTTTTTGTACATGATAATTTAATTTTTCTTTTGGCCTAATAACCACTTTCATTTATAATCACTTTCCAGTCCAATAATTTAAATACAGGGTGACCAAAAATTGCATTTTTTGTTAATTTTTATAAGATAGCAGGAAATATAAAGATGGTGATTTTATCAGATTTATTTAATACAAGAAACAACTGGTTAAAATGACACCTGCCCGAGTGACACTTGGGAGAGTATGTAAATAAGCGGGCTTTCAAGTGATGCTCAGGGTAAACTGTAGAGTGGTTTAATTTGAAAGTTCTATATATATTTTGCTTTGTTTGTTTTATTTTAAAAATTTCGTGAACTATTCTATTTGAATTGCATTCTGTCCAGAGAATGTGGTCTTATAATACGGTCTACTTCTTAAATTTTTCTTAGTTTTTCAGTTTTTTAATTACTTGGATAATTGAAAATTATTACTTTATTAGAAAACATACAAACAGGTAAAAAAATACAGGTGTTTTACTCATATTCATTTTCATATCATTATGTAAGTCATTTCTTTTTTTCCGTGCTTGTAAAAACAAAGCCACCTTAACTGTCTATTTCCATTTATAACACCCATTGTGTTTAGGTCAAATTTTAACTAAATTCTACATTGTTTTATGCATAATTAATTATCTATTTTTGCTGTTCTAGATTACTTATGGTATATGCAAAATTAATACTGTTACCTCTTATGTCTTTCTTTTTAATTTGTTCAGTAGATATATGCCACTCTTTTAGTTTGAATTGTTTCATGCTATTTTACTTAGAACAGTCCTTTTATGAATATTAAATTATTAGAATTTATTTATCTATTTATTTGGTATTTTTATTCTCATATGTTTTAAAATTTGTAGTTTATTTATAATCTTGTGTTTCTCTGCTTTAATTTTGTACTTCTTTCATCTTTTATTTATTTTCTATCATTGCTTTTTGAATTCTCTCTCTGTCAAGTAGTGGTTTAGAGAATATATATACTTTTTTAAAAATCCTATTAATTCTTAGTTTTACTTTAAAGTCTATATTCTATCTTTTCTTTGTTTTTCTATCAATTACCAAAAATATCCTTGGATAAAATTTTTGTTAACATTTGTTTATTGCATATTCATTTTAAGATCTTTGGTTGTAATATGATTATTTAGAGTCAAATTATTGCTGCTTAATTTTTCTGTTTCATTATTTATTTGTAGACATAGATGATATTTATATTTGCTTTTTTCCAAAGTTTTCAATTAATTAGTTTATATAGTACAGCCACTTCTAATCTTTGTTGCCTTAGTTTGTGGAGATATAAGTCTTTATATAGCAAGATCTATCTGTAAATTTTCTTTTTTGATTCAACGTTTTTGAAAGTGGCCTTAATATGTAGTTTTGTTTTAGCAAACTTTGTTTCCAGAGATAATGCATATTAATGGGTAATTTACTCTTGTCTTCATGTTTGAATATTTCAGACAACTATAAAGTCTTGAAACTAAAATGGTCAATCTTCAGGACTGTAAGTGTTTCTTAGCCAGTTCATATAAGTGGTGGCAGGAGCATCAGTTGTGTTGCTTCTCTCTGGGAAAGAAATGGGATGGATATTCTTGCCAGAACCTGGGAAACCCCACTCAACTGGATGAGTATGTGTGTGGAATCTCCTTAGCTCTTTACTTTTCTCATACTGAGGTTATCAGGGAAATTCTAATATATTCAAATGATATTTTTATTTCTATAGTTCACTGTAAATCTCTCTTTTTATATAGAATAAAAAATATAAAAATGAAGTTGAAAAATGCCCCTTTGCTCCTCTCCGGAGTCTATATCCGACCTATGTGCCATGCTGGTCTTTGTACTGTGTGAGGTCAATGGTAGTCTATCTCAGCCAGATGAACTTATACAACTGACATTAGCAGAAGAAACAAAAGTTAAAGAAGAGAACACGAGCCAAAAGTTCCAACAAGAAGTATCTTGTTCCTATATTTCTCAAGATTCCTAAACCTGTTATTTTCCATCCCAGAACTTCCATGGCCCCAGATCACATCCTCAGTGCATCAGGAATCCATGAAAGTGGAAACAGAACTCTCAAGCTCACTGCCCCAGGTTATTCCATCCCTTACTTACTGCTTTATTTCTACAATCCATTTCTTTGTGACTTTTCCATGGTGATCCTTCTCTATCCCTCCTTAAGGAATATATGCTTGATATCCCTGGAAATATTAGGAAGGGTTTAACAAAGAAATCGCTTGAAGTTATCCTTGAAGTGTGAATGTCAATTTACTAGCTGAGATACAGGCAAAGCACATTCTAGGTCTAGAGAACAGTAAAAATAATTGCTATTATGTTTGAGAACTTTATACTAGGTGTGATTGATAAATAGGGTGTGTGTCTAAAAAATTATTATAATAAAATACATATTCCTATTACTACTGCACAAAATATTCCCCCTTGCGTGTTACACAGTTATCTCATCATTCCTGTCACTTTTTGAAGTATTCCTGGAAGTCTTTGCCCGGTGTCTTTAATTGTGCTGTCCTGGTTGCCTTAATGTCCTGAATCAGTTCAAAAGCTTTTACCTTTCCTGGTCATTTTGACTTTGGGAAAAAGTTAGAAGTCACAGTGCAAGAGATCTAGTAAATAAGGTAGGAGAGGACACACCATAATTTCTTTTTTCAAGCCTGACTTTCGGTTGGTAGTAGCATTCACAGTATCTTTTTGTTTTGTTTTGTTTTTAAATCACAATTAGCAAAGCCATTCACAAAAGAGAAGTTCTAGAACTGTTTTGAAATTGACAAGAATGGTGGGATCGGCGCGTTCGAAGCAAGCAAGGAGGCATCTTTTGAGGGGGATCATGGCATTATGTCTTTTACTGAAATAAATTTTTAAAATTTAAACATTCATGTATTAAAATCACACTTGCATATTACTGAGCCTATAAGATGTTTATATTTATTTTCTTATTTAAATCTCAAAACAACAATAGATATGGACAGTTTTCAGCACTGTCTTTCTTTTGGGAGATAAGAAAAGTGACTTCTGAGTAATTTATTAAAATTCAGACACATAGGAAGTGAAAAAGACTGTAACATGGTGCTTATTTTTAAGTACTGTGCAAGAGTTCCTCAACAGTTTACCACTTTTTAGTTAAAGATGGAGTAAAAGAAGGCATAAGTAATTGTTTCTACGTAATGTATTTATATTCAGATCATTTTGTGATATCTTCCATGAGTAGAATTTTATAATACAGCCTGGTAATGATTTTTCTAAACCTATAATACAGAAAAGTGGAGCAGTTGGGTGGCAGGGATGAGGCCACTTTCCCTTATACACTGGGCAGAATTAAGCATCCTAATACTTATTGAAGAATGTTAACTTTTCTATTTAACAATAGCAGGCTGCTTGCATGTGTGGACTAAATTTTGAATGACCAAGTGTTATTCCCAAGGGGAATTCTAGGGCTGGGGGTTTGGCTCAGTGGTTCTGCCACCTGCCTCCCAACTGCAAGGTCCTGAATTCAATCCCTGGTACCCAAAAAATAAAAATAAAAAACCAAAGTGGAATTTAATCTGCTTATCTGAAAATCTAAGTTATTCTATTTATGAATGTCTTGTAAAAATAAGCAGAAAATCTATTTTCATCATCTACAAATCTACCCCATGTCAGTTAAAGAAACCAGTAAAATATACCCAAAACAAAATTAACTTGAAGGATCAAAGATAAGACTGCACTTCTAAAATAATAGGTGAGATTGACATAATAAGCACAGAATTTGAAATTCCTAGTCAACTTCCTACATAACAGCATTGAACAATAGAGAAACTTTAAAATTCTTTTGACTCTTAAGCTTTTGAATTTGTTTTCCCAAGTTGCTGATAAATCTTCTCCTTACTGTTTTATCTTTTTGTGTGCTAATTGTGTAATAATATTCTTTTTTTTCTTTTTATTGAGTTTATTGGTACAATCTAGGTATAAAATACAGTTACATTCATTCCTGGGATCCTGTACCTTCACATGACAGGTCTTGTTTCTCATTTTTTCCCCTTTTACAAACACTTTATTTCCATTTTTCTATTTTCTTATATTTTTTCTTTTCCCTTGTTCCCTTTCCCCTACCCTTCCCACTTTCCCTACACCTTTAGCCCTTTTCTTCCTATTTCACACTATTAATTATCCCATTAGGATTGGTGTACTATACAGATGTGGTTTTTCTATAAAATGGAATACTACTCAGCCGTAAAGAATATGAAATTAGAGTCATTCATAGGAAAATGGATACATATTGAGGATATACTCTTAAGTAAAATAAATAAATCACACAGGTGTAAATACCGAATAGTTTCTCTGGTGTGTAATAATATCCGTAATACTGATTAGCCAGGGCATGTCTGAATCCCACTGGAATATCATCCCTGACTCAAAGATGATTCTCGGCTCAGTCACTGATTCCAAATATTATTTTATTCTCATTATGAATATATCAGTATTTGTAGGAAGAGGGAAGAATATAACACACAAATCACTATCTTATCTTCTGATAGATGCTTGACATCTCAGTAATATTTTATAGAACATGTATTCTTTATCAGAGATGATAGATGATATTATTTACTGATTTTTATATGGCAAGGCTAAGCCTTTTACATACTTACTCAGGTTAACCTTCATTGCAACTGTGTAAAGTAAGTCCAACTGTATGCCCTTTTCTTAAAAAAAGAAACTACATCAAAAAGAGTCTCAATAAGTTGGTCAAGATTAGGCAGTTCATCAATGTTGGCAAAAGAATTTCAATGCCAAAAAACAAAAACAAGCCCCAGAGTTCAGCTTTACAGTTTTGCTAGGGCATATGCCACAAAGATCCACAGTATGTGTATTCACACACATGCACACGTGCACGCACACACAGACACATGCAGAATAAGTATGTTCTCAAAATGATCTTGTTCATTAAGCATGCTTATAGAAAGGCTCAGACACCGACCTCCCCACATATACACTTTTACATGAACTTTCTTCAATTCCCACATACTATTTTTTGCATAGCTGACACAAATCTATAAAAATAAGCATGCCAAAACCACATCATAACACATAATTTTTGCTGGAGTACGGCTGACTCTAAGATCATCTTGTAGCATGTTATTTTCAGACTATAACCAATGATAGGTGAAACAAATGTTATTTGTTGCATAAGTTTTCCCTCCAAGATAAAATTATATATTTAATATATGAATAATATGTAATGATATATAGTACAAAATGTATATGTACATATCTCCACACAAATGGAATGTCATTTATATTTAGCACTTGGGGAAGTAAATGGAAAATATGAATTTTAGCCAAGTGAAAGTGTTGGGTTAGGGCTAGGGCCAAGGAAGAAGCAAAGAGAGAGCAAAATATCATTGCATTTTGATGATTTAGGAAATTGGAGAAGATTTTTTAAAAACATGCTTGTCCAATCATTTTCTGTTCGATATCTGAAATATAGTTCAATCCCTCATATATAGTGTCATTAGTTGATAAGCATTCAGAAGATGTTAATTACCTATACATGCTATTAGCAGAATAAATTAGTACCATTCTATCTTTACTTGAACTTAATACATTCTTTTCTTTCCGGAAGTTTGAAGTGAAGTCAAATAATCATTGTTGCAGTAAGATGGATTCACTGACAGGATTCTGAATCATCTGTTACCACTTTAAGGCCCTCATATGAAAGCATCAAATGCCTTATTGGCTCAGCTACGACACCTGTCACCTTTGTAAGACGTGAAGACTGTGAATCTCTTTTCATCACTGAGATTCCCAGAAGAAAGCCTACCACGTTTACTAAGGAAGGACATGAAAGGGAACATGATTGGAGGTGTGCCGATTCTCACCCACAGCTCAAACTGCTGCCATTCTCTCCTCTCAGGAGCACGTTGTCATCTTGGGAAACTTCAATCTGGCTGTCATCCTAGCTATTATTTTCTGTGTTACCAATGTTTTGTTAGTTGTGAAGAGTTTCTAACTTTTTATTGTATCATTCTTAGGTTTTAAGTGGTTTGTGTGTGTGTGGTCAGAAAGAGAGAGAGAGAGAGGAAGAAGGGGATAGAGACGGAGAGGGGAGAGGAGGAAGAGAGAGGGGGAAGGGAAGGAGAGAGAGTGAGAGACGGAGGGTTGGGTGCCAAATGAAGTGAGTCTAATTATATATAGTCACTCGATTATCATTCCAAATGGTGTGCTTTAAATTGTTTGTTACTTCATAATTTTGTTGATCCAATACACAAATTACATTCCTTAGTGCACCTGACCATACATGATTTGTGTCAGTTCTAGAAAAAACTTTGGGTATTGCTGATCAGTTTCATACAAGTACTCTCAATTTAAGAGAAAAAAAAACCCCAAAAGTTTTAATGTACCAAAATATTAAGTAATTTACATGGGGAAAATTGAATATATTCAGCAAAATAAGAGTTGGACTTCAGCAGTGATGAAATTAATATTGTATCACTTCAGTAACTGACATCATAGTTGAAAGCCCAATATCCCATGTAACAAATACAGTAATATATCTTAGACAGATAACATTGAATCTGTATAGCAGTTTTGGTAGTATGGCCATTTTCACTATGTTGATTCTTCCTACCCAGGAGCAGGGGATGTCTTTCCATTTTCTTATATCTTCTTTGATCTCTTTTCAGAGTGCTGTAGTTTTCAGTGTAGATGTCTTTTGCTTCTTCTGTTATGTTGATTCCTAGATACTTCATTTTTCTTTATGCTACTGTGAAAGGAATTATTTCCCCAATTTCTCTCTGAGTGACTCTGTTATTTGTGTACAAGAAAGATATTGATTTTGGGGTGTTGACCTTGTATCCTGCTACTCTTCTAAAAGTGTCAATTAAATCTGGAAGTCTTTTGGTGGAGTTTTTTGGGTCTTCAATGTGGTATCAAATAATCAGCAAATAATGACAGTTTAACTTCTTCCTTTCCTATCTTTATTGCTTTAATTTCTTTCTTTTGTCTAATTGCTGTGGCTAATGTTTGCAGAACTATATCAAAGAAGAGTGGTGAGAGTGGGCATCCTTGTCTTATTCCTGATTTTAAAATGAAGGTTTTCAGGTTGGCCATTTAGTACGAGGTTGGCTGTTGGTTTTTCATAGATAACCTTTATCAAATTGAGATAGAGACCACCTATTCCAATTTTTTGCAGGGTTTTTTTTTTTCTATCATGAATGGGTGTTGAATTTTGTCAAATACTTTTTAGGTATCTATTGAGAGGACTATGCTTTTTGTCCTTGACTTTGTTAATATAGTTTTTTACATTTATTGACTTTTATATCATCCTTGCATCCCTGGAATAAATCTGACTTGGTCAGGATGTATGATCTTCTTGATGATCCTCTGTATTCTGTTTGCTAGTATCTTATTAAGGATTTTTGCATCAATATTCATTAAGGAGATTGGCTTGTATTTCTCTTTTTTACTTGCATCTTTCCCTGGTTTGGGAATCAAAGTGATACTTGCTTCCAGGAATAAATTTGGGAGTATTGCTTGCCTTTCAATTTCATTGAAAGATTTGAAGAGTAATGGCAGTAGTTCTTCTCTAAATGCCTTGTAAAATTCAGCAGTGAATCCATCAGGACCTGAGCTTTTCTTTGTTGGTAAATTTTTATTACATTTTCAATTTCACTGATTGTGATTGGGGTGTTTAAAATGTTTTTATCTTCTTTGTTCAACTTTGCTAATTCATAAGTATCTAGAAATCTCTCCATTTCTTCTGTGTTTTCCATTTTATTGGAGTACAGGTTCTCAAAGTAGGTATTGACTATCCTCTGAATTTCTGTTGGATTTGTTGTGACTTCACCTTTTTCATCCTACTTGCATGGATCTGAGCCTTTTCTTTCCATTTTTTTGATAAGGTTAGCTAAGGGTTTATCAATTTTATTTATTCTTTCAAAAAAACCAACTCTTGGATTCACTTATTTTTGTATCATTTTCTTAGTTTCCATTGTATTGATTTCTTCTCTCATCTTCATAATTTCCTCTCTTGTTGGAGCTTTGGGTTTTTCTTGCTCTTGTTTTTCTACAAGTCTAAGATTCATCATTAGGTTGTTTATTTGAGCCCTCTCTGTTTTTCCTAGTGTAGGCATTCAGTGCTATGAATTTTCCATGTAGAACTACTTTCATTATGTCCCATAGATTCCTGTATATTGTATTGGCATTTTTCATTTATTTGTAAAAACTGCCTGACTTCTTCAATTTCCTCTATGATCCATTGATTGTTCAGGAGAGTGTTGTTCAATTTCCATGTGTTTGTGAAGTTCCTACAATTTCTTATGCTATTGATCTCCAGTTTAATTGCACTATGATCTTATAATATACAGTGAATAACTTTGATTCTTTTGCATTTATTCAAAACTGTTCTGTAAACTAGTATGTGGTCTATCTTGGAGAATGACCCATGTGCAGCTGAAAAGAATGTATGTTCTGATTTTGTGGCATGGAACACTCTATAGACGTCTATTAAGTTCATGCATTCAAAAGTTTGGTTCAGTTCTAGTATTTCATTGTTGGTCTTTTGCCTAGGTGATTTGTCTGTTTGTGATAGTGAGGTATTTATATCCCCCACTACAATTGTTTTAGTTTTTATTTGGTTTTTCATGCTACTTAATATTTGTTTTATATAGTTGGGAGCATTGATATTTGGTGCATATATGTTTATGATTGTTATCTCTTCCTCTTGAATTGTTCCCTTGTCTCTTTTAATCAGTTTTGGTTTGAAATTTACTTTGTCTACAAATAAGATTGCTACCCCTACTTTTTTTGGGGCTCCTGTCGCATGGAGAATTGTTTTCCATCCTTTCACTTTCAGTCTATGGGCTTCTTTTTGCACTAGGTGTGCTTCTTATATAAAACATATTGTTGGATTTTGCTTCTTAATCCAGTATGCCAGTCTGTTTCTCTTGATTGGTGAATTGAGGCCATTGACTTTGATGGTTATAACTGATATACTGATATGTTCTGACTTATTGTCCTTTTGTTGACTCATTTAAATTTTTTCTCCTCTCCATTTAGTTTCTTGCCTTGCCTTTTTTTTTTTTTTTTTTTTTTTTTTTTTTTTTTGCTCTGTTGGGCCTCATGGTGTTGTTACCTTCATTGTCTTTTTCTAGGGTATTGTTTAGAATTCCTTATAGTGCTGGCTTGGTATTCATGAAGTGTCTCAGTTGTTCTTTGTCATGGAAGTATCTTATTTCCCCATCCATTTTGAAAGAAGAGTTTTGCAGGATACATCAGTCTAGGTTAGAGGTTGTTTTCTTTTAGGACTTGAAATACCTCACTCCAGGCTCTCGTTGACCTGAGGGTTTGTGTTGAAAAGTCTGCTGTGATTCTGATGGGCTGTTTGCATGCAATTTATTTCTTTTCTCTTAGTGCTTGTAGTATTTTGTTCTTCTGTTGGGTTTCTGGGATCTTGATTATTATATGTCTAGGTGTAGTTTTTTTATCGTAGCTAGTTGGAGTCCTATATGCCTCACTTATCTGTATGTCAAATTCTTCCCCTCTGTTTGGGAAGCTTTCTGTCATTAATTCTGTGAATAGCTTTCTTAAGTCATTTGCATTTTCTCCTGCTTCTACATGGATTCCTCTCAGTTTTACTTTATTCTTCTTTGCATCATCTAGGAGTTGTTGGATCAATTTCTCATGATCCCTTACTGTTTTTAAGAGACCTATCTTTTTTTAAGGTCATTGACTGCAGTCCTGTCTTCTATACCCAAGATTCTGTCTTCACATTCTTTCATTCTGTTGCAAACACTTTCAATAGAGTTTTTAATTTCCTGGATATGTTTGAATCTGTTTTATGGATTTGATTTCTGTCCTCTGTTGGGCATTCATTTTTCCATTTCTTTCTTATGCTGGGCCTTCATGGCTTCTATCATGGTCCTGACATCATCTTTTTTTTTTTTTTTTTGTCAGTTTCTGTTGCAGAGTCTCGAATCATGACTTTCATTTTGCTCACCATCTCTATGGTTATCTGGGAAACTATTTCTGTTTTGAACTTTTCTAGAGCTTAATGGATCTGTTTTGTTACTTCCTGTGCTATGAGTTCAGAGTGTCCTGGTGGTTCACTATCAGACTTTTCATCCTCCTTTGCCCTACTGTTTGCCATTGGTGAACTGGAAGTCTGTCTTTGTGTCTTGCTTAAGTGTTTTCTCATTTTTACTTTTGTTATTGGGTTGTCCTTGATTTAATTTCTGGGTTATTAAATCTTCCTGATATAGTTGTGTTCTAGCTCTTGAGTCTCCAATGACTCATAGACATTCTCATTTTCACAATATCAGAGAAAACAATTCATTAAATCAATCTCAAACCTTTTTCCAAATTGATACAACCAGCAACACAATACGATCAAGCAAAACTTGGAAATTGACCACTTGTGGTAGTCATTATCACCTTTAAACCATGTAAATTAAATTAAAATCAAGAAGCAGCCCAAAATATGTTTTCAGTGAATAAACTTTTCAATATAATATATTTACCATTTAGAATGGGGGCCTAGACAGAGTTAGGATGAGAGGAGCAGATAAGTAAAAGTATTGGAGAAGGTTTCAAGTGAAGCCACAGGACATAGAATGACCACACAATCTTTAGGAAACTGTTAAATTCAAAAGGGATAGACATAGTGCAAGTATAAGGACAAGAATATATCCCCTTAACAGTAATAGGGGCTCACTTTCCCTTGAAACTATTGACCCTTGAGTGAGGTAAAATGACAGAAGAAAAGAACATAAACAAAAAAGAAAAAAATGACAAAAGAAGAATTCTGATTTAGGGCAGGAGCAGGAACAGAAAGGGATATGAGGGATAATATGGTGGAGCAAGAGACTGAGGTGGAGAAAGAGGACAGAAATAAGAATTTTCAGAGTGGAATGAGGAAAAGAAAGAAAAAAAATGAATTTGAAGGGCCTCTTTCAGACTATATCTCTGCTGTCATAACATAAATGTGTAGAAACAAGTCCCCTGATCTCAGCTATCCAATTGCAGACCCCCACAATACAGACTGACCTTGGACCACAAGGCCCAGATTGAGTTCTCTGTCCTCCTGCAGGTCTGAACTCCACACAGATCTGCTACAACCACCCCGCTTTTTGTTAAAGATGTTCAAAGTTGGGAGCTCAGAGAAATACCCTTTAAAACCATCCACCTATGCCTCTGCAGAGTGGGTCCAAGGACTGGCCCAATCAGGAAGTCTGAGAGGGCAGGGGTGTTTCAGGGGCACCAGCGTGGCTACCTTGCTTAAGCTGGAGCAATGGTGGTGTTGGCAGGGAAGGGCACAGCTACCCGGTCCTGTGGATTTGGCCTTCCCATATTTCTTTAAGGAACCTAAGGGTTGCAATATGTATTAAGTAACTTGCATACAAGTATTAATACAAGTAGTTTCTGTGAGGGCTGGAACTGAAAGTCATACTCCATACCTTGATATTGTACAAACTCTAATTTATTTGAAACCTAAGGATACATCTCCCTGCATACACTAGTTTGAAGAGGGGAGTCAGACTCCTTCCTTGTATTGTTTGCAAAGAGCACTTAGCAACTCATCACCATCTAACTAAGGGATATCTCAGTTTAATTAATTTTTCCTTTTCCATTAAGTTTTATGTATGAAAGGTTCTTTTCCTTTAAATGTGATAAAAACACAGATATTATTTTTTGTCTTCCTATGGGATTCTTTCTATAGGAAAATAATTTTGATATTGCAAAAAAGACAACTGAAAGTTTTTAACCCTCCCATCAATAACATGATGATTTTCTTTGAGCAAAATATGCTAAAATATTTACTACTCAATATTGGTTGCTGTTGAGGAAAAAGTATAAGTGGGAGTTTGAGTTCTTTACATCCTTCTAAATATAGTCAGTTCAACTATTTTTTATTGAGTACATAACACAAGTTGTTTTAGATCCCAAAGGTGGTTCTATCAATTTTGGCATGTTTTACAAGTAATATGGCACAATAATATTTAAAGGACAAAGATCTATGCATAGTTTCTTACCTTCATAAGAGCTCTTAGAACACATCTATTTTAATCTTAGATACTTGCAGTTTAATACTGTACATTATTAAGGGGAAAAACAAGGAATTATATTTATTTCTCATTAATTTTTAATTAGGACCCTCTATCCCTTCGCTGATCTCTGGTTATTATATTGGGATCAAAACTGTTATTTTTGAGAGATAAAAGATAAATTCTTCTCTCTGTCTTGAGAGAACTCTCGCTGTCTGCCTTCTTCAAGTCTTCTCCCATACTCTATCATATTTAACATACCTGTCACTTATGTTGGTGACAACAAATCTTAATAGTTGTAAGAGGTCTCTTCTGTCTCTCTACTGTGTGGCAGAGCTACCATCTGAGCCCAGAACTTCTATCTATCAGGATGAATTATTAGGTTAAAATACTATTTTTGATAAGAAATAGTTTTGGAGTCTAAGACATCCTATGGATATCAATTAGGAAAAGATAACTAAAACATATAAATATGTATCATTACTATTCCAAGGCTACTAATTGACTTTAAATAAATTTAATACTAACATATGCAGCATTAACCTTAGATTCACATCCTCTGTGAAATGAGTTCTAAATGATGCCTGTCTCAGAGTGTCCTTGTGTGGGTTGAGATAATCTGATAGAGTTTCCTACAAAGCATGGCACATAAACCACAATAAATTGCATTGTGAAATAGCTTTATCTAGGTCATTGTTACTATGTAGAAGATAAAGGACAAGAGGAAAACCCAGAATTCAAATGAAAAACTACTTTTTGCTAAATTTATAAGTAATGCATATATAATATATTAAAGTCTTAACAAGATGTCTAACTGAATGAGCAATTAATATCTATCTAAATGCTTTTATAATATAAAATAGAGTATTCTATTAATTTATGTGATGAATATTTTAAGCATCTTATCTGTGGCTGTAAACTCATAAAAAACCCAAGTAAAAATAAAATAAATAATGGATTACCCTATTTATTATTCAAGATGGAAGAATGCCTGCTTTCTATTTCAGAATGTCTTTGAGAAGTTATTCAAAGGAATCCATTTTCAGATACAAAAATTTTTCTGGAAATCTTGCTAAAGTAATTTATCAGACTGGAAAATGTCTCAACAGCACAATTTTCTGTTTTAGAGGAGACATTTCTTCTTAGCTAATGTCCACAGCACATTCAGCTGAATCATCCCTGTCCCCAAACATCAGGGACCTGTGATAAGGTCACCTCAGTGAACATCTTAGACTCAACTAGGATTACAGGGAACCGCCCAGTGCTTGTCTCCTTAGTGGTGCTAAGTTGTCAAAACGGTGCTGTGAGTAGGGTTTTTTTTTTTTTTTAAGGATAATAAAGCTGAAGTTCATAGAAATGATAAAACATATAGATAACAGAACTAGGATTCTGTTTATGCCTTTCTTTTTCCATTATAGTGTACTTTGGGCTTCTTTCCCAAAACTCACTTCCAAATATAGGAATTAAACCTGTGGAACTATCCGTACATAATGCCACACACAGTGCTGGTTATTCATGTCATATAATTTTAGTGTATTAGATGAAAAATCATGATCTTCCTTCCAAATATCCACAAATAGGTGAGTAAAATCTGACTCTAGCTATTCTCCTTTCGTACTTCACTCAATCTCCCATCATGCAACATGATTCCAAAAGTACACATGCAACTGCTCATCTCTGATTCCTTTTGTTTCATTTCATTATTGTTCCAATTGTTAGTCTCCTTTCCCAGCTCATGCAATTTTCCTCAATTGATTATGTAATCACTGAAGTAGCAACTTCAAACTCACCTACTCTTCAGTTGATTGCAAAGTATTCACAAAACAGCATCTAAAGAAAGGTTATGTCTGGAAAAAAAAAACAATTACAACTTTCATTCATTATTGCATATTATAGTGGTTAGCTTGCTAATTTCAGAAGGGCAGAACAGGGCTCTTTGGGGAGGGAAATTGGGTGCCCACCTGGGAATGACTTCACCTCTCTTCTGAAAGGTGCTTACAATAGGAGCATCATAATCTGCATGTAGAGGAGCCCATGAATTGACTAAGAAAACTCCTTTTTAAAACAGGTAAAAGAAAATGAGGCAGATATCCTAAGAGAAGGAACATAATGTTTCTTGATTTAAGTACTACCTTCAGAGTATACTGGATAATTCTAATAAGCAATGGGGATTTTTTTTTTTTTTTAGATAGGATCTTACTGTGTATTTCAGGCTGGCCTTGCACTCTATGTAGCCAGGCTGGGCCTGAGATCACAACAGTCTTCCTGCCTCAGCCTCTCAGATGCTGGGATTCCAATCATGTGCTACCATGCCAGCTCCAGCAATAGGAATTTTGAGCTTCAGTTTCCTCATTAATAAAATAGAAATATTAATCAAATCTACCTTATTGAAGAGGGATACAGAGGGTAATGGAAGTAACACACTTTGGTAAAGTGAAATTACATCCATATTGAAGTAGCCATTGCTAAATGAAGTCTTGGGTACTTTCTATTCTTTAAGAAAGTCACTGGCTCTTTTTCATAATTACTGGTTTCTCTTGGGCACAGAAAGAGTTATGAGGAAGGCATTAATGTATCCACCAAAATACTAACACTATTTGAACAGACCTTTTAGGACTTATTCGCATCATTAATTAACTTAAGTCTCTACCACAATCCTCACATCATTCCTGCAAAAAGTGTACTTTGGAAGAAAGAAGTGTACTTATGAAGAGAGATATATTGCAAGACTCATTTTGATAGTTTGGAGCAGTGGTGGAGAACTTATGGCATGTGTGCTGCAGCAGGGTGTTTGTACCATTGAAAACTCTAAAATGTTTGCCATCACTGGTTCAGAGAAAGCAACTACAAGGAGCAATGGGAAAGTCAAATAACTTGCTTAATGTTACAAAGTACAGTTATGTGTTATCTATCTCAAGCTGAATGGGGTTAATTAATTAAGGCTGTGCATGCACACCAGCAGATTAGTTTACTGAATAAATCAGTGAGAAGAAAAATCTAGTCAATTTTCAATTGCTTACACTACAATGAATCATTGGCTAATTTACCTCCCCTGAATTGACTGATACATTTTAAATTGAAGTGATCAGTAATTTTGGCATACTGATTTCATTTTATTTTGTGGTTAGTGTTAAGAAATCCCATGACTTTGAAAGGATTGTAACACATTTTTGCTTACAGGGAAACTGAAGAATTTCCGATTCTCTTAATTGGAATTTCTCTCTAAATTCTAATATGCCAACTAGTTCTAAATCATGGTCACAATGGCAAAATCAAGAGAAGTTTGTGTTGGTAAGAAATAAGCAGAATTATCAGGAGCTCGGAGAAGAAGGCTAACAGACAAGCAGCTGCCTGTATTCTTTGCAGCAGAGCTCCTGTCCACACTGGCAGCACGCTGGCCACTCTGAAGCCAGGACAGCACGACACGGAGTGATAGAAAATATGGTAAGCACAAATAATGATTTCCAAATCAGAAGATACTTCGAAAAGGAATTCATTTTACTTGACTTTTCTGTTTCTTAAGTACAGTGAAATGCTCTAAGATTTGTATTGCAGAATCACACTTTCTTATTTAGAAGCAGAAGATAGAAGAATTAGATAAAGCCTGCATTATCATACTCCTCTTTGTCTCCTTTCCTCCATTTTCAAGCTTGCTCCAATAGAAATACTTGTATATAGTGAGCTAATTAAATAGGAAAAGATAACCCAGTAGGGTTTCCTAGTCTCAGGAACCATTTCTACAATATCTACACTGTTTCAACTGGACTATGTAACTCCTATTAGAGGACCATTTTTTCTAAGATTTATTTTACCTCATCATTTCAACTGTCATTGTGTTTTCACATGTTAAATGTGACCTCTTTGGTGCCTCCATTAGTGAAACAGGTGCATAATTTTGAAATAAAATATTACTTAGAAAGAATATATGGAATGAATATATATAATCTTCATTTTAGTTATTATGGTATCCCTACAAAGAAATAATCTCTCTGCCATGAATCTTCTTTGGATTTTACTGAAGAAGTGTTTTCATTTTTTCCTACATCTTTAAACTTCATTATCTTATAAGAAGCCCTCATGATATGAACTATCAGGACTATAATTACATACAGTGCTGTTTCAAATGCAGATTTATTTCATGCCTAGTCTCTGTTCATCTGCCTACATTGGTATCACTACATTTTTGATAATATATTCTTTTCCATGGTAGTCAATTTTTCCCCCATATCCACATCCTACTTTAAAGTTTACCTATTCTCACACTTTTCCTTTTATTTACTCATTGTTTTTCTCTTTAATGTTGGCTTATCGTTTCCTTATTTCTAACACTACAGAATATAATGGTTTTTGAAAAAATTGAAAATGATATTTAGTATATTGTATGATGCTCTTATACAAACATACAAATGTTAAATTCCCTTTACAATTCGGTGTTAGGGAGCATTGTCAGCTTATTATCATTCTCTCTCTCTCTCTAGAAAATAATGTTCGTATAACTGTGATATCTACCTAATGTTCGTATGACTGTGCTATCTACCTATCAGGAAGGTTAGTTTCACAGCCAAACTTTCAATTCAGATTTATAAGTTTTCTTTTGTTTAGATGTCTTTTGTTTATGACTCTTCCCGTTTTTTGTTCACTTTATTTTTTGCCTCCTGCTGTCCTGCCTCTTATAGTAATCATTCTAGCAATGCCTTTAATTTATTTTAAACCCTCATCAACTCCATTATAGAAATATGAACATTATGAAAAGAAAATGGTAACTTCCTCATACAACTCAATTGAATTGTTTTTGAGGCTTCTCACTCACCTTGTCTCTGCTCACTTTCTGTTTCTGTGCTTTTTCATTTATTATCTGCTTATATTTCACATTTCTCACATGCCTTTTCTCTTTTCTCATTTTCTTCTTTAAATGTTCAAAGCATTTCTCTGTTCAACATTGCTCACCACATTCTTAATTTGTTCTTCCTTCCCACCACTGGATGTGCGGATGTAATTATGTACCTCTTTGCCTCCTATTGATTCGTAAACATGTTAAAAAAAAAAAAAAGAAAGAGCAAGTCAAGTCAGCTAGCACATGGATGTGCATAACCCACCTCAAGTACAATCACAGAACAGAGATAATGGACTTCAAACTTCCTGGATTTCTTGGTCATTTCTGAGCCATTGTGCCCTGGATGTACTTTAGTTATGGTAGTTACAGATCTTCAGATGCTTCTTTATCTGTATGTTACTTGCTCATCTTTCTGTATGCCTCTGTACTTCTCAGCTGGGATTTCAATTACTTCATACATTCTTAGGGACCAATGACCAGAGCGGGAAGGAGAGCAGTTCTCAGAGATATGGGATCTCAGCTATCCTGATAGTTGCCTGTTTTGTGACTGATATATATGTGTTTTTAATCTTGTCCATTTTGCCAGGTTTTTCTCATTTCTTGCTGCCAATGTATTGTATGTCCTCTTAGCTAAGGTAATGAATCTTTCTGCATACCAGTGCCTTCTTTTTGTAGGTACTTATTAGCAAATTGGGAGAGTAAAACAAAGTAATGGAGTGGTTTGCATGTGATTCAGATTTGGGAGTTAAAAAAGACCTCTAGTCCATCTACAGAGCTTAAAAACATATGCTTTCATACTATCATGTTACCACTATAGGACTGTGGCTCATCAGCTCCGCATTGTATATTTAAACTGTTCATATCTTTGAGGCTTTGTATAACATTTAGAAATTCTAATCCAGAATACTTCTGAGGAAACAGGAAGTTGCTGCTCCATGAGCATGGACTTAAGGACTTCCTTCATGTGTTTTTTATTTTAAAAAAGCCATAACTCCTTGATAAAACATCCAGTATCCCATGGCTCTCTGGCCATATCTCAAAACTCCAGTTTATGGTTTTCCATACTTTACACCACTCCACACACTCTCCATCCAGTTTCCCACATTCCCACATTTTGCGAGCCCTACTCCACCGCATTCTGACTTTCCTTTCCCACTCACTACAGCTGACATGGTGAACTACAATTTATCGTACAATAGTTGAACTTGATGCTATGAACCTGACAAGGAATCCCCAACAACTTCCTCAGCAACTCAAAGCAGTGAGAAAGTTCTACTGACATTGCGATCTTATTTCCAAAAGTTCTGTTCTGTTGAGTTGCTTTTTTCTTTCCTTGTAATTTTATGCTGATAGTTTGACACAATACTGTTTGGGACTTTTTTTTTCTAGAGGGAAATGCACTTTGCAAAGTACAAAGGCAGAGAAAAAGTGACTCTCCCTCTCATAGTTGCTGAATCCTCTGAGCCTCAGTGTACTTATCTATAAAATAGGGATGATAGTAGATTCTGCTCCAGGTGAGTGTTGTTATGATCAAATGAGCTATCACATGTTAAATGCCTGGCATATACCAACCCTTATGAACCTCAACTACACTGTCCATTGGTAGATCTAATAGAACAGAACAGAGCAGACAGATTTTCTGAAAAGTCATCTAGCTACACAAATGGCAATCATAGACAAAGTACTATTGTTTCTTATAAAAACAGGTCACAAGTTATAAAAATAAATAACAACACTATTCATACAAGTTACTTCTTCCCTTAGGATGGTCAGTAAAATGTGAACTTTCTTAGTCAGATTTTGTGCTCTGGGACCAGAATTTCAGGGCATGGACTGTGCATACACTTTTATACTGTCTCTAAAGTGTACTCTCTGAGGTCTCTATACAAACTTATTTACTGATTCATGTGTGAAGGCTCCCTGTTACCAATCATAAATTGGGAGAATTATTTCAAGATAATTAGTCATTTACTCAAGTTCAGTCAAGACAAAGAGAGATGAATGGATTCTTAAAGAAAATTGGCCATGAATATAGACTCTACACAAAATGACTTGGATGGCATTAGGAACTTAAAGTTAAAGAGTAGAATCTATACATCGACATTTCAACAAGAATATGTGTCTACCATGGACCCTAATGATATTTTTATTTGTGTTAAAATGAATTTTTATATTATTTGTGGAAAAACTTTCATAAATCCCAAAACAAAAGGAAGTGCACTATTTAATCTTCATCTCTGGTATAGACATGTTGCAAACAATGCACAGTCTGTTCCCCTAAATTTAAGCTTCCCATGGAAAAAAGGAGTGTGTGCCCTTATTGAAAGATTCTCTGACATATCCAACCCATTACTACTTTGGCATGAGTTTTTTAAGTTTACAATTACTTTCACACTTTGGAATCAGTTTCATAAAATCACTTTTGTCAGTGGAAATGATGCAAACTGTTCTGTAGCAAGATTTCCCATCCAGCATAGCAATACCCTCTGTCTACTCTGGCCTCTGGGCCTTCACTTCTTTCAAGACACCCAGTACAACTCCTCCACCGCCCACATTCTGCTCCAGGCAGCTCTAGCTGGCAGGCGGCTGTAAACTCCATTTATAGCGAACCACATTTCATTACCTCTGCTTCCATTCATTTGTCATGGTTCTACCTTATGGAATAACAGTATTTCAGAAAACATTAATACTACACTAACATAAAAATTCAGCCTCTGCAGTTGTACTTACTCTGACATAATTTTACAATCACTAGTTTGTTCATCCATTCAGCAAGCATTTATCAATCGTGTACTAAACACAAGTGATAAAAAAATGAGGGAGAGGGCTGGGGATTTAGCTCAGTGGTTCTGCCATTTACCTCAAAAGCACAAGGACCCAAGTTCGATCCCCTGTACCAAAAAAGCGGGGAGGGAGATATGATCTTTTAGTAACATAGAAGCAATTTGTTAATTTCCAGCTTACAATGTATCAGTCAGATTTGAACATGACCTTCTAGATGTGTTCGGAATGGTCCTGACTATATCCTATTACTTCATGGGAATTGACAGCCTTATTTCTACTAATGAATGCTAGGCTTGTGTGGCTTTAATCACAGTTTTATCAGACCTCAAGATGCTGGCCAATCAAAACTCAGATCTTTATTTTTTTTCAAATAGTTAAACGAGGCACTCCATGTCAAATATATCTAACCACTCAGGTGTGATTAACCTCTGGTTCCTGAGGCAATTTCAAGATCAATAATTGTACGATAGATGTGATGTCACAGAACAATTAAGTGGTAAGTAAAAGGAAGTCTCACTTCTCAAAGAGTAGATCAAATTTGTTAACAAATTAAAACAATATAAAAGTAGAAACAGCTTCACAAAATTGGATGATAGGTCCTTAAGTGGGTGTTTTTTGACATATTACTACTCATGGGCCTCCAAAATCTCCTATGAATAGGAAGGTTCCACCCTATGCAACAGATAGTGGAAAGCTAATCATTGACACCTGTACCTGCAAAAATATTCAGGCCTTCTTACTTGAGCCATTTCTTGCCTTATTGGAAGGTCTCTGTTTTAGGATCTTTACATTTTTTTTTCTTCTTCTAATTTCATTTCTGACTTTTAATATTTCCTTGTGTTTACTTAAAATTCTTATTGAGTGAATGCTTGCCCACTTGTGATTTGTCTTTCTACTTGACCTCTGGGAGGAAAGTGTCTGCAATGTTCAATTTCTGATTTGAGGCTTTGTTCTGGTTCTCCATAATCTTTGTAATTTAACCCAGGTTTATTTATTTAACTCATATTTCTGAGCCCCTGTAATGTGTTGGAAAGAAATAAACTGATACTTATGGACAGGTAGAATCATACACAATTTGGTGCAGTGTTTGGGGTGGAGTGATTATCAGCATCTGTGTGGAAATCCATGCATTCTGCTCCATCACACAAACGTAGCTTGAATAAGTTTTATTTTCACATCTGGAATTCACACATTTGAATCATACTATATTGATATTAAGTTATACGAGTAGCCTAGTTATTCTGTCTAATGACCGAAGCAGTGGAGATTGCATTATTTTGAAAGTTGTAGCAAGGAACGTTGCAGAGGAGGTGATGGAAACAGGTTATATGAAAGAAATTAACTATGTGGAAAAAGAAAGAGCCCAAGGAGTTGGTGACATCCACTTTCATTTCTCTGCATACTTTAGCTTGTGCTCAGCTCTAAGCACCAGGGAAAAGGCAGTTATCCTGCATACAGTGTCTCCTGATGGAGCTTCTGCTGCAGCTGTCAGATGTAGGGAGCCTTAATTGATGAAATTCTATTTATACACAGGGATAAACTTAGAAAACCAAGCCACACTGCCTAAACTATCATATTCAGTGAGTCCCTTATTGCAATCTCCATTATCCAAGTGGCAAAATCTACAAGACACCTTTGCTGTTTGCCTTTAAGTTACTAGGTGGCTCACACCTTGGAATATGCTCCTAGTGAAGCAAGAACACAGCTTCTGATGTCAGATGGGCCAGGTTTGACATTTGTCTCGTTTTGAGAGTATCTCTTAAACTAGCTTATTACTACTTCATCATTTAAATGAAGATTGTAATGGTCTTACCATATAATACTACCATGAAGATTAAATGAGCCCTAATATGAATAAATCTAGAAACAGTGCCTACATATGACTCTCTAGAGTAGATGACCCGTCTATCATCTCAAATGTGCTACTAGCATTAAACTGACTGTGACCTTAGATAAGTAGTGGAAGCTTCCTCATATATAAATAAGGATGCGTTGTGCATACTTTACAATGTTTTGAATGCTACAGTTTCTTTCAGTACCAAAATATGCAATCATCATAACTATAGATTGATGGAGTCCCAGATAATACAGTTTTAAACAAAGAAAAGATGTAGTATTGGAAAAATGACCTATATTCTTAAAGAATTCCTCAAAGAAGCCTTAAGGCCCATAGGAAGTACTTATGCAATAATATACAAATTACAGCACAAATAACCCTGTAGCAAGGCCTCTCTTGGATAGTATTTCTGAAACTACATTTTTAGTCATATGACAAACTCTTTGAAGTGGAACAGGAGTAAAGAAGTTCCTTTTTTATTAAAAGAAGTGTATATATCTTTGCCATTTTCACCCAATTAGCAAATTTAAATAAAGATATTAGAGTAGCAAATCATAAAAATCTGTTCAGAGAATTTTATTATGTCCCAAGGATTACACACAACGACATGATAAAATTCATAATGTGACAATTGTATTTAAATTACTTACTCCCAGGAAGTAGATTCATAAATTAGACCCTTTTTCTCTGATATACTGTAACATCTTTGTTGTGAAGGATTTTCAGTGGTCTGAATAGATATCTGGCTTTATATTTCCATACCGCAGCTCCTTCCCCAGGCCAAAAAAAAAAAAAAAATGACAAAAAAAAAAAAAAAAAAAAAAAAAGAAAAGAAAAAAACCTGTTACTTGTGCTGTGATGTTCTTGCAAAGAACTTTACATGGAGCAGAGCAGTAAAGAGCAGACTAAATGGACGGGAACACAGAAACATGAGCAGGAAAAAAGGAGGAGAGGGGGAAGGAAAAGAAGGGAAAAAATCCAGGATCAGGTCTCAACTTTCTACCTGTGTGACTGGAAAATGTATTTAACTTCTGTGAGCTTCATAGTTCTCAGGAGTAGGTTAACAATATCTACTTTTTCCAGGCGGGGTGGTGCACGCCTGTAATCCCAGCACTCAGGAGGCTGAGGTAGGAGAATTGCCGCTGGAGACCAGGCTGGGCTACATAGTGAGTTCCAGGTCAGTCTCAGCTACATAGTGAGACCCTGTATCAAAAAAATATATATCTACTTTATCATATTGTATAGAAAATGAAATTTTCAAAGTGTCTATCATGAAGACTGGAAAGTAGTAGATATTCAGTAATTTATAGTGAATATCTCTGAGTGTTAAAACAGAGGGGATGCGCACCATATATTATGTTGATCCTGAAGCAGGGCCACGTGCCTTATAACTCCTCAAAACAGCCGTAGGAACAATGATTTTAATATTCATCCACTTTACTTGTATTCATTGTAAATAATGCAACTGATTGAGTTAGCAGTACGTCCATTGCAGCTGCTGTTTCTTCCTCGATTATTTGGTAAAATTTCTTTGGCATAAAACTCAATCATGATTTCAAGAATGAGGAGCAAAGGGGGCTGCGGCTCTTCTGTGTATGACAGTGCTATAGATTGGAAAGAGCCCATGATTGTGAATCAGATATCTCATTTGAATACTAATTGAAGCATTACTGGCTTCTGTTTCAGGGGTAAAGGATTTAACCTTTGAGAATATGTAATTTGGGGTGGAAATGGAAACAGAAATAGCACCTATCTTAAGGGGATATTATGAGGATGAAATAAGAGGATATACACAGACACATTTCACGAGGGTATAAAGCACTACCAACACGGATGCTGGCCATTGCTATTGCTCGAGGACCACAAGAAAGATTTTCCTTTCCTTTGCGTCCACAATGAGGCATGAAATTTAATATGAAATGAAAGATCCATGCTTCGTTTGCTACTATTCCTTACCGACCTCTTCTCTGGGAGCAGAACCAAATTAGCTATTGAATTAGTCAAACATCTTAATTTGGGGCTGAATTAAAAACTTTGGTACTTTCGCCTTTTTTAAAAGTTTTTTTTTTAAATAAAGAATAAGAAATTGAATGTGTAATCTGCTCATTCATTTTTTTTAAACTGTGGGGGTGTATACTTGCACTACCACTGAGCTACGTCCTCAGCACTTTTTGTTTTTATTTCAAGAAAGTTCTCACTAAGTTGCCCATGCTGGTCTTGAAACTATGAGCATCGCCAGCAGGTGGAATTATGGATATGTACCACCGTGTCTAGTTTGCTGGTTTGACCATGTCTGGTTTGAGTTTTGTGGACATGTGTCTGTATCAAATAAAGATGTTAAAGGGGCCAGGGATTTAGCTCAGCGGTTCAGTGGCCTGCCTTGCAAGCGCAAGGACCCAAGTTCAAGCCCGGGTACCAAAACAAACAAACAAACAAACAAACAAACAAAGATGTTATGTATTCTGACTCAGCTTACTCAAATTTTCACTGTCAACCCATGGACGCTGGAGGATACAAAGATATACAGAAGCTACCTCCTCACTCTAGGTTTCAGGGTGGCTTCCATTAGGATGTTCTGAGAAAAAGAGGGAGCCTTTATTACATTTTGTAGTCCCTGTATTTCTTCTCTCCTTTTTGTTATTATGAGGCTTACCTTTCTGAGATTAGAGCTACCAATCAGATGTTAGCATAAAGTACAATGGCCTGGTGCGTGGGGTATGATAACGTGCATGTGGGTTAATTGAACAAAGAAAGTCTGAATGGCATAGAAGACATATTCTCACAGAGAATGTAAATGATTATAGATTGGAAGAACAGAGCAAATTTGAGGATGAGAGCTGACTATTTGATATATTTTATTTTCAAATATTAGAAAACTATGGGTCTATTTATCCAGGGGAGAATTACTAATTATAGGGTTAAAATACATCTCATAGTTAACAAAAAGAAAAGATATAATTAAATCTCAATAATGTCAACAAAATTAGGAAAAGAATGACAATAAAAAGGAAAGGAATGCATAACAAAAATGATAAAGAAAATGAAAGGGTTAATGTGAAGTCTGTCATTGCACTAAATATGAAAGGAAGGCATGTTACATTAAGTGGCACTGATTCTTACATTAAAAGAAGGCTCTTATAAGCCTCATGAGAAATAATTAAGTTAAAGAAAACAAATTTGATAATTAAAAGTTATCACTCAGCAATAACAATTCAGCTAAATTTCACTTTTTAAAAAATCAGTTCAGGGCTGGGAATTTAGCTCAGTGGTTCTGCTCCCTGCCTTTCAAGCACAAGGTCTCAAGTTTGATCCTCGGTCCCCCTCCCCGCAAAAAAAAAATCAGTTCTGTTCATATTACCTAGTTTGGAAGAAATACAGGCCTAGACTTTATGGGCTATGGATTTCCCAAATTTTAAATTTCATGTTTTTCATTGGTACATTATAAACTTAAAGAATAAATATTAGGATTCCCACTTGTCAGTGATAAAACAGTAAATTGTGGCTAAATAACAGCTTTAATGTGTTAATCTTGATACTTCTAGTAGCCTCTTAAATCGCTACTTTTGTTTTCTATTTACTACTCTGGCAGAGTTAAAGTGTTTGAGCTGATGGGATATTTTCTTCTTTTAATATATAGCATTTCTATTATCTTAATTTTTTCCTACTAGTCATACTTGAAAAACTTACGTTAAATACATGATTAAGGGGCTGGGGATTTAGTTCAGTGGTGCTGCTGCCTGCCTTGCAAGTGGAAAGGATAAAAATCCCGGTACCAAGAATAAAAAAGAATAAAGAATCCCAGTACCAAGAATAAAAAAAAATACATATTTAAGAATCTGAGAGACATTTTCCATAATAATTATCTCACTAATTAAAATTCCAGATAATTTTCCATTTAGTTTTGTTTTGTCACCTTTAATTTTAGAGCTGTCATATTTTTCTAGCATTTAAAAGAAAACATATTTTGCTACTGTGCATTTCTGAATTGCTTTATGAGTGACCACCAGTAAAGGTTTCAAAAGGAGTTTCTGTGTCTCAACTTCTGGAATCTAGTTGGAAATTCAGAAACATCTCTCTGTATCATTATCTGCAGTATAACATGACCCTTAGCTAATTTGTTTGCACTTTAAAATTGAAAAATCCTGCTCTCAGAGATTTTTATTTTAATTGATATATTAATTCTGCAGCTAAAATCATCAGTGCTTTATAGTAGATTTTTGAAATATCCAGAGATGTCCAGAAAAGTCTTAACTCCATATTTCTTCTTTGTTTTATTTGTAGGAGTCTTGAGATTTAGTAGGATGTTAGAAATTATTCTAACCTATGCTTTCTGGTATGAATGTATTTATGTTGCTAGGACCACTTTAATTCATTCTAGTTTTCAGTGCCTTAAATATGTTTGATTGATGTTTATAATTATCTTCGGAGCCTTTTTGGAATAGAAAAAATTAAAATATGTCTTCTTTGGTAAGGATTTTAGGTATCTTGGGAAGTAGCATTACTTTAGTTTTCTATTTGGTTAAACTGCTGTAGGCACAAAGACAGACAGGGATTTTTTTGTTCTAGCAAATGCACTGTGGAAACAGCTGAAACCTGAAGAGAGATAATGCACTAAGTATAGCAGTGAGGTGATAAAGATTTTGATTCCTAATGTGGCAAACCCCAAGCCTCAAAGCAGCAGAAGCAGTTGAAGCAGCAAAACAGAACTGGCAAGAACCTCCTGGAGCTTTGGAGTTGTCTTTGAATACTGTAAAGAGGTCAGGTGAGGTACAACCTACAGGGACAGATGCTTATTGTTGGTGACAACTGACTGTGGATCACACAAAGCATGGTTCCGTATTAATACTGTCAGCAGCATTTTCCTTATTTTGAAATCTAAACATCCTTTCAACATTGCTGTTATCTCTATAATGTCCACTCCTGGACACACTGTAGTGTTTTCCTTTGGATTTACTGACCTGCTGCACACAACCTGGGCTTGCCTTTTTGAGCCAATCATTGAAGGCTGCATATATTTTTAATAACTTAAATATGCTGCTTCAATTGTATCATCCAGAGAGGGGACTGAAAGATACATCTTGAGTTGAGACATGGCATCCCCAAACAAGAATATCCTGGATACACTTAAAATACAGGCATTTGACAAAACAAACACTCTCTTAATGATTAGCCCTAAATGAAGAAGTTTCACTTGTGTTCTAAAGAGTCACTGATTGTTACGGGGTTGCCTCAGGAGGCCCCACAGAAGACAAAGGGACCAAACTTCTGAGATATTTGGAGGAGTTCCTTCTTAATCTACTTCTAATATTGGTGTTCTGTGTAGATTACATCTGGTAAGTAACGATAACCATGGTAATAACAAGAGTAATCAGGTTCAAACTTTATATTATGAACACTACAGAGATAAAAAGGCCTATAAAGAAATAAAATGAAAAACTATGTCAGCAAGTTAAATAACAAAGCATAGAACAAATGAAAAATAAATTCTAGAAACACAAATTAATGAAACTGGTTAGAGAAAAAAATAGAATATTTGGAAAATATATAGCAAATAGATTGAATTAGTAGTTAAAAATTTCCACAAAGAAAACCCCAGGCTTACATAGTATCACTTATGAAATCTATCAAATTCTTAACGCAAGTATTAATAGGAGTTCTTTATCAACACTGAAGACACAGATGTGGACAGCATACTGTCCAATCCTTTCTAGAAGGCAAAAGATACCTTTATATTGATGGTCAGTTGATTTTGACAAAGATGTCAAAAGGATTTACTGAGGAAAGAATGATCATCTCTACAAATGTGCTGGAAAACCAAATATTCATGTGTAAAACAATTCATATAACATTCTTACAGCAAACACAAAGTCTAACCAAAATGGAGTGAGACTGAATATGACCATTAGAATCCTAAAACCCAGAGGGAAACATGAGAGTACCTTGAGTTAGGCAATGGTGTCTTAAATATGACAAAAATACTAAGAGAAAAATAATAAGTTGATATTCTCTAAATAAAACACATTCTAATTTCAAAATAGCCTGAAAAACAAAGAATGAGAGGAAATATTATATATCATATACTTCAGAAAGATGCTGAGTCTAGACTATATAAATAACACAGTAATGAAAAGACAAACCTAATTAAAGGAGAAGCAAAGGGTCTTTTAAAAGATATACAATTTGTCAGTGAACTTACTGCAATCATCATAAAGAACAATAATGGTCAACATCACAGGGAAATGTAAATTAAAACTACAATGAGTAAAAAGAAAAACAACAAAAAAACTACAATAAGATATCATTTCAAAAACATGGATATGTACAGAAGTTTAAAATGATATGTTGTTGGTAGGAATGAAAAAATTTGCAACCGCTTTGGCAAATATTTTGGTATTTGCTGAAAAATTTAAATATGGAATCACCATATTACTCAGTAATTCTAACCCAAGTGAAATGAAAATACATGTACACACAAAAGCTTGTGCATGAATATTCATGACAGTATTGTTCATTATAGCTTAAAAAATCCACATTCCTATCAATGAATGAACAGATAAATTGTGATAATTCATCCAGTGTAATATTCTTCATTAGTATAAAAGAGTGCATTGCCAATATATGTTATAATATGAATAAATCTTAAAAAGACAAAAAAGCCAGACAGAAAAGATAACATGCTGTATAATTCTGTTTACATTTAATTCCAAAGTAGGTATATCTATAGAATTAGAAAACACAGCAGAGGCCAATTAAGCCTGGTAGGTTTGGAAGAATTGTAACTAAACTATTTCTCCTATATATATGCTCATATATTTCTTTTTCATTATCATTAATCTAGTCATCAAACCTTAAATTTGTGCTCGACAAAGATTCCTTTCTCTCTTTGCTTTCTTCTCTTGAACATTTCATTGGGTCACTCTCTAATCTAGTCTTGGTTTTTATTTTTATATTAATAGCAATATTTCTTACCATTATCTCCTCTTATCTGGATGACTAATGTTGTTTTCTAATACCCTTTTATAGTCTGTTTAATTACCCTTATCCTTACCTCTTCTGGCATCTAATCACTGCTCAAAAATTTGGGGTTTTATTAGTCAGCTTTACATTGCTGGAAGAAAAAAATGTTTTAAGGTAAGAAAGTTTTATTTCGGCACAATGGTTTTAGAGGTATTAGACCACAGTCAGCTGGCTCTAGTACCTTTAGAAGTGTAATGACACAAGAGCATCGTGGCAGATGGTCACGGTAGAAGAAAGCTCCTCATCTCATTGCACCCAGGAAGCAGAGAGACACATCCAGAGAAGAAGGGTCCTGGCAACAGAAACCCTTTAAAGATGTCCTCATTGACTTACTTCTAGCTAGGTTAAATTTCCCAGCAGCCCTGTCAACTCTGAAATCATCAGAAGGTCAATCCATGATGATAGTGCTCTCAGTGATCCAATAACTTTTCAAATGACTCACCTTTGAACACAGGAGTCTTTGGGGGGACATTTTTCATCCAAACTGTTGCATAGACATATTCTTATTATAATAAAATCCAAATTCATCATTTGCCCTCTTAGAGCTTCCTCTTTGAATGTTTACCAGCAATTTAAATTACATTCCTTAGTCCAGGTATTTAGCTCAGTGGCACCACGCCTGCCTCGCAAGCACAAGGTCCTTAGTTGGATCCCCGGTATCAAAAACAAATAAAAATTCAAAATAAATGATATTCCTTTCTAGCCAAATAGATCCATTTTCCTACTCAATCCAACTCTGTCATTTCTCCAAAGCCCAAATGTTCCTTTCTCATCTCTACCATCCCATTAGTACTTAAGTTGAACAGTCTAGAAGAGGTGAACTATGTCTTACATTTATATGTCCAGATTCCCAACCTTTGTGCTGCTCAACCTTGCCTTTAGAGTGAAATCACTCAAAAAGTACTTCTTAAGCCTCACATTCCTAGCTTCTGAGTCCAGCAGTTTGGTGCAACTTGGACATAAACATAGTCTAAAACTACTCCAGATAATTTTAATATGCAATCATAGTTTGGGAATTTTACTCTACATAATTTCTTTTTAACTCTGTAATTCATCTCATCCTCAGCACTTTGTATAATACTTGAAATGGAAATATGCTTGGTTAATCAGTTTTGAGCAATCACTACCTTATTATAATACTTTGTCCTACAGTATTCTTTTACTAATTTTTAAAAAAATAAAATCATCAGGCTTAATTCTTTTAAAAAATGTTATAAAAGTAAAGTCATATTCTATTATTCCAAGTCTTTTAAGGGGGAAGAAGTGAGTAGTCAGAGTTCTATCAATATTTATAGTGGTTAGGCTGGGGATTTAACTCAGTGGTGCCACACCTGCCTGGCAAGTGCAAGGTCCTGAGTTTGATTCCCAGTAACAAAAAGAGACAGTGGTTATCGGTGACCCCAACTGGAGACATAATAATCATTGCTCACAGCATCAACTACTTGGAGATCAGGCATGGTTTTATGAACATTTCCTCCTATGCTATGTAAAGTAGCAGAACAACAAAGGAGAAATGGCACATATCTTCAAAGCGCTCACAGCCTAAAGGGATAAAACTCAGTGAGTGAGGCATCTGGAAATAGTGATTCTACGTCAGTGGTGACACATTTAACACTAGAAATGATTTCTTTCAATATCAGGTATGTCCACTGCCATCACAAACACTGACAGTGTATGGGGCTTCTGACCAGCATAATGAATCAGGAGAAAAGCTAAGGCTTAGAAAAGCATAAGAAATTCTGTTGTTTTTTTGCAAATAATGTGATTTTTTAAAAACTTGGGCAACAAATAATCAGCAGGCTGGGGATTTAGTTCAGTGGTGCCACTGCCAGTGTTATCCCAAGTTCGATCCCAGGTACAGAAAAAAAAAAAAAAAGAAAGAAAGAAATAATAGAAGAGTTTCATAAAGTGGGAACAAAAATAAATATGCAAAAAAAAAGAAATTTCTTTCTATGTTCCAAAAGCAACAAAAAGTCTAATTGAAAGGAGGACATTATTTGCTATCTTATGAAGTATTCAAAAAGTAAATACAGATATTTAAAAATTGTGAGACAAAAATAGGAAAAAGTATAAAACTGTGAGAAGCATTAATGAAGATCCACATCAATGGAAGTTTGATTACATTCAAGGGTAGGGGGATAGTAATTTAAAGCTATCAATTGTCTCTTAGTTGTGCTTTACATTTTATACAATTCTAATTAAAATCTCTATTCTGGAAAACCTGGTCTTTGCCATGAGAACTGGTTGAAAGCTGTTCTGAGCCCAAGTAAAGAGAAAAACAGAATAAGGGTTATCCAGAGTGCAATTTACAGACAAGTATAGCGTGTGGCAGTAAGACAGGTAAATGCCCACAATTTAGCTCAAAGAGGGGTTGTATAATGGTCCCATCAAAATTGACTTCCTCCAAGCTGGAATGTACCTGGTTTATCACAAACTAATATTTTTGATGTCAGGCATATCACTAGTCCTGATGGCTCTAGGGTCTGGTCCTAAAGTTCCATACACCACTCTAAGGAGTTTACTTACAATCTGAAGAAACTATGGGAAAACTGACCAGTGTTACTCAAGGGAAATCAGTCATTAGGCTTCAGCATGGCATCTGTCAGGCCAACCTGTATATTTGCAATCTCTAAGAGGAATTTTCAGGAAACTTAATAAAGCGAATTCTAAAATTTCACTGAGGAATAAAGGGCCAGCTAAGTTAAAGTTTTCTGCTGTACTAGATATTAAGACTTATTACCAAGTTAATTAATTAAGACATTGTAAGCCCTATGGACAGCTAAGCAGATTGATGAAAGGAATGAAATGGAAACTCTAGAAACAGAACTGCACATATATAGAAGACTGTTCTATAAAATGTGCAGCATTTATTACAACAGAAGTAGGTGTATGCAGGGACTAGACCAGGTAATACCTGGGATGAGGATCTAGTTAATGAATGGTAAACTAATGATAGACTAAAATCAAGCTAGATTTGGTTAAATAGTGGGCAGTGCCAGGCAACCAAATACCGAATGTGAAGTTTAAAGAGGGTAAAGAGGAAGCTTGGGACTATAGAGACTGGGATGTGTGGCGCAAATATTTTTAACTCTGAGCTGTCCCCTCCATGTGTGGGCATTGGCAGGAGCTGTATCAGGTGGGTCCTGTGCTTCCCGTTCACTGTGGTGAGCCCACCATGCAGTTCTCTCTTATTTGATTTCACTGGTCAACATTGGAGGCAGAGAGGCTTCTTCAAGCTCATCACATCTTTTGTTATTTTTATTAAATGGAGAACTACCCTTTTCAGCTCAGTACAGATATCCGCATAAATGTTCCTTATCACCTGAGAACATGAGAGAGTCCGATTGTGACAGAGAACAGCACATTTCCTCTTAATCTAAACGTCAGTTCTCCTGAAAAATTTGTCTCAGGTGACAAAGCAGAATGGCTCTGTCCCAAAGTCAGAACCTCCACTGTTAGCCTTCACAGATTTGCATTAATATGTACACTAACATTGTCCCCTTGTCGTGGATATATCACTGTACTAGTTGTCCCGGTGTTTAAGTGTGCATTGCAACTTCGTAGCACACAGCTCATTTGGGACTAAACAAAGCTTATTTTCAAAATTTACATCTATTTTGGAGGAGGGTGAGGATTTTCCATCATTCATTTAGCCACGTGATGCAGAATGTATTCCATGTACACCAACATACATGAAGTAATAAACCTTTCCAATGCTGTTCTCTTGCCTAACATGAAATATGTGGATAATTCCTATTGTTGATGCTCTGAATGGTGTTTTTCCCTCTTATATTTTTTAGATTAAAATAAGCATCTGTTCAGATTGAGACAAGTTGAGCAAAAGGAGTATTTTAAATATATCTTGTTCTCTGAATTTCTCATACCTGGGGAAAAAGGGTAGAAATTACAAGTGTCATGATACAGTGTAGTGTAGTTGAATATATTAAGTGATTAATGATTATCTACTAATAGGTCTGTTGATTGACTAATGTAGAAATTGCCTTAAAATGAGTGATAATTCAAACTGTCAAACAACAGTAAATTACAGCTCATTCATAGATATATATCATCATCCTGTGAGTGAGTGTGTGCAAGCAGATTCATGTCTATTCCTGAGTTCTGTGCATGATAGAAGTGAAGAAATATAGACTTAAGTATAAGTATCATTTTTTTTCTTTGCTTTGTTTCTCTGAATATTCTAAATTGTCTATGCTACTTTGCACTATTTTGTAATCAGGAATGAAATCAATTCTAATGTTCAACATTTCAATAAAGGTTCTAAGAGTACAATTACCATTTTTCCATATTACCCTTTATTTCCCTGTTTGCTTTGCTTATATGTGAAAAGTCTTCAAACTGAGTTGTCTGGAAATAGCCATAGATAGTGTACTCCTGCTTTCCTATATCTGCTTTATTTTGCACAGATCAAGGTCACACATACCTTCAGGTCCCAAGATCAGACCATTTCTAACAAATCATTCAAAATGAAAAGAGTTTCTCATAAGGACAGGGATTTAAACCAGGAGTACATTGTGATTTGTTATGTTCTGAATACACATATACTTGAGCTTTTTCTCATTGTTTTTAGTCTCAATGACAAGTTTTGACTTGAATAAAAATAGCTGAATATATACACCATATCTATATATGTATGTATAAATTACTGAATTTCCTGGAGAAAGAATGGTTAAAGCTTTTAGTGGCCAGATAGATTAAGTTATCCTTAATGACTTGAATATACAAGCATAGGAATTTTAAAAAAACTTTTGAATCCTGGGAAAATTTCAGCTCCTACAAAGTTCCTTTTTTTCTCAACACTAATTCTTATGTGTACAAAAAGCCAAACTGCAGATAAACTCTCATTTAGAATTTAGTGATTTTAATACACAAACTGTCTTTTTCTCTGTGATTTAAAAAATATCAGTGTTTTTTTTTCCCTCCCATCTCTCTTGCTTGTCAGTCCACTCTGTCATTGCACATTCTCACTTGGTCACCCTTTCTATTTAAGAAGCTAAAAATAAGAGATGAGGCCATGACTGTGATTGCTTTGGAATATAGCTCTCAGGATAGAGTATGAGCAGTTTGAATTGACGTTTGTGTCATTGTCAGAAACCAACTGCTTGCCACATCAGTTGGTGTTAAACACAACATCTGATTCAGTATAATTAGGTTTTCAAGTAAGTTGATGAGAAAACGAGTCCCCTGCACTTATCCAAATGGGGAAGTATAAAGAATTTTCTTTGAATTGGCATAAATATATACGATAGGCTTGAAAAAATAGACTCTCAGTCCTTGAGAGAAGATTTTTCTATACTTTTGGCGTCAAATGTGACCATGACATCTCACTTTGGAATGCGCAAGAGTCAAGCTCTCTTCTATCACATGGCCTGTGATGATACTTCTTACTTAGAATTAATAGGGGAGAGTCAGTCTCCTGTGCCTGTTTCTAACTGACAGTTTGTCCCGGAAATAAAGAGGATTCGAGCTCGATGGATGGCCATTTCTCAATGTACTGTCCCTGCCATCTAGGAGGATCTGATTGGAGCTTTGGTTTTGCCGCGTTCTGTTGGGCTTTGCTACTGATGAGACAGAAGCATGTAGCCCTGGAGTTAGACCTAGGCCAGCTGGGTGGATAGAGTTAGGTAAACTGGCGTGTGCTGTTCTCCTCTTCTCAGGCTCTGACTACTGTATTTGCATGCTATTCCCAAAACACCAATGCGAAGAAGCCTGCTTCTCCCCCAAGGGACCCTATATTTGATCCTTTAGCTGATGGCATCAGAAACTTTTTAGAAGAAGGGTGCTTGGAAAGAAGTTTGACATATGTATAATCCCAATTGCAAGAGGCAAGGTAACTATAGACAATCATTTTAGCTTAGGAAAACTATGATGGTCTCTTTTTACAACTGTGTTCACAAGCCAGCTTTTAATTTAGGTTCCACTTGGCCAACACATCTGTCAACCTTGTTGGGTCTAGGAAGGAGCACAGCAGGAAACAACCACAGAGATCTCCTTACAAGACAATGCAAATCCCAAGACCCTATTCCCTTAGAATAGTTTTGTTTGTTTTTATAAGGAATTGCTATTGTTCTCTCCTTTTATAGGCTTGTGCAATGAGAAAACATTTAATCTGAAATTTCATTCAGGGCTTTACAGGTATTAATAACAATAATATGGATTGAATTAAATAGCTTTTAAGTTCAAGTTCTACTGCTAGTGTTCCATTCAAATTATGTGGATTTGGGGAAAAAAATTGGGCATCAATATTTCTCTGTCTGTAAAATAAAGATAATAATACTCTGCTGAACTAATGTGTTATTGTCAAAAGCAACTGTAGAAAATGCACACAAAGTATTTTTATGTTAGAATTCTATGCAAATGCCATTTCATTTTCACTGAAAATGAGGTTATGGTATTGAAATATCAAGGAAATAATTTTTGAAGTTCAGTAACTTGATTCTAACAAAAATAAGTAGGATAAGAGCAGTAGGGCTTACTATCTTATGTTTTTCAAATGAGGAAAAAGGGCTTCTAGAAAAATCAATTAAGAAAGTTCATAGAACTGGTGCAGTAGAAGATATAAAGCACATTTTAGCACATTTTAAAGAAGTATTTGATGAAATTTCATAGCAGAAAGTATGCTTCCAATGAAAATTAAATACTTTGAAGCAAAGGAGAATTTATATAAAGAAATTCATAGCAAATTAAATCAATTTATCCAGTGAATATCAACTATACATCAGTATCACTCTAGGAATAGTTTACTAGTTGTGATGTTGTTCAGTAATTAATTGATTTCTGTTTATTAATATATGGCTCAGTTGAAGTCTGCAAAGCAAACCCAACTTTAGGTATTTATAGAAAGTAATAGTTAAATGGGATAGTTTTGAAATTAAAAAAAAGAAATTTAAGTAACATTAAAGGATAAAACAATGAGCCAGAACTAACTAGATGATACTTAAATTAATATGTAAATGCCTATCATTACTTTTGAAAAAATAAATCAAATAGGAAGTTTGTATTAGAGACTCACTTAAAGCAATAGGAGAATTAACACATTAGTGTCATGATTTCCTTGCTTTAAGTTCATGAAAACAACCTGGGGTCAGGGAGGAAATGGAAGCAGTAAAAGCACTCTCCCAGCTAGACCTTCCCTACAGGGGAAACATGATATAGTGATAAAAATCATGGACTAGAATTAGATTGCCTGGTTAAATATGGGCGGCAGTGCAACTCTCTTCTAGTTATGACTTTGGAAGAGTTACTTAATCCTCTTTTACCTTTTTTTCTTCACTATAAAATAAAGTTAATGATTGTGTAGGATTTACAGAGTTATCACAGGTTTATGAGGACCTAGCTCAGATGCTCAAAATGAGTCCTAGCATGACTCTGAGTCAGAGTCACTCTGCCATTAGGCTATCTTTTTTAAAATCCGGAATCACAGACTGAGGGAGACACTTCCAACTCAGAATGTTTCCAGAGGAGATAAGGATAGCATGAAAATAATGCATAGCTATTTATTGAACATTTATTGAGCTCTAAATGAAGAATAGCATTTCTATTTTATCTTTTCAAAAACCCTGGGAGTTAGATGTTATTACTTTGATTTTGCGTAGGAAGAAATTGAATTAGTTAGATTATATAAGACTAACAACTAAGTGATTAGATTTCTGCTTGGCTTTGAAATACCTTTTCCCATTAAGTAATGTTTATTTTAGGGTCAGCAGACAAAATTGGGATATAACCCGCACAAGCAGGGACCAAGAAAAAGCATATTGTCTCTTAACATTTGAAGGACGGTCAAGTACAACAGGGCTTTGACCCTGCCTGGCTAATAATATAGTCCTACATACAGTTTCCAGACAGGGCTGCAGTTCATCGCCTTATCTGCTTAGGCCTGAGTTTACTGCATTAACCTTTTATCTGAACTGCATCCACTAAGCTTTTCTTAGTACACTCCATCCTGCATCCTGTTATGAGGTTAATCTTCCCAAAGTACTACTGCCTCTAGCTTAAAACTTCCTAATGTTCCTTGCATAGTTGGCGGGATAAAATTAACTTGACTTTCCAATTGGTTTGTGACCTAGTGGCAACCAGCATCTGGAATCATTATTTTGGAGATTAAAAAGACCTAATGTGTTCTCACCCTATCATCAAATAAGAAATGTAGAGCTCTGGAAGGTTAAATGATTTATAAAAGCCTGTAGATAAGAGAGGAGTACAGAGCCCAAGTCTCTTCACTACTCTGCAAACAAGGGGTTCAAATAATAAACAATAACCAAAGCAAAGTGAAGAACATTCTTCCAGACCATATGATAAGCTATGCATCTCTTCTCTCCAACCCAGAGACTTATCTTTTCATAACCTGCAATTAATGTGCTCTAGAGTTGTCTTTCAAACTATAAATATGTCTAATCTGATTGGCTGAAACGCATATACCTAGTAAGAGATAAAGTCAAGCCCAGCACCACGGAAAATGTCAGTGTCACTCTTTTTATTTTGCTTTTCATTGGTTTATTTGTCGTTAACTTTGAGACTGTTGTAAGGCAGAAGAGTGGCAGCCAATGCTTAATTGAATATGCATGGTTCGTGGCTTAGAGGAGTAAATGAAACTTCTGGATTTAGCAATCAGTTTTATCTTTGGGTTTATGTTAAACTGTGTGACATAGAGTAAAAATGCCTCTCTGAGCCTCATTGTCCCAGGCCTAAGCAGATATTTTCTTATCTTTCAGATGCCTGTGAGTTTGAAGGAAATAATTGAAAATATCTGTTCAGTCTTTAGAGTTATAGCTGAGCCCCAAGGGGAACTAGTTTGCTATTAACAGCAGCTTTACTTTTGAAAACTCAGGGTTAGTCTTTGCAAATTAACCTAGTAAGAGAAATATAAAACCTACAGGACTTAAAGTCAACTGTTTTGGACCTGTGTGAGTTCTATGACTAAAGCTCAATAACAAACAGGATTACCTTCCTTCGGGAGTCAGTTTTTAGCATACCTATTTTGAAAGATAAAATACATTTTTGTTGGGAGCTCAAAGTGTTGTTCTCTCATTCTTTCCGAACTCACAGCCCCTCTCTGTGATGCCTGGCATTTTTAGTTCTCCTCTTGTCCCTTTGCCCTTTCATTTAACACATCACTCCTTAACAGAGGCTCACCTTCACTGTCGGGGAAGAATAACCCCAGGGCAGGCAGTCGTCTCATCAGCCAAATATGCAGGAGAATGCAGAGAAGTAATTTAGTTTTACTCAAATGTCTTCACCCTCTCTGATTTTGCTCATGCTTTGCTGGTTGGCAGGGACACATTTGGGCAGCCACAGATAATGTACAAGAGAATCTTTTAATTGACTTTTCTTTCTTTTTCTTTTTGTTCTCTTCAAACATGTCTTTGTCTTTCATATTATTTTCTAATCTCTGACTCTTCAAGCCTTCCTCCCATGCCAGGGGTTGAGTGTGTGTCTGCATTTCCATTTTAATCATGTCCTCCATGGATTGAAAGGTTGCTCAGAGGTCACCAAGCCCAGGGGACAGGGGCTCTGCCTCCATCTCAAGTAGCAGGCAGCCATTCAGCCTTTCTTTATATATGTCCAGTATTGGGAGCTTCTTTTTTGAAGTGCAGCATTCATTTTGTAAGCATATTTATTATCAGTGTTCTTTCTTACGTTTGGTTGTTATCAGCCTCTTGGCATCTAAACACTACTAAGGTAGTCTCTGGAATTATGCTGAATAACTGCCATCTTTCATATATGCCTGTCTCTGCTCATGGTTCTTTTAATTCTATTAAAAGAGGTTCTATTAATTCTATTTAAAAGGGTTTTAATTCTGTTAAAAAGGGTTCTTTTAACTATTTCTGGTATTCTTTGGTTTCCTGTTTTGTTTAATTTCTGGTGGAAACTAAGGTTCCAACTGTTTATTTCAAAATATTGAAAATGAAGAAAGTAATAGGAATATAACTGCATTAGTTATTTCTCTATTGCTGGACAAAATATCTGACATAAACAACCTAAAGGAGAAACAGGTTATTTGGGCTCATGTTTCAGAGGTTGCAATCCACAGTGGGATGGCTCTAAAACAGAAGGGCATTGGGGTGGGGAGAGTTGCTCAACTCATGGTACCTGAGAAGCAGGGAAGGGGATAGGCCAGAGAAGAATGGACCAGGGGCCAGATGTAGTCCCCAAGTCAGACCTTCATGACCTACACAGCCATGATGAGAAATGTGTGCTACTATTCTCCTTGGCATCTCTCAAGCCAATCAAGTTGACAGTCAAGATTAACCCCTACAAGTCCACCAAAACGTAACTTCTTAAACCACATTTAATGCCCAAATAAAATACCCTCATAATTTTACCTAGCATGGTATACTGCCATCCCATGTACACTTGAAAAATGTACTAATTCCTTTCTCAAATCTCAAGTTACACCATTGCTCAAAAGTCCAAATCCAAAGTCTTCTCTAAGATGCAAGACCAATTCTTAGCTATGAAACCCTGTAAAATTGGAAAAGAGAGCTATGTGCTCTCAAAATAAAATGGCACAAGGTAAATATTCCAATTTCAAGATGGAGGAATAGGGGGATAGGAAATAATCAGACCAAAGTAAATCCAGTGCTGAGCAAGGCAAATATTAAGTACTGTGGCATCTGGGACATGTGGGAGAATGATGTGGATGCCAAAGGGTGGCCCAGCCCTATGCTGTGCGAATTGCAGGCCATATGGCCTCTCTCTGGGCAGACTCTGCTCACTTCATGTGGTTTTCTTTGCCAGACATTCCATGTTCCTGGCATCTCCAACTTTCTGGGGTCTCCATCATTCTATGCATCACCCTCTCAGTAGTTTTTGGAAGGGTCACTACCTTGTTATACATTGCCTGGCCTTCTAGGCCTTCTTTTGAAATTTCCCCAGAAGCTGACATAATCTTATAATTCTTGCACGCTGTATACCTGAAAATCGCCGTTATGTGGATGATGCCAAAGTCTCTTACAGCCTGAGAAGTAACTGAGCCTCTTTGAACCATAGTCACAGTGTTCTGAGGGCCTGGATGGCTGAAAGCAAAGAAAAATGGACTTTGGTACCCCTGAATGAATGGGGCAACCTGGGAATTTCTTCTCAAAGCAAATTCAGAGCCTACGATGAATGGGATCCATCCAACTCTAGAAATGTTCTCAGGCATCGTACCCATTATCTGGATGCAAAGTACTTGGCTTCTTTTCAGTGGAAATTCTCTCTTTAGTAAACACATCCTCCATTACCCCAATTTGTTGTTGTTGTTGTATCGGGATCAAACTCAGGTCCTTGCATTTGTGAGGCAGACACCAACAACACCACCGAGCTAAATCTCTGGCCCTTTACCCAAATTTTATAGTCATTTCTTTTCTGACCAAACTGAAAGTTTTAGAGATATTTCTGATCTATCTGTTGTTCCAATGTTCACATATATTTTTAGTTTAATTGAGCCAGCATTACCCATGCCATTGTGAACGTGGCTACCTTGCCATTTCCTTGAACTGTCATCATCTTTTTTTATCATTTTTATTTGTATTAGTACATGTTCATAGTACATAATTACATTTTATGACATATCCAACCTCTTTAAACTTGACCACCTTAAAAGTCTCAGTACATGGACAAAATGTAGAGAAATTCTTTACAAGAATGCAGCATGAGTGATTTTAGCCTAATTCCCAATGGAATCCTTGTTTCTTTCAAAATCTCATGAGTACACCCTTTATTGTTTACTGTCGCAATAGCATTCTGGTGTTTGGAACACTCACCAGAATTGTTAATCAAGCTTTACTTATGACATGCTAGGGCTTTTCCAGCCTACATATCCAAACTTTTCTAGACTCTTTCCTCAAATGAGTTATAAAAGTTTCTGAACTGTGTGGTTATGCATAATCATGGCAATGACTCCACTTCTTTGTACTAATTTTATTTATTGGTTACCTTGCCATGGCTCAGGGAAAAATACTGATACACACAATTTAAGGGAGAAAAGTTTTATTTTGGTTCGTGATTTCAAAGCATGGGTGGCTGGCTATGATGAAGAAAGCTCATGGCAGAAGTGCACATGGAGGAAAGCTGCTCAATTCATGGCATCTCCATAGCAGGGAGCGGAGGAACAGCCCATGAGGGCAGAGCCTGGGAACAGATTAACTGCCCAGTGCCACGCTTCCATGATCTACCAAACACACCCAGAAGTGTGTTTTGCTAATCTGTCAGATATTTCTCAAGATAATCATCTTGACAGTGGCAATTAACCATTGCAGTAACTTTCTATCAACGACATAGCATTTTTATACTAGTGCAGCCTTTTATACGTACTATAACCTTTTGGGTTATGATACGATGTCTTCATTTATGTTAACTTATGCATGCTTGATGCATGGTGTTCCTCTTAGGCTTAATCCAGCTGCCAATCTAATCATTCACTGGCCACAATTCTGTTGCTGAATCAGTGGTTCCTTAATTCAGTATTATCTTTTGGAAATATATTGGGGCAAGAGTAAAAGACATTCTTCCAGAGATAAAAAAGAAAATTGAAGATAAGAACCAACAAGACTTTCAGGTGGCATCATGTTTCAAATTGAAATAATGCCAGGTGATCTGATAGGAACTTAGCAGGAAAAGAAATAGAGATTAGGGCATCCATAACCATATTTATGGAGAACAGATCATATCTTTAAATAACACAAAAGAAAAGAATGTGAATATTTATAAGTACTGGCAAACTATTGGTCAATAGACGTCTTTCAGATAGTTTAATATATACAGATCCTTACTATCCATGTAGAGAAAATCAGAGAAATCAGTGCAGGACAGAATTGGAAATCATTCACAACTCTGTGTCAGATATAAGAACCCACAGATGTGTGGATGTGCACTTACCAACCACAACTGCAGTAAAAGGAGCAATGTAACCCTTCAAGTTGGTTTTCTACCTACAAATAAGGAAGCTCTCAATAGGGAAAGGAGAAAGCTGCTGTAAAAGTAGCTATATGGACCAGGACAATTAGCAGGCCTTGTACTGAGAGTTAGCTATAGGCATGAATGTCCAAGTACAGAAAAGCACAGAGAAAGAATCTCTAAGAGAAAGATGTGTAAGGTGGAAAGGGCAAGGAACAGTGTTCAGGATGAATGAAAATTTTGACAATTGGGAGAAAATGAAGACTTGATGATGTTCATTATCTTCAGTTATATGTGTAATATGGAGAATCTTCCTGCAGAATTTCTCAGCTCAATTTTAAGCAATATATTTCCTTATCTGTATTAATATTAATTTATTATATTTCAGCAATCATATTACACACTTTAGTATATCCTCAAATAAGCACTAAATGCTTCCTATTGTTTCTCAGTTAATTCTTACAACTTAGTAAAGCAGTTATATAGTGTTATTCTTTGTTGGCAAGGAGGAAAATCAAATCAGAAAACTGAAAAAAATGATTTGAGATTAAAACCACTACTTCAAGATTCAGACCCAGCTAGGTATAAGAATAAAGAAGATAAGTATGATAGGATACAGAAATTCTTCTATATTAATCCAGGAGGTTAGTAAACTCTAAAAATTAGCTCCATTATTCTGATCTTGCATGGATTATAATATAGAAGGAAAAATAGTACTATGTTAAAGTGGAACGAGTACCAGTTAGAGAACTTTGAGGTAAAGACTTGTCCAGCTTTGATCCTAGGTAAATTCACAGGGTGCAATTGTTAAATTCTCCCCAGGCTCAGGTAAGTGGGAATAGAAACCTATCTCTGGTATTTTTCAATATATCAAGCTATATAATGTATGTTAAAATTCCTCAAAGATTAATGTGAAAATGTGATTTATTTGCAACATATGAACAGAAAAAAATAAGGGAGTTAAATGTCTGAAGCAATATTACACACGATACAAATTGATAAAACATTAAAGCATTTATGCATGGATTGCAAAGCATTTATAGAAAGTCTACAAATTAAGCGCTCTGCCAAGTAGAATGAGATACAAAGATATGGATGAGACACAGGTCTTCTCTCAAAATGTTTACAATCTAAAGTGTTTAGTTTGGCATTATTGCTAAATTATGGAAATATAGTTTTATTTTCAGCATATATTTATTTATGTAAAAATACACTATACATTTTTGTTTTTTGTGTTTTGTTGTTGTTTTTTTATTTCTTGTGACAGCACAATGGAGGATATTGAAAATTTTGTTTTCGTCTGTTTTTATTCAGTTCTGATACAGAGTGTAGACTTTAGCTTAGCTCCAGTGTTTTCTGTACTGTGTTGTATCAGTCTTACTATACGGAGAATAACACTACTCATTTTCAAATCACTTGAAGGTGAAGAGAGAGAATAATTTAAAGAAACTCATGTAGTGACTTGAACTTAAATTAGAAGTGTGAAAAACATTGCCAGATAAAGCATTTTCCTCTAGGAAGGAAGAAAACGCTACAAAAGCCACCTTCTGACCCCGCAGAGCTGCTGTTTTTCTTTGTCAGTGTCCACATCTTTAGTTACAAGCCCACAGAGTGGCAAGCAGAATATTTGGTTACTTTCCCTGGTACTTTAGATGTCCAAAGGAGCAGTCACTGGATTTAGCCTATGGAAATTTCTTCCCAAATAAAATCTCCCATTTTAGGATAAGCTAATCACTTTTACCTCTCATCCCCTGTCCTTGTGTTAGTCTAACCATCATCGTCTCAGAAGACCCAGGAAGGATTTGGTCAATTTTACGCCCAAGGGCAGCAGTAATTTGGAGTACTATGAAAACAGGGTTTTGTTTTTGTTTTTGTTTTTTTTTGTTTTGTTTTGTTTTTTGGTTGTTTTGGTCTTCTTCCTCTCCTTCTCTTCCTGCTTCTCTTCTTCCTCTTTTTCTAGTCTTCTTTTTCTTCTTTTTTTCAAGTAGAGCAGTAGATAAAGGAGGAAAAAATAAAAGTAATTATTTGGTATGGAAAGACATGCATTTGTGTGCCTCTTTCCCTTATATTTTCCAATTTTCCTAAGATCTAGGACTGAGCAGTTAATTAGAAAGATAAAAATGACGGATGTTACAAACAAAAGATTAAATTGAACAGACAAGGCAGTAACTTTGGTTTATGTTCTTTTTTCCACCTTTGATAACCAAGGTTAATATAGACATGCAGTAAAGTGATTATTATGGATTTTTATCTAAGTAATAACGCAAGTCTTCACCATGGGAAATATATATAGCTCTTTCATCATTGCTGATTTGGCCATCTTCCCAGAAGTCCTCCTCAGTTTTGTCCTGTACCTGTTAACCTGGCAGAAATTCCTCTCTGGGGTTTCTGCTAAGAAGTCCTGCTTCTTTAAAGAAAATGACTGTCCTCAGTAATATTATTAGCATTATTTATAATTCATAGGTCAGAAAACAGAGTAAGGACCTTGAAGAGGCTGGAATTGATAGGATGGTGTGGTGGGATTAAGTGAAGTTAGAAGAAATTGGCTTCTACAGAACCAGAGAGAAAAACATTGGGTTCAGTTGAAAAGAAGTCAGTAGTTGACAAAAAAAGATATTTAGAGCTTTCTCTTTTGATAGCCTCAATTTCTACTACTATAGTGGACAGGACCTGTGAGAAGTGGAGAAATTTGAGAAGATAATCGAGGTTTGAGGATAGTTGCTGAGAATGTTTGGATAGAGAGATGACCAAGGAGGACCTGGTTGTGGTGGTTGAGATCTTGTTTTAATCGTCTCTAATACTAATGGTTATGTGACTTTCTACTGTGGTTAGATGGGTTAAATCTGCCATTAGAACACCTGTAATGGTACAGAGCACAAATAAGATTCTGTTTTCTCTGATGTTATGAAGATGAGAATGTCTATGGATCGTTAGAGACACAGAAGCTAGGGAGCAACTATATCAGGAAGATTTGGGTGATAATCCAGAGATGAAACCAAGGACAGTCCGACGACAAAAATTAAAATGAGAAAACACTTAAGCAAGACAAAAGGACAGACTTCCAGTTCACCAATGGCAAACAGTAGGGCAAATGAGGATGAAAAGGCCGACAGTGAACCACCAGGACATCCTGAGCTCGAAGCACAAGAAGTAACAAAACAGATCAATCAGGCTCTAGAAAAATTCAAAACAGAAATAATTTCCCAGATAACCATAGAGATAGTGAGCAAAATGGAAGTCGTGATTCGAGACTCTAGAGCAGAAACTGACAAAAAAATAGATGAGCTCAGGACCATGATAGAAGCCATGAAGGCTCAGCATAAGAAAGAAATGGAAAAAATAAACGCCCAACATAGGAAAGAAATGGAATCCATAAAACAGATTCAAACAGATATCCAGGAGATTAAACACTCTATTGAAAGTGTACACAACAGAATAAAAGAATGCGAAGATAGACTCTCAGATATAGAAGATAAGATTGCAGTCAGTGACCATGAAAAGAGAGGTCTCTTAAAAACAGTAAGAGATCATGAGAAATCGATCCAACAACTCCTAGATGATGCAAAGAAGAATAACATAAGACTGATAGGAATACATGAAGTAGCAGGAGAAAATACAAATGACTTTAAAAAGCTGTTTGCAGAATTAATGACAGAAAACTTCCCAAACAGAGGGGAAGAATTTGACATTCAGATAACTGAGGCATATAGGACCCCAACTAGCTACAATAAAAAAAAAAAAATCTACACCTAGACATCTAATAATCAAGATCCCAGAAACCCAGTAAGAGAAAAGAAACAAATCACATACAAAGGAAAGCCCATCAGAATCACAGCAGACTTTTCAACACAAACCCTTGGGGCAAGGAGAGCCTGGAATGAGATATTTCAAGTACTAAAAGAGAACAACCTCCAACCTAGACTGATGTATCCAGCAAAACTCTCTTTCAAAATGGATGGGGAAATAAGACACTTCCATGACAAAGAACACCTGAGAAACTACATGAATACCAAACCAGCACTACAAGCAATTCTAAACAAGATCCTAGAAAAAGACAATGAAGGCAACAACACCATGAGGCCCAACAGAGCAAATCAAATAGGCAAGGCAAGAAATTAAAAGGAGAAGGTGAAAAAGTAAAAAGAGTCAACAAAAGGCCAATAACATGTCAATAATAAGTCAGTACATATCAGTTATAACCAGCAATGTCAATGGCCTCAACTCACCAATCAAGAGAAATAGACTGGCAAAATGGAATAAGAAGCAAAATCCAATAATATGTTGTATACAAGAAACACACCTAGTGCAAAAAGAAGCCCATAGACTGAAAGTGAAAAGATAGAAAACAATTCTCCATGTGACAGGAGCCCAGAAAAAAACAGGGGTAGCAATCTTATTTGCAGACAAAGTAAATTTCAAACCAAAACTGAATCTAGTATTATTGATGTAGGACAGTACTGTATCATACCTCTATGAATGTAAAATATCTAGTACCTGCTTTATGATAAATAGTAGGGACCATGCTTTATCTGAGCTACATTTAACGGTATTACTCTAGAATGTTCTCTTTCCAGATGAT
>NW_022900928.1:99751344-99765649 GCF_012274545.1 Fukomys damarensis | reverse complement strand
ACACACACACATATATCGAAATTGAATTTTGGTAAACTTTAACGGTGCTGCCAACTTTGGAAAAAGTCATCCCAATTTACTGTGTTGACTTGGCATTGTCCAGAAATGGACAACCATATTGGTCTAAAAATGTTAATTTATTTATTTTTTCCATGTGTACAGGGGTAACACATCATACTAAATATGTAAGGTCATATCTACGTGGGTTTGATTACAGAAACTAATAAAGTATTCTATAAATAATGAAAAAAGGAATAAGACTATAAGAGCGAGAAGCAATTTAAATATGTTCAGGGACCATTTTCATCTCCAGAATTAAGGATTATTTTGATGTTATATCATTGCCTTTTCTCTTTTACTTTCCTTTTTAGTTTTATTTTAGTATTCCCTGTTTTAAATGTTCATACAGAGATTTCTTTAATTGAAATACCGAATAGTTTCTTTGGTGTGAAAAACTATAATAGTATACAGGATCCTAATGAGATAATTAATAATGTGAAATAGGAAGTAAAGGGCTAAAGGTGTAATGAAAGTGGGAAGGGTGGGGGAAAGGTAATAAGGGAGAGGAAAAAAGTGTGAGAAACCGAAAAAATGGAAATAAAGTGTTTGTAAATGGGGAAGGGAGGAGGGGGTGAAGGGAGGGCAGGGACAAGGGGAAAAATGAGAATCAAGACGTATTATGTAAAGGTACAGAATCTCAATGATGAATGTAATTGTATTGTATACCTAGATTGTACCAATAACCTCAATAAAAAGAAAAAAAATGGCAAAAAAAATAAAGATTCTATATAGCAGCAAGGAGTATGTGCTCTAAATCCATCAAGGGTTAAAGTGATGGACAATGAACTACAGACTAGATAAATATGAAAATTAGAAAATGACATTGGCAGAAAAACTATTAAATGAAAGAAAAGTGAAGAAGCTACTAAAAGGTCTTTCTACAGTTAAAAAGTCACTGTTTTGAAAGTAAGAAAAGTAGAAATCAGAAATAAGTTATAGTCAGAGGGGGGAATATTAAGATTTCCAGAACAGAATAGCTCTGATTTATAGATCAAATCTGTGTACATGGGAACATCTGACTGAAAGTGAGTGGCGTGGGGGGGGGGCGTGTAAATGGAGTTGAAAGGGAGAGGAGATAGCAGTTTAGGACTTTTAAAGGATCAGCTCCTGGGTTTCTACATCAACTGAGGGGTTAGTGGAATCACAAGTGCAGAAGAAGCTCCAAAAGCAGAAGCCAAAGTATTGTGATGCAGGGGACCACAGTATTGATTATACCCAAAGCAGGCTGTAAGCAGTTCAGGCTATGAAGAGTTAATTCTGTAACTGGCTTGTTTTGAGAAGCAAGTCCAGCTGAAGTATACCTGCTGAGTTCAGAGTAACTCACACCCAAATTGCATTCCCACAATTAAAACCTTCTTACTAGAAGGGCAATGTTCTAGTTACAACCACATATTTAGTCTATTCTGTTCCTAATTTGAGAATGCTTTGTCTTCTCTCTTATGAGCCTAGCTTACTTTAATTTCCATAGAAACTGCACAACTGTGCATCCTTGTACATAGTACTGCCCTTGCACGTAGCTCACCTTTACCCAAATGGATTACCAATAAAAATGAGTGCCTTTGATAGACCAGGGCCTTTGTCAGTTGCACCTGCATTGGTCATCCTGGCACCTCACTTTGTCTTTCTTAGTTTTGTCTTTTAGTGCCCCTCCCCACAGGCCTGTGTTATACACAGCTCCAGGAGATGGAAGCCTAGTGTAGATGTTTTTGATAATGTTCCAGGGTTCTGTAGTATTCTGAAAAAGTACTTGGATGGCCATACATTTGGAGAAGTTACGGTGCAGTTTGGATGAAGTGGCAAGAATGCCACATTGTTTTTATTTGGTTAAGAGGAAATAGTTTTAACCACAAAAAGAAATAAGACATCTCCCTTCCAGCCATCCCTGTGGTGTTCAGAGAAGAGGTTCAGCAATTTCCAAGTGAGAAAGGTAGAGCAAGGAAGTTCACAGTGGATTCGCAGTGACTTCACAGCTTGATAGCAATTAACAGTAGCTATGGAAGGTGAAGGAATTGAGAAGAAGGGGGCAGGGAGTGGAGGGCTACAGCGTGAGTACTGGTGAAGGTCACCGAGAGAAGGAACAAGATAGAACTAGCCACTGAGGTCCATGTTTCAAAGGTCTGTCTGCATTTGGTCACTAGAGAGATCAGAGTATCCTGAGAAGGTGTCATTTTTCCCTGGGGCTCATTACAAGGAGCCCTGTATTAGAGAGAATAAAATTAGAAACCAATATTCATCACAGTATTTGTAGATTATCTTATTTAGTCTTTAAAACAGCTATAGAATCTGGAAATATTTGTCCTCAGCTTTTAGAAAGAAAGACGTGGAAACTCAGAGAGGTGAAATAATTCTCTCTTGCCTATAAATGGCAGCAGGTATTTAAAGAAAAAAATCCAAACCACATATGTCAAATATTCTTTTTATATATATTTATATATTTCTTACATAAATTGAAAAGAATATACATATACATAGATTCACACTTGGTGGGATAATGGGTAAGTCAATTTCAAGTCTACTTCTTTGTTTTAAAAAATAATATTAATTTTATCCAACATTTGCTTTTTACTTAGTTAAATGAAATGTTTTTTAGAACAATGAGAAGCAAATATATAAAACTTTACATACATATATTAATTCATTGATAAGTGCCATTTCTGTACTCTTGAATCCCTGAAAATATACCTAATTAATTCAGTTATTTATCCATTAATTTTAAATATAATAATTTCATATAACATAAGCCTGTACTATAAGTAATTAGATGCAAGAAATAAAAATATTCACCTTTAGAAGATAAGATCAAGTTGTTTACTAGAAAAGAAAGTTTCTCTGGCAGTTTCTATGGTAAAAGGGATCCTGCTCATTCACAGTATTTTCTTTCAACCCTCTGATGAAAATATTTATTTGTTCTTACCTATCTCCTGGGTGAAAAGGTTCACAATGGACTTTCTTAGCATTTTTCTGACTACTAATCTAATTACGAGTGAGCCTAGCTCTTTACTTGCCTTTTGGTCATAGATATTTCCTCACCTCTGAAGTGTTTGTTTATTCCATTTTGGGAGTTTTCTTATTGGAGCAATTGCCCTTTTCTATGAAGACAACCTCATTCAACAAATGTAGCATTTGCTTCGTGAAAATGAAGTGATTGGGCAAACCCATGAAGGGAATTGATGGAAAACTCTGAAAACAAGCCCAGCACTTAAGAGAATAGAATGAACTCCTTTCCACTGAAGGCTCTCATCCTCCAAGAGGGATGAGGCCACTGGCATGAGGCTATGTGGAGATCCAGATAACATGACTCTTGTTACATCAGCTCCATTCTTCCCCTGGAAATGAGCTAAATGTTCAGGGAACATCAGTGATGAGAGAACTTTGTCCATTTGAATGCATGGAATTTTTTGTAAAGAGCCAAGGGCACAGAGCACACAGTCTGAGGAAAGGTGGGTGAATGGAGACTTGATCTGAAACCTAGTGTAAGATGTATGATGGGCACTAGAGAAGTAGTACTTGGTGCAGAGTATAAAGTGACTGGCTAATGAGGCTGACTGGCCTGAGGAGGTTTCATTTCCTCAGCTTCCTTTTTTTTCCCCAGGGTATTTGTAACACACTTGCTAGTTTTTTGTTCTTCTCCTCCTCTGATGGCTTCTCCCCTCTCTGCTTATGAGAAAAGAGGGAAAGGGGGATTGGCATATAAGAGAAGAGATCAGAGGGACATGATTTAATGTCATTCCCTAATAAGGCCTTCCAAGAATCACTTGAGATCTGGGATGGAAGAAATCTCCCCAAATGTGATGTTTTGGAGAATTTTTTTCTTCAATCTTTCTTATGTATAATCCCTTCATCCTTTTCACTGATACACACTGGACCATTTTCCTTGAACAATATACGGACTTGTGCTAGTAAAGAAAGTCCTGTCTTTGTTCTGAGATTGCTCCTGTGATGTACAGACACTTTCCGTTTTCTCCTGCTATTTGGGTCCTAAGTTCCTCCACCCAGCTTTCCCTCTTGATTTTTCTTTTTATTCCTTCTTCGGTGTCTCTCAGTTGAAGAGAAAACACTATCTCTACAGTAGCCCTAGTTTTTATGTGGAGGTGGCTAGATCCTTTATCAGAGGCATAGGGTCTTGTTCCCCAAACCCTTAAACATTCAATCAAGAGTATTGATCTTCTGGGGGGGAGCAGAATCCAGATCCTAGGTGTCTGTGAGAGGAGCCTTGCGGCTGGAGGACTGATGGCTGAGATGGGCAGAGGTAGACGAGATGGCTTTTGGGGGATGGAAGCAGAAAGACAGAACAAGCCACTACAGAAAGTTGGGACACATCCAGTGATGCCTTTCCAATATTTGGTAGAGGACAAGTAGCCCTTTTTTTCTAATATGACTATAGAGGATGTATGAAATTTGTAATTCTGCCATATTCTACCTCTACAGAGTACAAAATATTCTGCTGAAAGTAATTGTTTCATTTCACTCTTTCCTTTTGCATTTTCTTCTGTTCTTTGTACTGTCATTCACATATTTACTTTGCTGACATAGATTTAATTGTGTCGTTATTGAAAATCTTATAATCCAGCCCTATCATTTTGCAAAACAAGATTTGAGGACCAGAGATATTCAGCTTCCTTACATTGTTAAATTATGAAGCTTTGGTCTTCTGACCTCTAAATTGCTCTTCCCTACCTTTTAGGATCAGAGTTTAACTCCAGGAAACTACTTCTCAAAAATCTTCTGACAGAGAAGCAACTTTTTTTTCTGTTTCATTTAGTAAAACAACTGAGCACCTAAATGCTCACATTCTCATAAGTTGTTTTTCTGTATGAATACCATTAACTTTGTAGTAATTCAAAGTGATCCTGCAGAGACCGCCGTAGAATTGTTATCCTCTGTAAGAGCCTATCAACATATAAAAGTATATAGACAGCTTCTGATGCATTTCATTCCTGTGATTTCTCCAATATCACAAATATCTAGGTTATATGGGTAGTTTCATGCCTTTTGCCTCTCTTTAAGAACCCATATTTAGTAAAATCTCACATCAGCGGGACATTTTGTTATGCCATAGATAATCATCCATGCAAAAAACACTTTTGAATCCTGCCAGGCAGTGAAAATATAGAGGACAGATAAATCATTTTCCCCTCAAAAGAGATCAGAGGTAGTGGCTGAAACGCACAAACCTAAAATTCAAATCCAATGCCAGCTAGAGAAAGCTCTTATACCTTGATAGTTACAGGAGGGGCAGACCAGAGGAAGCAGGACAACAGCAGAGATGAAGTGCCCCTAGGCTCCTGATCAAGTACTTACTTCCTCTCACAGTGGGGTATGGACAACACAGAGGGCATGGGCCCGGGATGTAGCTCAGGGGTTCCAGTGCCTGCCTCCTGAATTTGATCCCCCGGTACCAATAAAAAGAAAACCAACCAAACAAAAAATAAAACACAGAGGTCAGAGTGCCAAAGACCAGTCTAAGGAGGAGGATAGCACCTCAGACCAACACACAGATTCTGACATTTTTCTAGTTATCATCCCTCCTCTGTTTCATTCTGATGGTGACGGGGAGCTTGGCCCAGACCTTGGTTACTCAACTTGGTTACTTCAAGCAGGAGTGAATCTTTAGGGAGAAATAATCCCTCCAGGACTGGCAGCTAATATCAGTCAGAAACGTGGTGTTCTTCCTTTCAGGTAATAGACTGCAAGCTGGCATTTTGAGAAGCTACAAAAAAAGGGGAGAGGAAATGTAAAGCCAGCCAAATTTGTCTTTCATACAGATAGGAAAGTAGTCAGGTGATTGATTGATAGATAGATAGGCAATCTCCTCCACAATGACTCCATGCCATTATCACAAAACTGGTGACCTACTGACTGAGCTGATAAAGCAGGTTCCTATGTTTATGTGAATTTTGTTAGTTTTACCTTGTCTCTCTGGCATATTTCACCTCAAATGAATGAGAATCATTCCACATTTCTTTCAGTTTCTTCCTCCACATTACTTGACTTTTCTTTTCTTTTCTTTCTTTCTTTCTTTTTTTTGTGTGTGTACTGGGAATTGAACACAGGACCTTGCACTTGCCAGGCAGGCATGGCACCACTGAGCTATATCCTCATTTTCTCCAGTACCTAGGATCAAACTTAGGACCTTGTATTTTTGAGGCAGGCACAGTACCACTGAGCTAAATCCCCAGCCCCTATGTTACTTGTCTTTTCACAAGGTTCCATTAAATTATACATTATCATCTAAATCGATTCATTTTATTTCTTTTCAATAGCTTTCACATGTTTTATTCTTTATATTCAATGAATTTTCTATTCAAATTCCTTTTTATTCATTTTTCCTTTTGTTAGGTCATATCATGATAAACAACATAGAAAGACCAGTATACAGGGAACACACAAAAGCATTTTGCAAAAGTAGGCATGCTGGATATAGTAATTGGTTCTGCATTTGGTCGACATGATAGTGCCCAGAGAAGCAGACAGACAGAAACTACATCCATGAGTTTTGCTACCCTTTAGCTACTAGTTGGTTTCAACTAATGAAAGACACAGAGGATGACCAGAAAATGAGAGGAGACTGAGATTAGGGTGTTATTACACCACCTTTATTTCTGCACGACAACCACAGATTGTTACATTCATCTGAGGACCATAGCTTTTTTTTTAGATGGAGCTCATTGGAGAGCTGAGCTCCTGCAGCTGTGAACCCTTCCCTTCCCATTTCTTTCAGTCTTACGGGTAGTGGTGTCCTGGCTGACACTGGGCCCTGTTCTGTGTGTTCTCCTTTCTGCTACTGTGTCTCATGTAGCTGTGCTGTAGGTAGTAGGATGTACAAGCAAGCCTGAGAGTAATAATAGAAGTTCTAGAAGAAAAAGTAAAGATTTGATGGTGGAAGTGTACAGAATAAGGAAAGCGGCTGAGCAGAGAAACCTTGATAATGGTAACAGGTAACTTTCCTCTTGGTGTTCTTGTGGTGTCATTTTGGTCCCTTCTCTTTGTCCATATTTTCTCCATTCAGGAATATATAATGGCTAAATGATAGCCATAGAAAATAAAGTTCTGTAATGAGCAAAGCCTTGAGGAAAATTATTTTGTAAATTCTTGTATGAAACAATAACTTATGGCATATTTATGTTTATTTAACATTAAGTTTTATAAATTCCTTTATACGTGATATGCATTTATTCTATAGAAAAATGTTTTTGCTAGAGTCCATTTTCACTCATAACCTTTCTCCCTGTCTGCCTCTCCCTTTCCTGACACATTAATTTAGACAAAGCAAGTCTTGATGTCTGTGATAATATTCATTTAGGTGGATGATTATTTTCACAGGTAGGGAAACCCCAGGATGAGCCACTTTTATAGCTTCCCTTCTTGCTCTGCCAGTCTCCTTATCATTTAGCCATAAAAGGAGCATTAAACATTTGCATCTCCTTTAACAAGGGAAACTCCTTTTCAGAAAAACTTCCACCTTTCCCCCTAGTTGCTCATGACTGAATTGCACAATGTGTCCTGACTTTCCTTCATGAACCAAGATACTTTGTACAATAGTCATGTTGGTGCATTAATTCATTTAGTTTTTAAAAAATTATATGGCTGGTGTAAATGATAATAATGAGAGTAAAAATGGCATTTTAAGAGAGGTTTCAACTTGATATTTAAACTTCTTGTAATAGTCCAGTCGTCAGCCCCTCTCTACCTTCGTGGCTCTGTGTTATTTTCCTAATTGCAAAGTCTCAATTCCAGCACCAAATAAGATGAAACATGTTCCTCCTCTGGCATTATCAGCACACTGTTCCACGTCTCAACTCTGAATCAGATGTGCTGTGTATCCACAGCCATGACAGAAAACATATCTTTGTCCAAATACCAAATGCTGTGTACTTTACAATCAACAATCTCTTCATTCTGGAAAGGAGGCTGGGAAGTCCAAGGTCAAAGTGCTGTATTTGATGAAAAGCCTTCTTATCTCATAATCACACGATGGCAGGTCAGGTGAAAGGGAAAGGGGAGAATCCACCTCTGTGAGCCTTGCAAATAATGGCATTAATTCATGCATGAGAGTTCCACTCTCAGGAATTAATTGCATCTCAAATACCCCACCTCAGCACCATCACACTGGGGGTTCATTTTCTACCACTGAATATTGGAGGAATCATAAACATTTAGACCATAGTGACATGATTTAGCTTGATCATTCACTACTATAAAGGGGTGTTCTGGTCTTTTTTTCTCTGTCTTAAGGAGGCATATAATACCTTGTCAAGCAATCAGAGCCCTAGAAAGCATGGTCATTGATCTGAGAACTAGATTTTGCACATCTTTGTATACACTTTGGTTCTGCCATTTAAAAATATTATCATAATACTAAATTGATAGTAACCATGAAGATCAGGATCCTTGATACCTAAACTTCAAGTTGAAGCATTTGACATATGTTATCTATATAAAGTGGGGCAAATCATTGTCTGAATAATAAATATACTGGTTTTCTGTACAGGTATTGAGCATAAATTTTAATTTCTTCTTTACATATTTTATTTTACCCAAATAAATGTGAATAATTAACCAACTGATATTTATAGAGCACTTTATTTTACCCTTATTCCATCCCTAGTGTTAGAAGTAATGCAAAAAGAAAACTGTTAGGTTCCAGTCCACCCTGGTGAATATTTTTGGTGGGGAAAGGATAGATAATATATTTGCCATCATTTCACTACTGCAAAATAGACAGTAGGCTTTACAAATTATTTTGAACAAGTCAAGGAGGGTTTTCACATGACAGGATGGGGTTTATTTCAGGGCTCTTTAATGCAATAGAATATACATACGGCCTTTAGAGGATCAGGAAGAGGAAGCATTGTTATTCAGCAGCCTCTTTGGTTTGAGTCTGCCTTAGTTTTTATGCTTTCTCTATTTTATATACTATGTCTTTTCTGTTTGAGCTATTTTCCAGATGATCCTTAATATAAATGTACCATTTAATGGGAAATGCCAACTCTTAGTCATCTAGAAAAAAAAATACTTCACTCTGACCTAAGATTAATAAGTATATATAGCAACAGGAAGCCCAGATTGGAAATAGATGTGGTTTCTAAACCCTCTGTTACAGAATGCCAATATATATGATAGATATCCATGGGGCTAATAAGATGCAAAGAGAAGTAAAAAGCCCCTCCATGTTATCTGCATTCCCACTCTCCCTCTTCCTTGACGTTTGAACATCACTAGTATGCTTGTTTTACTGCTGTTGAGCATCCTAGTATTACCTTCAATTAATAAAGAAGTGGGGGCTACCAGCACATCTGCCTCGACTAAAATTCCTTTGTCTATGGATGTACACTTAGCTGCTGAAAGAATTTTTAAAATACACACTAAAGTTCCAAATCAATATAGACAGAAAACAAAAGGAGAGAATGGGGTCGTAGAAGGTTCTTTTTTCATTATGATTATGCACATCTTACAGGAGGATGTGTATGAGTGGGAAGACAATGATCTCTTTCTGCTGACCCCTCAGTGGACACTGGATATGCATGACTTGGAGGATGCCATCAAGGTGATGTGAGTATAGCCAAGAGCCATTGTGCAAGGAAACTGGGGAGACTGACCTTCCTGGTCTCAGTAACTCCTAATGGAAGAAGCAACTGTATTAGTGCCAAAGTCTCAGTTCAGTATGTGCAAGGCCAGGAGCATCAAACATCAAGAATTCACCCAGGGCTGTGAATCAGCATTTCTGTCCCTTGCACAGCATGTCATTTGAGATTGTATAACCACTCCTATTCATACAAAAGCTGCCACAATAGAATAGTTTGTTTGGATTTTGAGGGGTTTTGCTTTTGTTTTTTGCTTTTTTTCTGAAGTAGTTTTAGTAACTACAGTAACAAACCAGGAAGTTGCACTATTGGCAAAGTGTTCATGGGTTCTGATTTTCTAGTTGTTGACTTACTAATTGGATGCTCTTGTGAGTGGGCAGAAAGTACTGAACAATCAGCTGTGTACCTATGTCAGACAAAGAAGATGAGTGTAACTGCTTGCTCAGTAATGACATCTTTGTGAAAATTATTAGATTATTCTTTTTTGGCTAGAGGTCAAGGACACTTGAGAAATGAGTTAGGATCTCTGACAAATTGAGAGCAACCATGGGAAGATATACATACATGAAAAGGACACCAGAGACCAGGACTGCTTCCATATCATAATGCAGCGGCTAGCATTTGTTCACCCCTCAGTCAATTGAGAAGCTCTGGTCTATTTTATTTCATTTGTATTCAATTTTCATATAAGCTGTAGAATTTTGCAGCCCAACAAAATATTATGACTTTTCAGTACCTTTACCATATTAAAGTCTTTCTATCTGTGATACTTCATAGAAGTCACATCTCTAGTTAATTAAACATTTCATCAATTCAGTAGTATTTTTGCATGAGTTCATTAAGAAAATACACTTGAAATCTAAACCAAGCTAGTTTAGTAGCTAAGTATTTACCATTTGATCACATGATTTGAACAAATAGCACTTAGGGTGACTGTTTGATAGCATGATAGTATGGAGTCTTTTAAATTTGGGAACACACTTTGAAATTGGTTACACTGAAGCCATTTACACAACTGATGTTTCGTTCTTTTTCTTTCTTTCTTTCTTTCTTTTTTTTTGGTACTGGGGATAGAACTCAGAACCTTGTGCTTCCAAGACAGATGACAGCACCACTGAGCTAAATCCCCAGACCATCACAATTGTATTTTTAATAATAATTGGCAGAGCCAGGCTTGGTGATGCACCCCTGGAATCCCAGCACTCAGGAGATTGAGGCAGGAGGATCACTGTTAGCTCAAGACCAGCGCGGACTACATAGTGAGTACCAGGTCAGACTCAACTACATAGTGAGACCCTGTCTCAAAAAACCAAAATAATAATTAATAATAATAATAATTGGCAAAGTTGATTCATATAGTGCTTGTGTACGCAGATGGGCTTGAGCCATTGAAAGGGAAAGAACAACCAGTGGAGTAAGTAAGAGGATAACTGGTGAGCAGGTAAGAGAAAGGATAGGGTGAATACTCAGAGACACTGCCCAACAGGAAGCCTGTCCACATCAGCAGCCGGGAGGGGAGAACAGAGTACTTGCTTGCCCTGGATCTCCTAGTGGCACAGTTGGGAAGCCTTTGCATATTTTCCTTTATTTATTTCTATTTTCTCATAAGAGGAAGGCACAGGTCATCTATTGAGAGCAAGAATACACAAGGAAGTAATGGGAATTGAAGAGATTCAACACGATAGGAAGCGCTCCTTTAATTAAGATAGGAAATAAATGGGCCACCAGCTCTTTTCAACACAGTGAATGGATTACCTTTTTAGTTGACAGTGATAGTGTGTTCTCACGGTTTTAAAAACCTGGATCTGTTCCCCCTGTGTGTTACCCATCTGAGGTGCACTTCACCTTTCAGCGATATCTGAAAAGGTGGTTGAGAGGCTCCTTTTCTATTACACCCCAGGGACATTAAACCTTTTCTGGACAGGCCCGCTACTGTGGGAACAACAGTATCCCAGTCCTCTTCACCTGTGTCCCCTTAGAGCCTCATCCCCAAGCTCCTCTTCCTCTCCTCTCCACATCCAAGCCACTAGCCCTTCACATCTGAGAACCTTTCCCCTTGCTTGTCTTTATATTTTTTCTTCTACTTTCCTCTCTCTGACCTCATTCACTACCTGTTTTCTCTATTAATATTCTCTAAATACTTCCTCTGTTTAAAAAACTTTGAAGATTTATTGAAAAATTGAAAAAGGTATACAATCTCTAAATGTCCAAGTTCTACTCTACTAAGTTTTACATTAAAACATTTCCCCAAAATAAGTATTGCAAAGGAGACCTCACTCTTTTTTGAGTCATGGTCTCACTGTGTAGCCCGAGCTGGCCTCAAACTCTCAGTGATCCTGTCTCAGCTTCCAGAATGCTCGGATTACAGGTGTGCTCCACCACACCTGGCAAGACTGCACTCCTAGCCCTAACGTGAGTAAAATGATGTGAGGCAGAGTCATGACACATTTGTTCACTGAGGTAAGGGTGCCTAAAAATGTGCATGCTGATCTCAAATTTTACTACTATGGATCCGATCGTCCTGGCCAGGTTCCACTGGGAAGGAAATGGAAAGGCTAGCAGTAGTTATTAGGAGAGTCACGGCATTCTCAGAATGTGAAAGATGTGCTTAAAAGTGAAGTGAGAAACCAGTGTCCACCTTTTCCCATTCTGGAGATCTGGGAAATAGGTAGAAGCCCAGACAAAGTACACACTGAGAAGGAAGTGAAGGTTGGCGCTTCTCCCCCAGGTCTGGCAGCCTCTCTGAGCACAGGCGCTGCTCCAGAGTTCCCAGGTGAAGGAAGGTAACGAGAAGGCATGCAGGAGCTCTGTTCCAGGGCCTTGTAACATCCCCCATCCAGATCAACTAAGCTCAGTTAGTATGCCTTCTTTTCTTATTCAGATGTGAAACTGACCTGGATTCATGTTTTTAGCTTTGGCACTCAACATTCTGTAACAAATAAACACTTGAAAAGTTTAATGAAATATCCAGTAGTTATTTTACCTTGGATGGTGAATTGCACAAATGATTGTGAGAATGCTACCTGCTGTTTCTCAGGGGTAATTATGTCTCCCGGCTAATTTCCATAAAATACTTAGAAGGTTGCTGATATTCTGTATGACTCACCGTGTTTTGAGATGTTTAAACTTTACATTACTTTCAACAACTTGCTAAAGAAGAAGAGAATTTCTCATAAAAATGTAAAACTGTCCGATCTATTCAAAGGCAGCGGAGAAGCATTTAATGAAGAATTATAACTTTGAAAAATGTAAGAATTTCATTTATTTCATACCATTTTGCATCACTTCAAAAATATGTTTCACCTGCAAGAGATAGACATTATACTGGGAACAAACAGCAGCATCCCTGTTAGAAGAAGGAGCAACTTTCTGATGTAAACACATTTGTGCAGTGTTTTCTATTCTACTGAAAAATCCCTAGTGTGGCTCAGAATTCACCTACAGAAAAATAATCAAGCTCCTTAACATCAACAAATATTTATTAGGGGCTTGAAATAGTAGGCATTATAGCTGATACAGTCTTGCTATCAAAGAACTTATTTACTTGTAGGTAAATTCAACATAAAACTGTAATAATAAAGATTTGATCTGATTAAGTACTTACGTTAGTATTTACAATGAAAGAAAGTTAATCAAATTTAATAGAAATGGATTTGTGGTGTAATGTGGAAAAACCAAAAGAGAATAGAACTGTGGAGGGGAAGGAAATGACTTTTAAAGTAATGTATTGTCTCAGAGTTCAGAGGAAACTCAGAATTCAAGGGAAGTTTTAAGAGAACAGGATACGTAGACCAGAAAAAAATGAGTAAAAGGCAAAATGAGGATAGTCAGAGTAATGGAGACCCCAGTGGCTAGATGTATACCCATTTCCCTTTTATTTTCCATAATTCATACATTTGTTTCACCATGCCTCATAAGTACCAGGCATGGTGCTGAGCAGTGAACATACAGAATTAAAGAAAATCCAAGAATTGATAACACTACAGTGGTCACAGATGTGCTGTTAAATGAAGGAAAGTGTACCTGGAAGGCCAAGAAGTTAATTTACCTACTGGGCAGCAAAGCTCCAAAGTCTCACATATTTTATTTTCAAGATATAAACTGAAGGAAGAATATGCTCAAATTCATTATCTTTATTTAGGACACTCACCTCCACTAATCTACTATTCCTACCTGAAAAGGTGTCTTAGCTAAACAAGGGTCTTAGTCTTGGTTTAACATTAAAATCCCCAGGCAATTAAAAAAAGAATGAAATCCTGGCTCTCACTGTGGAGCAATTAAAGCAAAATAACTTAGGTTGAACCTGCGCAAAGGCATGAGTTATAAAACCTTTCCAGATGATTCTAAGGTAATTGCAGAGGTGAGAGGTGTTACATTTATGCACTTAATCTCATTCCTGCCATGGTCCAGGTATATGCAAGGTTTCTAGTTTATTACTCATGTTGTAACAGAAACATCTTCTCCTTTTAGTGGTGCAGATATTTCTCATTGTACTTCTCACCTGCTCACTGTGATATTTGGTTAAATTGATATGATGTTGAGTCATTGATGAACTACATTTTATTTGCAGAACATTTTCACTTTGAAAATTTGGCCATTTTCCCTGGGTCATGTATATTCAAGAAGGAGCAACCAAATACTTTTTTTTTTTTTTTTTTTTT
>NW_022900928.1:99742955-99751297 GCF_012274545.1 Fukomys damarensis | reverse complement strand
TTTTTTTTTTTTTTTTTTTTTTTTTTGCCAGGTTGCTATTGGGAAAAACATGTCAATTCCAAAAGGAGCTAGAAGCCAGATAATATTATTTTGCTTCTACATTTTTTTAAATGAGAGAGTATACTATAAACCAGAAAGAGCAAAATAATTGTTGATGAAAAAAAGGAAAAGTCAGCATAGATGAGGCTTGGTGATTTGAATTACTGCCTCCTAAATGACTTCTACAAAACAAGAAAAATAAAAACAATGTAGTGAGTTTCATAAAACTCTATTTAAGAACGTGGGCTTTTTTTTATATTTACCTACATTTGCTGGTTTCACTTTTTTTTTTCGTCCTGTTGGTTTTGTTTTTAGTGAAATGATGATTGATGGTGTTTATAAGCTATTTGTAATGTCTCTATAGGATGAAATAAAAGTTAGCAATATTATGCTAATTACTAGGTTTCAGTGTTAAATGGTTCACAAAATCCAAAATCCTGTCATGAGATCTTTTTTTTTTCTCCCTTTTTAAAAATTCCTTTAAATGAAGAGTAGGTGAATATTACAGAAACTAGACAAGTTATAGACACATAGCATTTTGTCTATCCTCATCTTTCGCTCTTACAGCCTTTCAGGTTCTCTGCAGAAATACAAGCATTAAAATTGTAATTAATTTTATGTAGAGTTCTAAAAAATTATGGAATTTGCATAAAAATTGCCTATGTTTCTTACACAACTGACAACATACACAATTGATCTAAAATTTTATTTTCTTGCGTAGCACTACAGATATCCCAGAATTTGGGAAGTGTTATGTTACTTATCTTTTCAGTAAAATTTAAATCTATTTATCAAAATAATTTATTGATATGTTTATAGAATCAATGGGAACATACTTTGAGAAATCTTGTAGGATGATGTCATACAGAAAAGACATGTAGGGCAAGGGATTTAGCTCAGTGGTTCCGGTGCCTGCCTCACAAGCACAAGGGCCTGAGTCTGATCCTCGGTACCAAAAAATGAAAAAAAAGAAAAGACATGTAAACGCAACATTTTACAAAGCAGAAAAAAGATTTTAGGATTTAAAGTTTACATATTCATGAACTTGCTATTAGCCACAAATGAACTCTATGTTTAGACTGATGGCTTAGAAATATGCTGAAAATTAGATGTGGTGATGATCAGTAATAATTATGAATTCATAAGAATAAATTTTAAATTTCATCAATTTTTCTGAACCAGTACAATAGAAGATTAACATAGATCCTGTCCATTTCCATTGTAATTAGATACTTGGTTGTGGTTTTCAGGATCTGTATATATAAATACTACGGAAGGTAAGGATTTCACTTTTTCCTTTATTTTTATTTCTCTTATTTTTATTTATTTATTTATTTATTTTGGTACCAGGGAGCGAACTCAGGTCCTTGCACTTACCAAGCAGGCGCTGGAACCACTGATCTAAATGCCAGGCCCATGGTTTTCACTTTTTCTACAATGCTCCACAGTGAGAATACTGAGTCTGGCTCAACCCTGACTGAACAGTTTTATCTGGAGAAGATTGATTAATTACCTTTTGGAAAGACTTTAAGATAACCTTACACATTTTCAGTACTGTTTGGTTTTGCCTACTAGCTTTCTACAAATGCATTGTTGATAAACTGGGTGTGATTTACAAAGCTGTAAACAATACAAATAGGACAAGGAAAATGAATGATAATTCAGGGGCATCATCACAATTGAAGATTTTTGTATTATGGAACAATATACAAATTAAAACAAATTTAATTTTAAAGAAATCCAAACTAATGACTACCCAAGTATATGAAAGCATATATAGCTTTAAAATTCAATACAGAAAAGTTATGTATTTTCCAGTATAACTGTAAATAGATTCTTCTAAACACAACTTAGATACTTTCATCTTGAAGATTGGAATTGCCTATAGATGTAGAAATGTTCTTCATTTTCTTGGGGTTTTTTTTTCTCTCTCTTATGTGACTTTTTGTTCCATCTTTAATCTCTTTTTGATGTTAGTCTTTGACTTTGACTTCTATCTTTATGTTCCTTAGCTCCATTTTACTGACATGCCTATTCTATGCACTTGGTATTGCCCTAATACTGCAGTTTTGCTAAGCAATCTTCTGTAATTCTTTCTTTCATGGTATGATCCTATATATTTCTATCTTTTAAGAATTTCTGTACAGCTCTGATTATGATGTAGACTTTCTGCACACATAAACGGGAGGTTATACAAGATGTTTCATGGAAGTTTGAAAGAAAGAAAAGTGGACATGGTGGTTATTGTTTCATCTTTTAAAATTTAGTTGAAAATCATTGAATAAATTTTTGACATATATAATTATTTGACACATTTAGTGGAATGATTAAATCAAACTAATGTATCTCTCACTTTGCACACAGTATTTTTTCTGCATTAAATTGCTAAAACTAATTTTTTTTCTTTTTTTTTTTTTTTTGGTTTTTTGAGACAGGGTCTCACTATGTAGTTGGGACTGACCTGAAACTCACTATGTAGCCCAGACTGGTCTCAAACTCACAGTGATCCTCCTGCCTCAGCCTCCCGAGTGCTGGGATTGCAGGCGTGCACCACCACGCCTGACTGCTAAAACTAATTTCTTTTCTGAATTGGACATTTGTAAGCTTTGACTGAAAGCCATCTGCCTTCTTTACCCCATGTAAAAGCCTGTCAAATAGTTTAAAAAGACATAAAAATATACAATCGAAAATGTTAATCATCAGGAAATGCCTATTATAACTACAATGAATTTCACCTCACTTGTTAGAATGCCTATTATCAAAAAAACTAAATATAAAAGTATTGCTGAGGTTGTAGAGAAGAAAAGAACCCTTGTACACTGTCGTTGAGAATGTAAATTAGTACAACCACTTTGGAAAATGGTTCTGCAAAAAGTGAAAATGAAACTACCATATGATCCAGCAATCCTACTTCTAGGTATATATCCAAAGAAAATAAAATGAGTATATTGAAGTTATCTTCATTCCCAAGTTTATTGCAGCATTATTCACAATAATCAAGATGTGGAATCAACCTGTATCCATCAGTGGAATAATGGATTTAAAAAATGTGGCATTTATGCACTAAGGAATACTAGTTAGCCTTTTAAAAGGAGAAAATTCTGTTGTTTGGAACAACATGGATGAAACTAGAGACTATTATGTTAAGTGAAATAAATCAGCACAAAAAAGACGAGCATTTTTCTACCTTGATCAATATCCATTAATACGAACCAGCAAGTGGCAAATGTGTGATATAATTATATGACTATTATTGGAAATTTTGTACTCAGGAAGAGTAGTAATAGCTCCACTCATCAGAACCTATGTGACTATTGTACTCATGTCTACAGATAACAATATAGAGATTAAGTCACAAAAAGAATATTTGGAGTATACAGAAATATTTAGCATGGAAAGACCCTGATTATCATCTTCAATTTCTCAAATGATGTGATGTGGGACTTAAACATATCTTAAATAGCTATGGGAAGTAGGTCTCAGGTCAATTTTTATAAAAGCAAGATGGAGACTTTGTTTTGGAACAGAAATAGCCTGGGTTCCACCACCAATCCACCTTCCTTTGGTTTAGGCATTCTTGCTGCTCATAAACTATTAAGTATCCCCCTAGCACATTAATCTTCCACAGTGCTGTTTAGATTGCTGCTTATCTTCTCAAAATCATTGTCTCAAAACTAGTGTTTCTCACTACTTACAGGAAGAAAGTGTAGATTAGTCAGGTATGACAGAATACCATGAGTTCTCACACTAAACGCTGTGTGGTCCAAGATGAAGGATGTGTCCATTTCTCTTGCTAGTATAAGCTCTTTTCCTGGCTCATGGAGGGCCACTTTTCTTTTACATCTTCACACACAGGAAAGAATCAGAACAAGTCTTTGGTGTCTTTCCTTATAAAGACATTAATTCCTTCAGGAGGTTCCCATGATCATGAATTTATCTAACTGTAATTTCCCAAGGACACCATCTCAAATATCCTCAATGTGTACATTTATTTGTATAGATGTAGCCTTCAACATGTAAATTTAGGTGAGACATATTCAATGCCTTTGTAGTCTAGTTCCAAGTCATATTTCCAGTTTTATTTCTCTGTGTTCCCTCTGTGTTCCATCTGTTCATTCATTCTTTCTTCTGACCTTCTTTATACCCTCATGACTTCCTTACATTACGTATTTCTACTCTTATTCATATCCTATGCATCTTTAGTTACTCATATCTATAATCTCCTTTTAACTTTCTTTAATTTCTTACTTACTTAATTTCCATATAATTGCATGGCCAGATGATAGTTCTTTTAATTATCCCACAGTTAACATTGTTCTTTTTAGAAGCAGTGACTAAGTCTTAATCTTTTTGATATCAAGTACAGATTCTCTAAAAGATTATTTCTAGTTTGATTCGTTAGACCTTTATTTATGCAATAATATTTAATGAACACTCACTTTATGCTAGCAGATTAAATGCAAATATTACATAATTTGATTCTTAAAATCTTAACTCTCCCTAAAGCTATGTTAATACCTTACGGCAAAAATACCATCTCTCTTTTTATCTTTTTGTTTGTAACTTTAGTTAAATTTTGCCTTCTCTGGAACATTAGAGACACTCAAAAAATTTTGCTTAAGCTTCAAATTCATGAAGAAATGAGAAACAGAGTAGATACAATGTCTTTTGAATGTCCCCAACTTTCAAACATTCAAAAAAATAATTGGGAAAATTAGACAAAATAAATTAATTCCTTCTCTTCTTCAGTTTCTCAACCCAGTGCCTGGCAATAATAAGCACTGAATAATTAGCTGGAATGAAAAATGAAATAATTTTCATGCCAATTGCTGAAATCCACCAGCATAGAAAGTGGAAATAGTGAAGTCAGAAACAGACTGCAGAGACTCCTTAGATCTATTTGTTCACTTTCTCCCTACCTCACCTTATCGAGCACTTCTTGAACTATATCCTGTAATTTAGACCTTCCTGCTTTGGGGAATTTAAGTGAATAACTTCTTAAGGACATGTCAAAGGTGTTTAAGAAAAATATATCCAATCTCCTGCCTTGTAAGTGCAAGGTCCATAGTTCAATCCCCCTGGATATATATATATATATATATTCAAAACTTAGAGTTGTAAAAGGATCCAAAAAGAATATCATAATAAAGAGAAGCTAGACTTATTAAAAAAGAACACTCATCACTCATGGTGGTTCCTCTTTCTCTATGTGTTCAGTAAAGATCTACCTTAGAACTAAAAGACAAACTAAAAAGTATCTTAAATTCCTTCCAGGCTATAGGATCTCTTCAGTTTTATTTTATTTGTTTATTTCTATTGCTTCCATCTGTATTTTTGGTGTTAATCTCTAAAGGGAGTAGTCAGAGCTGAAATCAGTAGATTTTGACTGCAGTTGAACCAAAACAACTATCTGAAACCTGCTATTTTGTTGACATGATTCTAAAAAGGGCAAAATGGTTCCACTGTCTCCTTGCTGATTGATCTGATATTTGAACATTGTGTATGCATACTAAGCCTTGGAGGAATCAACAAGCAGGCATTTGGGGGAATGTCAGCATGAGTCTTTTATTTCTCTGGCTTTTCTTCTAAAGTTCAAAAAAAGGCCATCTTTCAAAATCGCATAAATCCACTTAAAGATAAAATACAACCAGAGGATTTATTTTCTTCATTGTGAGAATTAAACTCTTGTTTCTTTTTCAAAAGCTTCCTCTACCTTACATACTGGGGGAAGTTCCTGGTATCTGTGTTCATTTTAAGGCCTATCCAAGCCCCTCCTCCCTCTTTGAATCTCTGCCTTTTCCAAAATAAATCATAGCAGCATCTATTACTTTATATATCTTGTTTCCAGAAACAATAGCCTGTGGGGATTCCCTTATTTATTCTCTCTTCTTCAGTCAGTGACACAATGTCCATTGCTTGCCAAGATCTCTGCTTTTCCAGGCCAGTGATTCCATCCCCTCTAGTATTTTCTCAGATTTAAGTTCTTGTGAAAGAGAAAAGGATAGGTTGATAGTTCTGTCAAATAGAAATTCAGCATTGAATGAATTAGGCTGGGCTTGGTAAGAGGCTTGTGGCTAGACCTCAATTGCTGGTGAAGGTACTAGCACTGCTCATGATGGTGGTGAGTCAAAACAATGATGGTGTTGACCATGGTAATGGTGGTGATGGTTATGGGGGAGGTGATGGTAGGAGCATTAGTGGTGGTGACTTTGGTGGTGGGATGGTGATGGTGCTTACCTGTTGTCAGAATGTCTTTCTAAAGAACTAACTGGCTCTTGTGATGATTTGATCCAATTGTAGAATAGTGGAGAAAATATGACAAGAATTCAATAATCTAAAGTAAGAGGAAATAATTACAGCCAGGATGATACAACTTGACTGACTCTTATATTTAAGGTGTCTCCTTAAAGACAAAATATTTAGTAATATTATCACTTTTGCTTTTTGTCTGGTCTGCAGTCTTGTTTTTGTTAATTTCTTATATGTAAGAGCTCCTATTAAATAAAAGAAATAAAATCCCGTTGTCTCATGTTTATTTCACTTGACTAAAGCAGTCTATTTTCTAGAATATGCTTACTATGCTTCCCCCAGTAATCAACTCTTATTTTGGCACTGAAACATTTATCATGGCCCTTGTTTTCAGGTTGGTATACTTTATGGGAGAACATATGATATTCATTTATCTTATAAATATTTACTGAGTGCCTTTCTATGTTCTGGTACTGTGCTTTGGAGAGAAGATACAATGCTTGCCCCAAGTTCTAAGGGAGGACATAGAATTTCAAACTCCACTGCACAGAAAAAACTTTGTTACAGTGGAAATACATAAAGTATACCAAGCATAAGAAAAAAGTTTTATGCTATGGTGAGGGAAACTCTTGTGCGTGAAAAGTCAAGACTTGCAGGGAAAATTTAAGCAGTGAATCTTTCCAGAGGGAAGAAATCAAATACATAAAAGCACACGACTTGACTACATGTAGCTTTTTACAATAGCTGCAGCTACTCAGCACTACTCTAGAGAACTACTCAAGGAAAGCATAGTATGGGAGAAAGCAGTTCTGAGTTTAGACATGGCTGGAACATCAGGCACACGCCATCAAGTGAAAATCCCATAGCTCATTTTATTTTGACCAGTTTCAGCAGCAGAATGGCACACTTAAGCATAAGACAGATCACAGACAAAAAGGGGTAGAAGACAAAGAAGAGTGACAGGATGCCCTTTGATTATCAGCTAGAATTCTGCACTAATATAGCGATGAGAAGAATGTAAACCTATGAAGAATTCAGAGAATAAAGGGGTAATGGTATCCTCAAGGGCAAAAGAGGAGTTTTAAAATGTAGAAAGTCACATGGGAATGAACAATACAATCCTGCATAATTAGCTGTTAAATAATGCAGTTTCAAAAATATATATACTTGAACATTTGGAAAAATGAGCAAAACTTCAATATAAAACTGCAGAAATACAAGGATGTAAATTGAAATATCAGAGAAATGGAACACACAGCACTCTGTGAGAAAATATAAATTTCCTTTTACTCAGAACTCTCATTCTTGTCTTGTGTTTGTATTCTGGAGGAATTTGACCCGTATGGGCCAAACTTTTCCCCATCTTATTCTGAAAAGAGTAGAGTAAAAAAGTTAAATATGGTGCATCATGTTTTCCCAAATAAAAGTACACTTACAATTGGAGAAATAGTTAAATTATACATTACAGAACCTAGTAGAGAAGGGCAGAGGAAAGGGGAAAAAAGAAAAATAGCTAATTCATAACTATCCTAACAAAGATAAGGAAAAAGTAAGAGACTAAGGTTTTACTTTTGAAATTAGGAAAGCTAATCTGCAATTACAAACAAGACAAAATACAACTCAACAATAAAGCCATCACCTGAACATTTACAAATATTAAAATATCATTTTAGTAAAAATGACAAAGTGTGTAGAATCGAGGGACAGATATTTTCTACTTTATTGGAATATAACATTTTCATCTGGGTTCATTTTTGCAAATTGCTAAATGTTTGGAACAATCTTCTACCTGATTAGTGACCACACCAAGAAAGCCACCAAAGAGAACAAAATGGGAATCCAGAGCAGGGCAGTTTGTCACCTTTTCCAACCACACTGCAGGTATGTCAGGGGAATTCCGAGTCATTAAACATCAGTACAGTGGTGGCACATGCCTGTAATCTCAGCACTTGGCAGGTTGAGGCAGGAGCATCACTGTGTGTTCGAGACCAGCCTGGACTACATAGTGAGTTCCAGGTCAGTCTCAACTACATAGTGAGACCCTGTCTCAAAAA
>NW_022900928.1:99735213-99742943 GCF_012274545.1 Fukomys damarensis | reverse complement strand
AAAAAAAAAAAAAAAAAAAAAAAAAAAAAAAAAAAGTTAGCACCTGTTCCTAGTGTCAAGGAGAATAGATTGAGATTATCTATATAAAATACCTAGCAATACCTGTGTGTGGCACAGAAATAACTTTTGCTTGGTTCAGAAGCAAGACATTGTGATTACAGAGACTTGAAAATGATCTTTCCAAGGAAAAGAATGATTAGAAAGAATGACTAGACAGAAACTTGTTAGAAGGAAGCAAAACTAAATTGTGGAAAAGGAACCAGGTATACAAAAAAAAAAAAAAAAAAAAACCTGAAATATCAAGTTTCAGTTGTGTTGTAAATTTAGAAGATCTCCTAGCCTGCATTTTAAAGTATCAAGGAACAATGGTCTATAAAGCATTAGACAAGATTGAAGGCTTCAAAGTTTATAAGTTTAGACTTGGGCTTAGAAGGTTTTGAGTGGAGGAGGTGTTTTGACATCACAGCTTTATGAATGGTAACTTATTAAGGTTACTAATAGCAACACAATTAACATATAGGCCATATCGAGTGAGTGCTTATTGTAAGTGCCAGACAATAACTAACTCAGTCCCAATTATACCCTCTGACCTAGGTAATATTTCTCATCATCACTATTTTCCAAATTTACAAACTGAGAAATAAAATGGGTGAGGAACTTGTAGAGGTAACATACGTGGCACCTGATCAAGTTCACAGCCCAAGAGCTCAGCCTCTGTGTCAGGTTTGTCATTTGTATGACAAAATGAAGAGGGAAGCCAAGACGCTCCTTGGGAGCCTATGAGTACGAGGTCTGACACCATCAGGGACAAAACATTAGTGACAACAGAAGACTTTTACCATTGTACTGTTACTTAGAACAGCGTATCTATTCAGATAAAATGTAAGAAAGAGAAATTTTTATCTGTTGTTGGAAATATGAATGTCCAAAGCAGGCCTGAATCAACTCGGTCCCTGCAAAGATGTCCCTAATTCTAGACCTAATGCACTAGTGATACAGTACTTAATTTTCCTCGGGCTTATTCATTCCCTTTATTCCATTCCTAGAGTTTTGTTTCTGAAAATGTTGCAGTCTATTGACTACCTAAAATGATGTAATTGCAGTTCTATTAAAATGCATAAAGTTTGTATTGTACTCTGTGTGTACCACTATCAATGTGAGGGGACAACATTGTCAGTAGCTCAGCACCATTGTGAGAAAAAGAGTATGTTTGCTTTGGAGAGATTCCTATGGCACCAAGACACTGTAGTTTCCTCTGATTCCCAAAATTCCTCTCCCTGGACTTTCATCTCTTCCTGATCAGCCAGAACTGCTGCAGGATGGGCTGGATATGCTTCCCTGAATTTTTTGTATCTCCGCTCATGTGTTTACCACGTATCTGTCATTCCCCATGTATAAAGGGTTACATTAAAAGCTAAGTTTACCATGTGGAATAAGATCTATCCACTTTCCTTAAGTAGAAAGGAATGAAACGTTTCTAAGTGTGAATATACAGCTGGGGCAACACATATCAGTAAAAATGAGAAAAGAGATACCCAAATGCAGTTTTGTGGAATTAGAAGAAAAGTTGCTAACTTCTAAGAATTTTAAAATGGGACTTGAAAGGTCTTACCCAACATAGGGCAAAGCAGGCAGTGGATAGGTTGCTGATGCTACTCTCATTGCAAGAGGAAATATTATGCACAAATATAAGGAGGTAAATGAATTAATGTCCAGGTAAACTTAATTGTTTCAATTCACATCCTGGATCAAGTTTTTGATTCATTTAACATAGTTTTCTCAAACTGTGTTCCAAAGGATATTTTTCTACAATGTGTTAATACCTAACACTCAGATAAAAATGTTCTCTGCTCAAACTATTTTAAAAAGTACTGAAGTAACGGAAGTTAAAATGGTTGCATTATTGTATCACTTAACACACCAGTGTACATTGTTGCTCAACTAAAAAAAGGGAGGAGTGAAACTTTTTTCCTAACTTATTTGACAGTTAAATGGTTAATTCCACCAAATATCCTTATTAATTTCTGGCACTATTGCTCCACAGAGCAAACTTGATAACTTTTAGTTTTACATCATACCGAGGTTTTGAAAAAAAAGCAAAAACATAATATCAAAGTTTCAGCACAGAGCACTGGGATAAACTTTACAGATTTAAAAACATATATTACAACCACATTATTTTGTTTGTTTTTGAGGAAGGGTCTCTGTATGTAGCTCAGGTTGTCCTTGAACTCACTATGTAGTTTAGGCTGGCCTTGAAATTGCAGCAACGATACTCCTGCCTCAGCCTCCCAAGTGCTGGGATTACAGTTGTGCACCACCACATCTAGCTTACAACCACATTATTTTTAATTAGTTACTAAAATTTAGGAAAGTTTAAAACTGTTTGAAAGCTATCTCTAGTATCTGATAAAGCCTGTATCATGACAGTAGAGAAACCAATGGTGTTTATTCCGATCTAAGATAGAATAACAGTTCAGTTTCCCAAGTTGTTTTCAAGAAGGTACCTAAATTAGAATTTTAGATTCAGTTCCTGTAGCTTGAATTTGTTTGTCTTATATTAAGGGCCATCTACAACTTGAACATTTCCTTAGGTTTCCTATGAAATATTCTTCTGCAGAGAAGCAATATCAAGATGTATTTAATGAGTTGTATGGAATTCAACTGCTATGTGGGCCTTTGGGGGTAAAAACACATATGATTACATCAGTATTTTCTACATTAATTTGGCAGTGATAAGCATTAATATTGAGATACATTTTTTAAACATTATGCAAACCAAACCTAATAGCTTTTTCATATCAAAAAAGGGTAAAAACAGGAAGGATCTGGAAGATTAAAAACAACTCTCCCTTGTTTTCTTTGACATAAATTGATGAATTCCCAGTGACTGTACCCATTGTTTTATCCCTCTAGCATCCTAGAAATAATGGGAATCCAATCATCTGATTTATGACTCGCTCATGTTTCAGAAGAAATGGAATTGGATGAGATTATTCTTCTCAGCATGCTGTAAACCCACCCTATAACTGTCTTTTGGATTAAATCCATGGCTAGAAAGTACCAAAGCACTTATTTATTTTGGCAGTTTTTAAAAAATGTATATTTAGTATCCTACTTCATTTACCTTTCTGGATGCATTTTCCCCTCAAAGATGAAATTATTTATAGTGATGCTTTCCTATTTCCTAATTTATTCTTCAAAAACTAGCTAAGGAATATTCTCATAAATTCAATCTCATTATTTGTAGAGTCTCAGCTAAATATTTTATCATTTCTTTAGTTTATTATTGCATTGTGCAATATGTGATGTTCATATTCCTTGTGGGAAGTTGGTGCAGGTGCAAACACATCCAAATTCCTTTCTACATCCCCTCCCCACCCACTGCACATCCCTTGATTGCCTTGCCCTTGTTTCCTCTTTCTTTCTCTTCTTTCTTCCTGCCTTCCTCCCTCCTTCCGTCCTTTCTTTCTTTTCTTTCTTTCTTTCTTTCTTTCTTTCTTTCTTTCTTTCTTTCTTTCTTTCTTTCTTTCTTTCTTTCTTTCTTTCTTTCCTTCTTTCTCTCCATGTTAGCAGCACACAATGTTCACACTTCTTTGCAGAGTTGGTACTTATACATAAAACATCCTAATTTCTTTTTTCATTTCTTATCCTTCTATCCCTTGATCCGCTTGCCCCTTGAACACGATCTATCTCCATATTCCCTATTATCTGTCTTTTATTTTGTTCTTTATTTTTACACTGAGTCTTCTCTTTAAGAGCAAAAGATTGTGCAGACTATGTATGGTGCTGAGGACAAAATAGTTAAGTTCATCAGGAGCTGCTGAATATCACCTTTCTTCTCACATCTTTAGTCCATCCATTGAGGTATGTTTAGTCAATTAGTACCAGCCGTTTTCTCCTTCCATAATTCTATGATCATAATTTCGATAATCTTTATCTTGTTAAAAATTTAGCTCAGTGGTTCCACTACCTGCCTCACAAAGAAAAGTTTCGATACCCTGTACAAAAAAAAAAAAAAAAAAAAAAAAAAAAGTTCTTTTTTTTGGTCTGAATGTCCTGTATTGGGTAAACCAAAAACAAACAGGCACAAATAGTATAAACTAGACACAAACTGGTTTGCTCTTCTACTCGAGAATACCTGGGATGTCTGCGATCAACTTTATTTCTGTCTCTCAGTACCCTTTGGCTTTCTCTGTCGTTTTCTCCTCCTCCTTCCTCCTTTTCCCGTGTCCCTGCAGGGTATGCTTACAGCCGCAGAGGGTCTTTGCTGGAGCAGCAGCAACCCGAATCCAGAACCTCCTCCTGTCCAAGAGACTCCCTTCGCCTCTACTGAATTCTGCCAGAATGGTTTAGCAGGGTGCCCTACACTGACACACCGGAACGCTGATTCTTCCCCTTAACCGCAGCTTTGAGGGCAGGAGATGGATCTGGAGAGCACCTCTCTCAAATTCGGCCTCAATGTTCCTACACTCATTTGATTAGCCAATCTTTAGGGCCCTGGTCCCAGCAGCTGTGCTGAGCTCACTTCCGCTGCTGCCCTTCCCGTGACCAAAGCTGCGCCAGTGGATCGGGAAAGGCAAATGGGTTCCCTAACGGATTTCGTGGGTGAGGCTGCATCCATCAGACCTACCAAGGCTGTTTCCGGGAGCTTAGCGTACTAAATGCATATCCCTTCTTTTACCCTTCTAGCCAAATTACCCTTCCCGAGGCCAATTAATCTTTCTCTGAAACATATCCAGGCCCCAGCTAAGTCCCTCACTCCTTCAGGAGAGTGTATACAACACTCTGTTGATCCAAACAACTCTAACATTTTCTTATGATGCATATTATAAGCAAATACATAGAGTGTACAGATTAGTGTTGCGTTAGCATTTCCTCCTTCTAGGACAAAAAGACATACTGTGTATATCAATGCTACTACTTACAAAATCGCTCTAAAAACTGGATGGCTTCTCTGTTGTGAGAAATCGAAAGTGTAAATGAGGACCAAAATGTATATTAGACAATGTGAAATAGGAAGAAAGGGTCTAAAGTGGAGGGGAAGGGGAAGGAGAGAAGGTAGGGGAAAGGAAAAAACGCAGAAAAAATCCTTATAAATAGGAAGCGATGGAGGCGTTGAAGGAAGGGCAGGGGAATGGAGGAAAAAAAAAGAACCAGAATAAATCAGGCAAAGATACAAATTCCCAATGATGAACGACATCATATTATATACCTACAATGTGCCAATAAACTTAATGAATTGCAAAACAAAACAAAATTGCTCATACATGTGATTTACTGACCCCTTGCAAATTACATATAAATATATTTCATAGATTATATATGCACATATGTAAAACAATGGATTTTCTTCCAGGAAGTTATTTTATAGGTACATATATCTAGAAAAAATTTGTAGGTAATCAGTCATGGTGGTTCCTCATTAAAAAGAAAAGTAAAGGAAAAGAAAGAGAGAGATGAAAGGAATATTAAGGGAGGGAACGAAAGGAAAAGAAGTTGAAAGGAAATATAATGTGGTAATCTTTAGAAAATAGAATTCATGTGAATAATTAATGATTTCTCTAATAGCTAATGTTTTTGAATACTCACTATCTATTGAACTATATGTTATGTACTCTACATACATTATCTCATTTAGTATTTATAACATTTTTCCAATTTTGTGATGGCAGAGAGGAGACTGAAGCTTAGAGAGTTTAGGTTACACTGCTGTGAGTTGGGGTCTAGCAGCACTGTCGCCTCTGCCTGCAATTTTTATTGCTTCTCCCTCAATTGTTAATAGATCAAGTAGACAAATAGCAAATTAGTAGATAATCAGTTGATTCTTGTCCTGAAGCCATTGCCCAAGAAAATCGACAAAAAAGAGATAATAAATTCCCTATGTATAAAAATACACATTCAAACTTTAAAACACAGCCAGGCTTGTTAGAATGATTGAATATTGACAACTTAATACAATTCCTTCTAATAAAGATGTCTATGTACATAAATGTAGTGTATATACATATTTAAAATCCTTAATCAGTACATAAGGCAATATGAGTACATTTATTATTTTACATAATCATTCTATCAGACTTAGGAAGTTGATACCATTATTTTGTTCATTTTATAAATGAAGAAAGAAAGGTATGAAGAGATTTTATTTCTTGTTGAAAGTCCCAGGAATAGACAGAGCCAGTATCTACTTCTCACTGGTCTGATTTGAAGCTGTATCCTCTTGACCACAATTTCATATCGATTTCATATTTTATGTGTGTTTTCTATGAATGTTAGGAGGAAATGCATGCCAAGGTGAATGTTATTGTTTCAAGACTTTTACTTTCTGTATTCTGCCTGCGTGCACCTCCTCACATTTATTTGATCTTCCTTATTTTGATTTCACATTTACAGAGACAAAGATTAAGGTGCTTAAGTAATGAACTTAAGATTGCACAATGATTTATGACTGAAAGAGAACTCCAATGAAGGTTCGGGCTTACGGGTTATTCCTATCTCAGGATGACACATGGCAAATCCACATCTATGCGAATCCAGATGATTCACTGGGAAGTAGCGAACTTAATGAAAATAAAATCTATCTTTCCTGACAAGCTCCTGCTAATGATATGCATCAGTGGCATCCCTCATGGCCTCGTTTACCCTTTCAGGAGTTCAAGTCCTCCTGCCCTTTGTAGTTCACACTGGTAATGGAAATCTGTGTCACCCTTGACCCCAGCACCTCCCCTATCCCCACACTGAATCATACAGTTTCAAAGACTGTGTATTTTCCATCTTTACTACTTCTAGGGCTGTTCTTTGTCATAGACCATTATCATGAGCTAGGTACCAGTCTCCTCACAGCTGGTCTTATCTCTTGTAATTCATCTTCACTACTGTATCACAGACCTACTTAGAATAAGAATTGATTCAAAGTACTTTCTTTTTTAGAGTCCTTATCATATACTTGTTGACCATAGTGTAAGGTTGGAGTTTCCTGCCTAGGAAGGACCCGCTGGAATCCAGAGGTCCTTGCTGACTGGACTGTCTCCTTTCACCTCTTCACACCACATTTAGCATTTGCTGCCCACCAATCCTATATGCACTGCAGTTCCTTGCTTCTCCACATTTTCTCAGGCTACCACAACATTAGGACCATATTTGTTTTTTAAGAATTTATTTTTTTCAGAGAAATTTTATGTTTTCAGCAAAATTAATAGGAAGGTAGAGATGTTTTCCATGTACTTCCCACACGCACATGTTCATAGCCCCAGTCGATGAGTTTCCGTGGCTGTGCGCCCCAAGACTGCTGTTGTCAGTTCTACCATCTTTCTCCTAGGTGTGTAGTGGTGCTCATTGTTGGCTCAGTTTACATTTCTCTGAGGACACATGATATGAAGCCTTACATATGCTAATTTTCATCTGAATATCTTCTTTTCTGAGGTACCAGTTAAGGTCTTTGACCCACTTTAAATTCAGGTTGTTTTGTTATTATGAATTCTAGGAGTTCTTTGCTATTTCATGTAACAGTACTTTATTGGATGTGCCTTTGCAAATGTTTTCCTCAAGTCTGTGGCTTGTTCTCTTATCTCTTGGCATTGTCTTTCCCAGGGTAGTTTTAAATTTTAACTAACAAAGTCTAGCTTATCAGTTATTTCTTCTATGGGTGATGCATTTGGTGTTCTATCTAAAAAGTCATTACCATACTCTAAGTTGTCTAGATTTTCTCTTATGAACTTCTAGGACAT
>NW_022900928.1:99712653-99735203 GCF_012274545.1 Fukomys damarensis | reverse complement strand
ATATATATATTTGCATCTTACATTTATCATTATGATGCCTTTTGAGTTAATTTTGTAAAGAGTGTTAGACTGGAGCCTAAAAATGTTTTTGCACATATGTATTCCATTCTTAAAATTTCATGTGTTATAGACTACCGTATCTTGCTGCAGCCTTTGGTTATTTGTCAAAGACCATTTAACTATATTTGTATAGATCTATTTCTAGGATTTGTATTCTCTTCTATGACTTCATCTAGCTTTTGTTGATACCATTGTCTTAAATACTGTAGTTTTATCCATATTTAATCCTTATACCAAACTGTTGAACATAGTAAAAATAAGTACCGCATTATTCTATTCCAGAAGATTGTCAGGCTGGGGTTAATCATGTCAGCTACCACCTGGAAGTAAGGAGGTAGATGCACTTTTTTCAAGGGTATTTACACAGATTGACAAACTTCTACTGCTTTTCTATTTGACAGCCGTCCTTTTCCTTGTCTACCTGGTAGAATTACAGTACATGTATAATCAATTGTCAATGATTCTTTGGGAGGGAACTTTGCAATGATGGAAGTAAGCCATGAGAGTAAACCACTTTCTATCTTTTAATGCGCATCACAGTTAAAATATTCCCCTTAAACTCTTTCCTTTAGGCTGAAAGTCAATGGTGGTGAACCTTTTTCATGTGTGCCACAACTGGCTATTTGTTACCACTGAAAACTCTAAAAGGTTCGCTGTCACGGCTGTAGGTCTTTCCAAGGCTATCTCTCTCGGGCACCTTGCTTTCAGTACACAGAATTCTGTTCTCAGGCCTAGATGAGATGACTATCTTCTACACTCCTGGAGAAACAGAGGCTCCTCATGATGTGTTCCAGGTACACATACTCCAGGTTATCTAACTTGCTTCCCAGGGGAATTTTCTCCAAATCAGCCCCATGCAGGTTCTGTCCATATGAAGATAGATATGCTGCATTTTCTTGTTTGGGGACAAGTCACAATTATTTTTACTATATATTTTCCACACAATTTTTGGTCTCTATTTCCACCAGGTGGTTGGCAACATGAGTGCAGGATCTGGATCTTACCTATTCAAGAGTATACCCTCAGCACCCAATGCCTGGCATATAGTAATTGCTCAATAAATTTTAAATATTATTTTAAAATGGATATTTTAAAGAATGAATTAGTGTACTTTATAGACGCAACAATACTTCCTATGAAGTAACAATAAGTCTTTGGATAGGTATATATGTCAAGTGAATTGGATGTCACATGCCTATAACTTTTGTGACATCATGTAACTTGTCATATTAGGATAATTTCCCTTCAGCCTTTACTTAGATACATGAGGCCCATTTGTGTTACTGTGAGAAATCTCACTTACTTAAATTCAAGTAATTATAAATGTTAACCATATATATAAAATACCTTCATAGTAACACTGAGATTAATATTTAGATGAATGAATAGTTACTGTGGCCTAAATAAGTTGATCCATAAAACTAACTACCATAGTCATATAATTTTGATAGATGATACTGATGAGTTGACGGTAATCCCAGTTCACTCAGTGGTATTTCTATGTACAGACATGAGTTACGACCATCTCTACAAACACATGGGGTTTGGGAATAACTACAACTTGCTCCTGCTCCAAGTGAGAAGATCACATAATCAGAAGCAAGAGCTAGGCTATGACACAGCTCCCTTGGTTTCCAGATTGATCACCTCTGTTTATCAGATAGCACTGGAAGAATTACTCGACTAACGTGCCTTAGTTTTCTTGATGATCAAGGTGAGGATAAAAATAGTACTACCCTTGACGTCAGGTCTTTTCCTTGTAGATACTCAAAAAGTGTGACTTCCCGGGGACCACGGAGTGGCAAAAGGCTGTGCACATGCACCAAACTTTTCAGGGTGAAGCCACAGAGGCATGGCTGGCATACAGAGAAGCACCCAGCATGGCCAGCCACCATGAGAGAGCAGCCAGCTCTAGCCTTATGACTTTCTGCTTGGCACTGAAATAAGCTAAGGCAAGGAATAAAATGAAAATAGAGTAGGTGCATGGTTTTAACTCTATATCTTGCACAAAGGAAAAGTGTCTCATATAAACCTTGGAACACATTTTCAAGTTATATGATGAAGGAAAGCCAACCACAGAGCAGAGGGAATAAGAAAGATGGAGGAAAATTGTTTTCAGAATCTGAAAGTGCTCATCAGTCAGTTCACATGGCAACAATAGACACCAACTGAAACATGAAAAACATCTGTCACCTAACTCACATGCACAGTGCTAAGAAACAAAACCAAAAAACTTATGTGACCATGTTTCCACTGTTTTGTCTAAAGGTCTTGTGTGTGTGTGTGTGTGTGTGTGTGTGTGTGTGTGTGTGATTGTTGTGATGCCATGTAACTGCAGGAGATTGTGAGAAGTGAAGTGAAGACCTTGCTATTTCACGTGCTCTTTCTGCCTCTCTGAGTGCACCTGCTCCTTTGATTCACCCCTTCCCTAACCTCCATGTCACAAAATGACAGACCTTGGAAAGAAGCAGGGGACATTCTAATGCAAAAATAAAGCTGTAATTTTTGCAGTAAAAGGTGTCAGAGCTCAAACATCAACGGTAATTCAGAAGAGTCAGTAATGTATTTTGTATCTAAGCTTACTGACATCAGTGGCCATTCCATATGAAAATTAGTTTTTTGAGTTACTCTTACATTATAACGTAATCAATATTACCTCTTAGTCTTAAAAATATTATTTGCATCTCCCATTTTTCCTTTGCTGGGTCACAGTCCATAAGCCACATTAATTCTTTATTTGATACAGAGGTATTTGGTTATATAATATTCCTTTTCTCAAGTACTTTCTAATGTTTTCTAACAAAGAAACATATTTGGCATTATGATCTTTATTCAAATGCTTGTCAAAATTCTTAAGTTATTGCTGGGGATTTGGCTCAGAGGCTCTGCCCCCTGCCTTGCAAGCACAAGGGCCTGAGTTTGATCCCAGTACAAAAAAAATTATTTTTCTTAAGTTATTCTTTGGAGTTTACATGATCAAGGGAAACATTAAATATGTGGGGTATTTATTTATTATTTGAATTTATATTCTAAGTTATGACAAAGATTGATTTAAGAGTGGAACTGAATTCAGTTTGATCTCAGTTATTTTTATTTATTTATTTATTTTTGTTACTGGGGATAGAACTCAGGTCCTTGTGCTTGCGAGGCAGGCGGTGGAACCACTGAGCTAAATCCTCAGCCCACAGTGTGATCTCAGTTAAATATTGGATTAATATTATGTTTAATAGTAAAGAGAATCCACAAATTTATGAACTCTAGTCATTATTTTGGAAAACTTTCAATTCTATACAAGATGAATCTGAAGCAAGCAAACGACCACCTAGGTATCACAACAGTCTTTTAGAGGTGAGAAGGTTGTGGGGTAAGATAAACTTGAGCATAATTTCTTATAATTTTTAATTAATGTATCATTCATTTACATAGAAAGCAGACATTTAAGAAACAGTAGACTTCATATATCAATGTCATTATACAGAGGTGGCTAAATATGAAATTAATTTTATTTTGTTCATATATTACCTATAGTCTGCATGAATTATGTATACAAATAAATCACAATTGGCAGTAGAGTAACAAAAGTTTTCATTAACTGTCCCATTAAAAGTAATCAAAATTATTTTTACCAGTATATAAGGAAGTAATGCACTCACACAGATTAATAAAAATTTTCTTTTAGATGTACATATGAAGAAATGTATGTCATCAGAGGAACAAGAGAGAAAACTTGAATGAATGAAAAACAGTTCTTCATGTAAATACTTAAAACTGTGAAGATACTAAACTTTCTGAAATTAATTTCCAACAGTCTAGTAAAAATTCCATAATGGTAAAAACATTCATAAAGAGCTCTAAAATTTTTGCAAAATAGTATGAAAATAGCATTAAAAACAAAGCATTAATAAATGTTTTAATAAATATATTTTGTTATTAATAAACATATTTTAATATAAAATTACCATAGAAAAAGCTAGTGTTGCTGACGTAAGAACAGACAAAAGAAGTGAAAGAACAGAAAATAAAGCCTAAAAATAAGCCCTAATATAAGGTCATGTTTAATAAATGTTAGATAATTTTAAATTTGTAGAAAATATGTATTTCTGAAATATTTTAATACTATTTAGAAAACACCAATATTAGATACCTTTGTATCTTATTCTAAATATAGTGCTCATAAATTAGTTTTGAGTATATAAATATGTAAAATAATACAAATTATCATTATAAATTCCCTTCTTTGGGGTGGAGAAAGTCTTTTTTTAACATTACCATAAAGTGAGTATCAATAGATACAACGTATGCCTACAAATTTCCTATAAAAAACAAAACTCAAGTTTTTTAAAAAGCCAGTGGTCAATACCATGAAAAATGCAAAGCCTCACAGATCAATAACACAATAACCAAAAATTCAAATGGGATGTTCTATTTATTTGATTTGCCAATTTTCAAAGGTATAGTTCTTATTTTTGTTAATGGATATCAAAAAAGAATATAGCCATCAAATTATTTTTACTTAATACAACAGCAATTGTATATCAACTGGCTAGTGATCCAGCTTGTTCGCATTAAGAAATCAGTAAGAGATCTATTTTAAAACTTCATGTGCAAAGAAGTTTGCGCCAGCAGTATTTATCAGAGTGAAACATGAAATGACCTGTGTCACAAAGGCAGGATCATTTAATGAAATCAAACATGATACGGCCACAAAACTCCATATATGCACCCATTAAATGATGTATTGGAAGATTATCTAAGGCCTCCAAAAAAAATCATGATTGTCCTTATCTGACATTATTGTATGTACATGTGGCTAAGTGATTGCTTACTCTTGTGTGTGGAAAGATAAACAAGATTCCAACTGTCATAAATGACCACAGGTATTTCCCACCATGTTAACAAGAATTTTGACACCAAAAAGTAAATCAGAACTTTTCTCTATTTTTTTCTCTCAAGTTAGCTAGAAGAAAATTATCTGTCAAATAGTCCAGTTAAATATAGGAGCTAGCTCTGTGGACCCAGTATGAATGTTTCCAATTATTTTTGGCTTTTCTTTGCTCCTCTATTTTTCTAATTTGAAAATCAAATGGAAAAATAATTGTGATCATATTTATTCATTTATTTCCAAAGGCAGAGGAGAGATTCTAAGTAGAGGAAAATAGTATCATGCATTTTTATTTATTTATTTGTTTTCTTCATTGAGTTTATTGGTATATTTTAGTTATGCAGTACAGTTACATTCACTATTGGGATCTTGTACCTCTACATGACAGGTCTTGCTTCTCATTTTTTCCCCTTGTCCGTGCCCTCCCTTCACCCCCTCCTCCCTTCCCCATTTACAAACACTTCATTTCCATTTTTTCATTTTCTCATATTTTTTCTTTTCCTTTATTACCTTTCCCCTACCCTTCCCACTTTCCCTACACCTTTAGCCCCTTTCTTCCCATTTCACATTGTTGATTATATCATTAGGATCTTATGTACTATTATAGTTTTTTTAAAGTAAAATGAAAAATACACCTTTAGTTGAGTCTTAATTTAGATAATTCTCAGCACTGAATTCTGCACTATAAGACACAACAGATGAGTCCATTTGTTTTGTCTACTCTGTGAAATTTTGTTTCGATTTCAGGCTTCCAGTGGGCCTTGTCAGAATACCCTTCCTTCTCTGTGAATCAGTGTATATCTTAAGCATAGTCTCGAGGAGTTTTCCCTTCAACCCCCACCTGCTCCTTGCAGGGCTGCTTAGGCAACGATTACAGAGGTGCTCTCCTAGAAGATGGAAGTCATTGGATGAATATTTCCAGTCTGTCCACTAAATAAGTCAGGATGAAATCACTGGTGCAGAAATGTCAGTTAATTGAGGAAGCAGACACCAGAGAGAACAGACTGGGTGAGAGAATACCCTTATTCCAAGGACAGTCCTCTGCCATGACATTCAAGAGCATACACAAATGAACTTGCCAACTAAATTGCTTTCCTCCTTTAATATGTGATCTCCTGCCCCAATGCTGAGCCACAATTTAATGAGTTGGTAGGTAAACACGGAGCTGGAAGGAGAGAATTAGTTCATGCTTGTACATTTTCAATATTGCGAGTGAAATGAAGATGCAGATAGCAATTTGAATCTCATTTTCAAGCTTGCATGGATGAAGAGGCACAGAAGAGAGCCAAGATGTACCAGGATATTCAGAGTAGAAAGAACAGACAAGAGGACAAAGAAAACCAGCTGACCCAAAACAAAGGCCTTTTCAGAGAGGCCAGCAGGACCCAAAAAGTGTGATTCCAGACAGAAGGATCTGTCTTGTCATTGTTGGAAGACAGGATACAGTATTTAGGAAAATGCAGGTCTTAGGGGGAAGTGAATGACATTGGGTCTGACCTCGAAGTCAACATCACAGGAATGGTGAGAGAATTAAAGTAAAATTATAGAGTCCTAGAATGCTTTGAGAGTTGAAAGACAAGTTACAGTAAAATGTCCGCAGAGGACACGAACCCCACGCAGAGGTTAAAAGCATCTCCAGGATGAGAATGCAGATATTTACCCACACAGACCCCTGTGCTTCCCATGAGCTTAGCCCCACACTGCTCTTTAAAATGAAATGGATCGCTGGAGGAAATGGAGAGGTGGTGTGGGTGGACAGTGTCAAGTGTCAGTCTGCTAGTGTCCCTGAAGACAGTATCTTGCATAACTAAACATTTTATTTTTGAGATAAAACAAATTTAAAAAAACAAATTTAAAAACCTCTCCTATGAACAGGAAACAAGTATGAGCAAATTCATCTATTACAAACTTACCCAGAGTCAAGTAATAAATGGTCATTATTTGAATGTGAGAGATTATGAAAACTGTTAATGAGTAGAGAATAAGAACAAGGCAACCTGAGTTTAAGAAATTCAAGAATATACTTACACAAGAGAAACAATGTGATACTTAAAATTTTTGTATCTGATTCATTTCACTTTAAAAGTATGGTCACCAGATGCAACCATTTACCTACAAGTGTCTCAGGTTTCTCTCTTTATGGCATAGTAGTATTCCATTGTGTATATTTAATACATTTTCTCTATCCATTCATCTCTGAATGAACTGTTTCCAAGACTTAACTATTAGAAATTGATCTGTAAATAAGAAGCAAAACGGAGAAGAGATATTGGAAGGAAGGAAAAACTTCTTCAAATGGAAAAGGGGAGCAAGGAAGGGTGGGTGGGGAGAAAGGAGAGAGAAAATGGATAATTATAAGAGGGAACTGAAGGGAAAACCTTCAAACAGCTCTTTTTAAATTCATTAAGTTTATTGGTACATTTTAGCTCTACAGTATACTAATATTCATTATGGGGAAATTATATCTTTACATAATGTATCTTGGTTCTTATTTTTCCCCATACCTCTGCTCTCCATCCAGCCCCTCCACCCCCTCTACTAACAAAGACATTGTTTCTATTTTTTCCTTTTCTCATATTTATTTCTTTTCCCCTTCTTCCCTTTTCCACACCCCTCCCCCTTCCCCTTCCACTTTTGATCTTTTCTTCCTATTTCATATTATCTATTATGTATTTTGACCCTTTTATACACTTTAAATTTCTCACACCAGAGAAACTGTTTGTCATTTACACATGTGTGTCCTATCTATTTCACTTCAGAGTATGGCCTCAATGTGCATCCATTTAGTTAGAAATGTCTCTAGTTTCTCATTCTTTTTTTTTTTCTCATTGAATTTATTGATACATTTTAGGTATACAGTACAGTTACATTCATCATTGGGATCTTGTACCTTTACATGACAAGTCTTGATTCTCATTTTTCCCCCTTATCCCTGCCCTCCCTTCACCCCCTCCTCCCTTTCCTATTTACAAACACTTTATTTCCATTTTTTTCATTTTCTCATGTATTTTTCTTTTCCCTTATTACCTTTCCCCTACCCTTCCCATTTCCCCTACACCCTCAGCCCTTTTCTTCCTATTTCACATTGTCAATTATATTATTAGTTTCTCATCCTTTATGGCTGAGTAGTACTCCATTTTATATTTTTAAAAACCCACATTTTCTTTATCCAGTCTCAAGTTGATGGGCAATTGAGATATTTCCAAGTTTTAGCTATTATAAATGATGCCACACTATGAATGTGGATGCACATATATCACTGTGGTATGTTTCTTTTGATTATTTTGAGAAAGTACCCAGCAAGAGAATAGCTGAGTCAAATGGGACCACTAATCCTACTTTTTTGTTGTTGTTGTTCTGATACCAGGGAGAGAACTCGGGTCCTTGTGCTTGTGAGGCAAGTGGTATAACTACCGAGCTAAATACCCTGCCATTAATACTACATTTTTGAGGTATCTCCATACTGATTCCACAGTGGTTTCACCAATCTACACTCCCACCAACAGTGGAGAAGGGTTTCATTTTCCCCACAGCCCTGCCAGCATTTCTTGTTGGTTGATTTCTTGATAGCAGCCATTCTTTCTGGGGTGAGGTGGAATCGCAGTGTTGTTTTCATCTGCATCTCTCTAATGACCAGTGATATGGAACATTCACACTAAAATCAGGAACAAGACAAGGATGTTCACTGTCACCACTCCTGTTCAATATATTAGCCACAGCAATTAGACATTAGCCACAGCAATTAGACAAGAGAAAGAAATAAAAGGAATTAAGATAGGAAACAAAGAAATTAAATTGTCATTATTTTCAGAAGGCATGACACTTTATATAGAAGACCCCAAGAATTCTATAATAACTAAATTCATCAGAGTGGCTGGATACAAAGTCAATACACAAAAATCAATAACTTTCCTGTATACAAACAGACTCACTGAGAGAGAAACAAGAGAAATAACTCCTTTCACAGTAGCATCAAAAAAAAAAATCTAGGAATCAATCGAAAGAAAGAAGTTAAAGACCTCTATTCTGAAAACAACAGCACTTAGAGGATATAAGAAAATTGAAAGACATCCATTGCTCCTGGGTAGGAAGAACCAATATAGTGAAAATGGTGATATTTCCAGAACTGCTATATAAATTCGATGCAGTCCCAATTGAAATTCCAGCAGCATACTTCACAGACCTTGAGAAAATAATCAAAAAATTCATTTGGAACAACAAGAGACCAAGAATAGCTAAAGCAATTCTAGGCAACAAAGACAAGGTAGGGGGCATCACAATTCCCAACCTGAAACTATACTACAAAATTACTGTGATAAAAACAGAATGGTACTGGCAAAAAAGCAGACCCAAGGACCCGTGGAACAGATTAGAAGATGCCGAAACAACTCCAGACATACCCTACCTCATCTTTGACAAAGGAGCCAACCATCCTCAGTGAAGGAAAAATAGTTTCTTTAATAAATAAAATAGCTTCTGTAAATGGGGAGGGGAAGAAGATTGAGGGGAGGGGAGAGAAAGGGGGAAAACTCATGATAATTGTGTACAGGTACAAATTCCCCATGATAAATAGGATCATTATGCAAGGCAAACAAGTACTAATAAAAATTATTTTTAAAAGAAATGAAACAAAGTTGGCCTATGCACACTCATAAAACTATTTTCTAAATAACACAGCACCAAAACAGTATTTCAAGTAGATCTACTCTAAAGCTGGCAATTTTTCAAATTGTGAAAGCAATTCTCTTTTTACTTCTGTTCCTCCCTTGACAGGACCAATTGTAAGACATTTCTTTAGCCTGTAAATAATAATGAGCCTGGACTGAGTTCCAATCCTTTTGTGAACATTACTTCGTTTCACTCTTGAAATTAACAACTTGCTATTCAAACGTCATCCCACTACAAGCAACGAGAAAACTTATTCTTGAAAGATTTCAGAAATTTGCCATACTTTTGAAATAGGTGCATATACTCAGATTGCAGACTGGGGTTGTCCCAATGATCTTCCCAAAAGTCATACAAGTTGCAGCTGGAAGATCAGAGAGCTTTTAAACCCAAAGAAAGGCAGCAATGTAAGCAAAAATTATTGCTGATTAGAGATTCAAATCCAGCCCAGATTCCCATGATGCAATGGCTCTTACTACTAGTTCAGTCAATAATATTAATAGCTTATTGTAGCTGGCAACTTTAGGAAGCACTCACTCTGTTAGAGATGCAGTCCCCAGTTCTACTAAATCCTCTGTCCACTGTGTCCTCCTCCTCCTCTTCCTCAGTAGGAGGCCCTCCGGAATTTCCTGAAAACCTCACCCTTGACATTTGTGGAACAAATTTATCTCACCTTTAACCCCTTCCTTTCTATTTGCAGATTGGTTCTAAGGACCTTCCCCCTGCAAGCCCTCCAACTTCCAGACTGTGTTGCTTTCTTGAGCTCTTTTCTAGCCCGTGATAACTACTGCTCTGCAATCATTCAGCACCACTCACCAGTATTTTCTTCATCATCTGACATAACTCATTCTGATTTTTTTTTTAAAGCCACTAAACCACGTATTTCGGACCTTCATTGATTCAATCATTTGCAGTTCTGAGGGTGGAACTCAGGACCTCACACAGGCTAGGCAAGTACTCTACTACTGCAAATGTACACCAGTCCTACACTAAATATTTTTAATGCCTTTCTTAACCTACTTTTACTCTACATCACTTCTTCCTTCTGCCTTGTGTGACCCCCAATCTACAAAATAGAGGTCTAGGCACTTTCTTGTTTTGTTATCTAACTCAACCTTGCATACTACATTGCATGTGATCAAAAGTGGTTTTCCTGAATTTTCACCCTCTGACTTTTACACCTTTGTGTATTTTATGAATTTAATTTATAATTTTCCAATTCACTTAACCACCACATATGAAAATACCTTTTGAGTTATATAACTGAATCTCTTAAAGTAATCACTTAAGGGTTCGTGTTTATTTGAAAAGGAATGTGCAGTTTGGATAAATAATAAAGGGGTCACATTTCAGTGATTCCAAATCCTTTATTTTAAAGTACAGGTTGGAAGTTTTAGGATGTACTGGACAGCATGCCAAAAATAGTGAAAAAAACTTTCCACCCTCCCTGCCTGTTTTTGGTATTTCTGTAGTCCAGCTTTGCCTTCCTCTCCATTTAGACAGGGCTGGTCCCCCTGTGACTTAGTAGTTTAGACCTTGTTTGAAAGGTCAGCTCTGTTCACACCGTCATTTGTTATTTTAATAACAATACCAAAAAAAAAAAAAAAGACTTTGAGAAAAGCAGGTCAAGCCATCAACTTTCAGTTTTACAATGGAATTTGAAAGCAACCAAACAAGGGAAGAGCTGAGGCAGGCTGCGCTGCTCACAGTTACATTCCTAAATGCAGACACAGCTGAGGATGTTTTGTCAGGAAGAACAGGGACTACAAAGAAGCTTACCTACCAATCTGCCATGGTGATACTTTGGCTAATTATTCTCATGCATGTGGACCACACTGAAGATTGAGTGAGGCTGTGTAGACCTCCTATCCAAAGTCAGGATGAGAACTAGGTGTGGTGTGGTAAGGTGACTCACTTGGCAGGAGGTGATGGGCCATTTTATCCCAAAGACTTCCAGGACAATACATCTTGCTTGTAGAAGTCATCTCTATCGTAGTTTTGAGTCCTGGATTCTAGGACAATGAGGAGAATGATTAGAAATGATCTTCACTCATTATATCATTAATCAAATTAATTGTTTTGTTTCCAGCCTCTCATAGCAAAAGTGTCACATGGCAGAGATTAGCAATGAAACGCTTGTGGTTCTCAGGCAACTTAGGCATCTCATATGCGCAATGTTCAGTGAAGATAGGATGGATGAGGGAGAAAGTACAGATGAGTAGGAAAGAAAAGCTTAGAAGCAAGTCCCTCAAAAAGGCAACTCACATTTAGCCAAATGAATATTCTTTACTTCTTTTGGTCACAAGCTATTTTCTTCAATTAGAAAAATGATAAAATAAGTAAAAATTTAAAACCTATTATTTCTTTGAAAATATCACCTGGATAATACATAAAATGTTACAACCCAAATTAGTTTTATTCATAGTCATAGACCACAATTTAACATGGAATGAAAATTTTGCTATTTTTTTTATGTGTCACTAAGAAATCTTAGTTTCTAATTTTTGTCCTAAATTTGTGAAAGACTGAAAGTCTTTCTTTTGTCTGTCAGAAAGATTATTTTCTCCAAAATGTACTAGTTTGAGTTGAAAAGAAATTTAGAGTCACTGAATAAAGTTTTAGGTATCTACATCAAGAATAGTACTCTTCTGTGACTTTCTGGCTGTTAGGCTGGGAAGAGAGTGAATAATGTTCTCAGATGGATGTTTAGACTGGTGACAACATATCAGATAGGCACTTGGATACTGTAGAACAATAGAGAAACAAAAGTGACATAGAACTCACTCATATAAAATAAAAATTACTCAAATTACTTTATAATGTGTTGAGAGAAATACAGGGTACATGCTTTTTCTCCTTCTGCTTCTTCTTTTAAGTACTGCCCTTGTTTATTAGAACCAGCTGTTGAACAATAATGAACTTAATCACAGTGATTGCTTAAAGAGCACCTGCTAGGAATCTCCTATATTATGTTTATGTAAAAATTTGTGAGTGATACACTTATTTTCCAATATGTAATATTTTTAAATATGGAAGGAAGTTCAACAGAGTTAAATTCACACAAGAAGAAAAGAGCAGGTTTAACTCCAAAGCCTGTGGTAACAGATACCATCATAGTTATCTGTTACGAGAATAGGATATAGATTACAGTTGGAGGACATCAAGCCAGCCATGTGCTGGTCCATCTTCAGATGGATAGCCAGAGTTTGTGGTGCTCTGTCCCTTTTAAAATGTACAAAAGGTAGATGCCATCCTTCGCTTTTTGACAATTGCTTACAGATGTCTAGTTTTGTGATTTGCAAGATCCGTGGTCTTTTATGCCATCCCATTGCTCTGATGTTCATGAGAAATTCTCTTTACCCTATGGTCTTCATAAGAACCAAAATACTGTGTTTTCTTTCTTCTCATATTTGTTATTATCCCTTGGTGTTCTTTTTTTTTTTTCTCATTGAGTTTATTGGTACTTTTTGGGAATACAGTACAGTTACATTCATCATTGGGAACTTGTACCTTTATGTAAAGGTTCTCATTTACAGGTCTTGTTCTCATTTTTTCCCCATACCCCTGCCCTTCCTTCACTCCCTCCTCCTTTTCCTATTTACAAAAATTTCGTTTCCATTTTTTCATTTTTTCACATTTTTTCTTGGTTTTCAATGAATATACAACATGCACGCACACACACACATAATCATTAGATGAAGAATAGAAGGACAAAATTTCTGTTTTCTGTATTCTTCAAACTTGACATTGTAGAAATTAGGTAATTATTACAGAATCCTACGCTAAAACATTCTCTGAAAAGTCCAGCTATGCGTATCGTTTTCTCAGCAAACACTGCATATTCAAATTGCTTTGTTGATGGTGGTACCATTGTGCTTCAAGAGAAAACATCCTGCCTGCCAGAGAGTGGGCATGCCTCGTGCCATTTACCATCTATCTATCTATCAGATGATCTTCCTTTTTCATGCATTATTTAGGAATGGAAATTGTATTTAAATATTTCTGTATACGATCTCCTCAAATATTCAGCTACGTTTTACTAGATGACATGGTAGAGATGGAAGCAGAGATTCTGTATTGGGACCCTTACAGGCCAAGGTGGAAGAGTTCAAGAAAAGAAATGTCATTTCAATCATAGCTGTCATGTTAAGCTCCAATAATGGTTCAGTCTGCGTGAAAGATCTGATGTTTCAAAGTTTTTGAAGAATATAGAGGAAGCAGAATGTGGAAATTCAAATATTTCAGCATAACTAACAGGCAAGAGAGAGAACATGGGATAAAGCTGGAGGAAGAGAGGGTTGGGCAGCTTATAATGAGATATATTATACGTGCTAATTTGTGCCATGATTCCCCTGAGCTTATAAGAAAGAACTGCATTTCAAGGAGGTAGGACAGTTGACTGTTCTGACATAATCCTCTTCACCGTCTCCTACCAACTCACTTTTTAAATCTAAATCAGTGCTTAGAAACAAAAAGTCTTTGCTGAATTGATGTAGCTTTTTATGTTCACTCATCTCAAATGCCATTAGATCACTTAGTGAAGACTTTAATCTTCTCCATGCTTTCATTTTGCAAGTGTTACTGCGATAATACTGTGGTCATTTCACTCGGTTCTAGAAATAGTCTGCAATCAGACTCTGGGGAAACAATCATTTTGTGTTTCGATTGGAAACAATAAAAATAGTTGCTACCCATTACTTTCTACACTTCATTACTATTTTATTTTTATAGCTTAATTGAATCTCATATGAATCATAAGTGTATGAGGCTTGTGCTTTTTTTTGTTACTGAAAAGTGAGAGGATCCAAGGTTTGACCTCAGGGAAGTGAGTTAGTCTGCCTGGGCTTTAGGTACAACACACAATCATGCAAACGTATAGCATGTGGACGACTTGACCTTTTTTTAATTCTATAATTACATTTTTTGAAAAGAAAGTTGTATACTTATGTTGATTGTGTATACTCTATATTTATATACAATACAGACAAGCTGAAAGGTTGGACACCTGAGATTTATGGCAAAAGAAAGATGGTATCTATTCAGTGAACTTATATATGCATGTATTTTAAAAGGTGATGACCAGTAAAGTTATGTCTATAAAACCCAATCCATTTATCTTTACTTTTCACTGCACTGAACTCCGGCCCTTGCACTTGCGAGGCAGGCGGCGGAACCACTGAGCCAAATCCCCGGTGCGACGAGCGTTTCTATAAAGGGAGCAATACATGCATCGATGAACATGATAAACTTTCTTTTCATTCCGTAAACAGTGCAACTGAGGCACAATTAAAAATATTGTCCTAAGTACATCTCAGTGCCGTTGTCTCAACTAAACTATTTAAGCTTAGTTTTTGTTTTCTTTATATTCCGAAGAAATCCACATCTATGCGAACATCCTAATCGTTTACAACTTATTTCCTTGATTCTTGTCCTGATAACCCTGGTAGGCTCTTCAAAGAAAACGCTAACTTCCTGTTTAACTTTTCTCTACTCTTACACTGTTTTCTTTCCTTTCTCCCAAGCTGTCCTTGCTCTGTTCCTCAAACCTCCATGTTGCCATATGCTCAGCCCCAGCTTCCAAGGGAAGTCACGTGCACCATTGAAAAAGCTCCCTGACGGGAGACATTGTTGGGAATCGTTCAGCTCCTGGAGAACAACAGCTTTTATTCTAGGATCTTCTATCAGAGTCATAACAAATCTCAATTTCTCTGCAAATTTGATTCGCATTTTAATTCGAAGCAATGAATTAACTAATTTAGAGTTATTAAAACAGCAGGCCACCAACTCTGGGGGGGGGAGATACAAAACAAAACAAAATAAAAAGCCGATTATTCACATTTTTCGAAGCAATGAATTAACTAATTTAGAGTTATTAAAACAGCAGGCCACCAACTCTGGGGGGGGAGATACAAAACAAAACAAAATAAAAAGCCGATTATTCACATCTCCAGCTTCTCAAGATGGTAAGAAAGACGCAGGCACTGATTCAGATACAGCTGCCTAATCTCACACAACTGTCAGCAGCTCTTCTGGCAACTGTTTCCCTTTCCTTCATTTCTCCTCCCCCTGATGGCACAACAACCTCCAGCCAGGCAGCTCCCTTCACTTTGGCTCCACTGGCCCCACTAACTGTCATCCACCTCTGACTTCTGTCCAACTCCTGTGACAGAAAAGGCTGAGTGCTGCCATACAAACTCAGGTGGGATTGATTTTTTCAAAGCCCAAAGACTGAGCATCTCCTGGCTCAATTCTGTTTATACTCATTCACGTGTTTTTCCTTGTGTGAGCAAATAGCTAGGCTGCGCCATGGATACAGAGAGAAAGACAAAGATTCTAGTTAAATCACATTTATGACTCTTTCTCTGCTAGTCGTGACATTTTTCTAGGGTAAGTGGTATTTACAATGTGTTTTGAAGAAGGGAAAAGATAGCTTGGCTGACACGGAGTGGAAGTTTGTCCCAGAATCACTAAGAATAGTATGATATTTGCCAGGCAGCCAAAACAGCAAGTGTGTTTACACTGTAATAAGGCCTTGCAGAATCCTGATGTTTTTTGCACTTAAAAAAAAAAAATTCATGAATTCTTTTCTGCTTGTACTGATGTGTGGATCAGATTGCTGTTTCAGCTACTTTCAGTCTGTTCTATCATTTGATTTCACGTTTTGTTCTTTTTCACAAAGCTACAACTTCTATATAGTAATATGGATAGACCTTAAAGGGAAATCTTAAAAAAATAGTTTTCAATGTAGTTTCTTTTCAAATATTTATCATAATCATATCTAGTACAGACTACACTTCCTTGCTTCATTCTCCTAAATGGGAAAAACTCACACATCAATTCCAAAATACTTTAGATACATTTTTTTCTCAGATAATATGAGAAACTTGGTATAGGCAAGTAAATGGCTAAGACTTGTTCTGTGTTTCTGAACCTCAAGGTGATCAGGGTCAGTGTCCTGCAGAAACATCCACAGCTAGTAGTCTGCATTTCCTGGTGAGAAGCTAGAGTACAGAATCTGGAGAACAGTTATGAAAATGCAAAAATACAAAAATGTCAGATACACACAGATAGTAAGAGAAGGGGGGATAAAAGAAAGAAAAGGCAAGGGATAGACATTTAGAAAAGATTTCCAAGGAGCCTTCAGTATTTATTCCATCTCATTCTGAGCAAGCTTCCTCCACAGATTTCTAGCTTTGGTGTTTGCCATTATAAAGGTCCATAACTGTAGGTAACTGGAAGTTTTCTCAGTAATTTATGTCTCTCCTACTTTGTAAGTTCCTTATGGATAACAGTGTTTGAATACGTTGGGTGTGACCTAGGACTTCTGGAAGATACTTTGGAATGAAAAACAGGCTCCTGGTTTCTGAGCAGGGATCTTGCACCCCCATGCAGTCACAAGCCATCATATCACCAGTACGGGGAGATTCACAAGCTCAGAACAGATAACAGACATGCACACGACTCAGGTTGTACAGTTTGGCTGAAGGGAAGCCTGATCAAAGTGAGAAGAGGTGACAACTCTCTCTTTTCCTCTGTGATGCTATCAAAGCACTCTGAAGCTGAAATGTTGATACTGGCAATTATAAAGGTTGTACTGACTGATAACCACAGTTCAGTCGTGCACTGTATAGTAAACTTTAAAGACATTCAAGATTTGTAAGAGCTGTTTTATTGTACGCAAACTCTGTTAACACTAGCTACATAGATATTGAAACTGTGTACCATGAAACTTTTCTTTAGGGAAAATAGTCTTTGTCCCTTACATATATCTTTCCTTATTTGTCTTTGTTTTTCTAAGTTTTCTCTTCTACTTTATTGATGGCAAGAGTGATTGGACCATGGCTGCTTATTTACTAGTGGGACTCACTGACAGTTGAAAAAAATCTAAAACAGATAATAGACAATATATATAAACCTCAGTGTACATCACTTCCATGTCAGAGAAAAAAATTACATTAGAATGTCATTTATCAAGTCAGACATGGTGGTGCACATCCATAATCTGTGCTCTTGATTGCTGAGGCAGGAGAATTGGTAATTCCAGACCAACCTACACAACGAATTGAGACCCTGTCTCAAAAAATAATAATAATAAAAATTTAGGAAGGGGTGGGAAAGAAGGTCAATGCTCTCTGGGTTCAATCCCCGGTACCACACTAGTAGGAAAGTCATTTATAAGATTAATATAGTTATAAGATTTATGCAAAATTTTAAAATAAATAAGCTTCATTTGCTTTCTAATCAATTGCAACACAACTAAGACATCCACATCTCATTCTCAAGACAGGAAAGAGATGCTACTTAAGTGCCTGCACCATCATCTTCCATCTCCTCAAGTGAGTAGTCTTATTTTCAATAATAACAAGATATTTTCTTGTATTGCTACAATGCATCAACTTAACTTTATCATGTTTACTACAGCAGTATTTTGTACTGAAAGTTACATATCTAAGAATAACATTGTCCAGTTTTTTTTTAAATTATCAGAGCATCTCATGGTAATTACCCCTTACATGTGTGATGTAAATTCTGATGTTGGCCTATTGCTACTCTGTCAGTGTGGACATTTTAGGCAGCATTGGCCAGGTGGGTGCTTTTATTACTGTTTCTTGCTCACTGAATACATTGCTTTTTATGTCTTGCTGCTAGAAAGAGCTAGACAAAGATCTCCCATAACACACAGCCATTTCTAACCATGTATTCAAGTAGCAGCAGAAATTAGAAATCTAAAGAAGTTGACACACTAAGATTACATCCTAAAGGCAAAAGTTAAATAAAGCTTAACAATAATAAATTCGACTTCATGTGACTCTGGATTTTCAAAATTCCTTCTTGTAGGAAAATTTAATTATATGATTATATATTTATCTCCTTCTGGATTCCAACTGTTCCCAACAGGTTCAGTTTTTCCTGGTTCTTTTTCTCCTGGAACAGTCTTGTAGTAATTCAGTTTCTGTGTGGTGATTGGACACAGTGATGGTAATGTGGCCCTAGCATCAGGCAGACTTAATCTGAGTCATGGCTCTGGTATTTGTTAGCTCTCTGTCCGTTGCCATCTATAAAACTGGGGATAAAAGTAGTTCTTTTTATAGTTACTGTAAGAATTAAATGACACAACATGCAACAAAATTCTAACACTTAGCTACTCATGTATGAATTAATTTATTACACCTTGCTAAGCTCTAGTTGCATGTAGGAACATAGTCATCACACTTACACCAGGCATCCTGCCTTACCTGGGCTCATGTGAGTAAAATCTCTTGTATTATTTAATTCTCACCCTTGTATTTAATAAATATCAGACTTTGTTTGAAACAAACATTGTGGTTACTGTTATCTTGGTAACAACTCAGAAAAGTCCATTGTTGTCAATATTCAGAACTTTTGGACCATTGATGCAGATGCTTTTAAATATCAGACTTTGTTTGAAACAAACATTGTGGTTACTGTTATCTTGGTAACAACTCAGAAAAATCCATTGTTGTCAATTATTTAGAACTTTTGGACCATTGATGCAGATGCTTGTGTGAGCAGCTGTTTGTCAGTTCACATGGGTGTATATAATGCTGAGAATCAAACCTAGCACAACTTCTCTACAACTGCGCATGTTTTTAGAAAAATGTTTGAATCATGAGGGTCACATAGTTTCATGTGGATGATCCCACTTACTAGTTGAATATTTTATTGTGGATTTCTCCCCCAAAGTCATTGCATTGGCCTGGCCATGATGATCTTCACTCTGGCATCTAAATAAAAGCTCCAATTTGTTCCTGGAACACAGGACTTGGTTATGGCAGGTCACTGGTTGTACGTGGGATCAGTGGTAGCTATGGGAGACTGTCCCTCATACAAGCTATAAGTACTTGTAGCAGAGTCTATGGCTGGATGCCCTATGTTTGGTCTCAAGTTATTTAACTCTTTGATCTTTAGTTCAACATTTTTTAGACAGCATGTAACAAAAATACTCATTGCTTTGAAACACAATTCTGCTCAAAATATATTAATTTATTCATTATTTTATTGATAATTATTATTATTTTATTGATAATTATTATTATTATTATTATTTTTATTGGGGATCACACACAGGACCTTGTGCTTGCAAGGCAGATGGTGGAACCACTGAGCTAAATCCCCAAATCTTATTGATTATTATTAATCATGTTTTTGTTAATTAAACCATTATGATAATTTAATATTACTTCTACCAGTGTACCACACACATTTTTATTATTGACACAGGTCCAACACACACACACACACACACATTCACAATTTTCTGTTAACTACCAGAAAGTGTGATTAATGTGTCCTAGTCACTTTTCTTGTCACTGAGACAAAAATCCTGATGCCCCCCCCAGGAGAGATTTGTTTTGGCTTGTATTTTCAATCCATGATAGGCTGCCTACGAGGCAGGAAGACCATCATAGCGGAAGGGCCTGCTTCAGAGGAAAGATGACCACATTGTGGTGGCCAGAAGAAGCAGCGGGGCATGGAAATATAGCATTCTAGGTCATGTCCCCAAGGACTCACCTCTCCTGACAAGGCTCCACCTCTTCACAAATCAGCTAATGCACCCTCATAATCCATTAACTTTCCAAACGCATAAGGCTTTGAGGCCATTTTAGATATGAATCATAACATTCTAACCCTGGATCCCGAAAGACTTTATGCAAAATACTTGTAGTCTGTCTCTAAAAGTTGAAAAATTCTTAACAGTTCCAGTACTGGTCAAAGGTCCCAGTCTAGAGTTTCCTCTGAGATGCAAAGTAAAGCCCCCATCACTCTTGCATTCTTCAAGCCCATAAAACCAGCAACATGTGGATGATGCCAAGGTCTACTGTCAGCTCAAGCAGTATTCAGGCTCACTTAGATCATTGCTACAGAGGCCTCTGAGTGCTTGGATGCCTGATCACTGTGAAGTGAATCCTAAAGCCCAATTCTCTATGTGGTCCTTTTTGAGCAGGGCCCAGAGGCTCCCTTTCCAAATGAAAACTTTACAGCTTTGCACTCTTGAACCTGAAATGAGCAGCATCTTACAGATTCTTGACAAGTGCTCAAGGCATCTTTCCTATTGTTCTGTTGCAAGGATTTTTTTTTTTAACACAATCTTTTTTTATTAGAACATGTTTGCAGTACATGCATTTTACAATCGTCCTGAGGAGTGGGATACATGTGCATAATGCAGTTTCTTTTTTTTTTCCTGTACTATATTGTTTTTATTTATTTATTTATTTTCCTCATTGAGTTCATTGGCACATTTTAGGGATACAATACAGTTACATTCATTATTGGGAGTTTGTACCTTTACATGACAGGTCTTCTTTCTCGTTTTTTACCCCCGTCCCTGCCCTCCCTTAGCTCACCTTCCCTTCTCTTCCCCTTCCCTCCTCCTCTAACTCTCCTTTTCCAATTTTAATTCATGTTAAAATCATCCAATTTAGCTCATATTTACGGCATATACTATTTACATTTATTAAGGTTATTAGGTTCCTATATATGGCTTATCTGTGGTTGATATCTTGTTGTTTTTGTTTGTTTGTTTTGTTTTGTTTTTGGTACCAGGGATCAAACTTGGGACCTTTCCCTGTCAAGGCAGGCAGTGGAATCACTGAGCTAAATCCCCAGCCCCTGGCTTATCAGTATTCTATTTACTTTTCCATCTGCTCCCTCTAACCCCTTCACCCTTGGTCCTGTATCTTCCCCAAGGATTTTAAGACATCATCCTACAGCGATACCTGCATACCTATGTTTACAGCAGCACAATTCATAATAGCTAAATCACAGAAGCAGCCTGTAAATCCATCAACAGATGATTGGATAAAGAAAATGTGGTATCTATATAAAATGGCATATTATTCATCTATAAAGAACAAATTTGAGACATTTGTATGAAAATGGATACACCTGGAAAATATAATGTTGAGTGAGATAAACCAGATACATGAGCTTAAATCCCATATGGCAGCTCCCATTTTAGTGAGGCCAAGTACGAACAAAAAGAATAATATAGGAAGGATAGAAGGAGACTAAGGGGTGATCACTCTGCTTCTTTTTAATGCTAATCTTTTTAGCAATGAAGCTCTTCACAGCGCCAGATTTGCAAACAACTCCTTTTTTGCTAAACTCTAAACATTTTAGATGAGCTTTTTGCTGCTGATTTTTAATGTAGATCAAACTAAAATCCACCAACAGTACCCTTGCCACATCCTCAATGCTGGCTGCCTTGAAATTTCCTCCACCACTTTAATTAGTATGCTACCCTTAATCTCATTTTCTCACAAAGTCTCAGGACATAAGCAAAGCATAGACAGATTTTCTGCCAGAATGTAAAGAGATGGAAGCGAGGGAAGAGGAATAGGGAAAAAACAAGAACCAAGATATGTCATGTACAGGTACAAATTCCCAATGGTGAATGTGATCATGCTGTATACCTAAAATCTACCAATAAACTTCATTAAAAAATTAAAAATTAATGTGATGGTCTTGAGTCCAACTGTCAATGAGTTCTTATTTCCAGCTGAAATCTTCTGAACCCTGTCTTTACCATCTTCATTTCTATGAACATTACGGTCTTCAGAGATAGGACCAGAGTTCTCACCAAGCCTGGCTTACAGGTTTCCAGGGCTTCTCTAGAGGATATCTCAAACCCTTCCAAACTTGCAAACCAGTTCCAAAGACCTCTAAAACCACATGGTTAGATAGTTGTAGCAATAACCAGTACCAAAATCTGTCTTAGTAACTTTTCTGATCACTGAGACATGACACCAATCATCCACAACTTAAAGGAGGAGAGATTCCTGTTGGCTCACATTTTCAGTGGTAGGGTGGCCTTGAGGCAGAAAGAGATAGGGGAAGAGCCCACCATGGAGAAAAGCTGTTCATGTCATGGAGGCCAAGAAGCAGAGAGAGAGAGAGAGAGAGAGAGAGAGAGAGAGAGAGA
>NW_022900928.1:99564279-99710516 GCF_012274545.1 Fukomys damarensis | reverse complement strand
ATTATTATTATTATTATTATTATTATTTGTATTGGGGATCAAACTCAGGACCTTGTGCTTGCAAGGCAGATGGTGGAACCACTGAGCTAAATCCCCAAATCTTATTGATTATTATTAATCATGTTTTTGTTAATTAAACCATTATGATAATTTAATATTACTTCTACCAGTGTACCACACACATTTTTATTATTGACATAGGTCCAACACACACACACACACACATTCACAATTTTCTGTTAACTACCAGAAATTGTGATTAATGTGTCCTAGTCACTTTTCTTGTCACTGAGACAAAAATCCTGATGCCCCCCCCAGGAGAGATTTGTTTTGGCTTGTATTTTCAATCCATGATAGGCTGCCTACGAGGCAGGAAGACCATCATAGCGGAAGGGCCTGCTTCAGAGGAAAGATGACCACATTGTGGTGGCCAGAAGAAGCAGCGGGGCATGGAAATATAGCATTCTAGGTCATGTCCCCAAGGACTCACCTCTCCTGACAAGGCTCCACCTCTTCACAAATCAGCTAATGCACCCTCATAATCCATTAACTTTCCAAACGCATAAGGCTTTGAGGCCATTTTAGATATGAATCATAACATTCTAACCCTGGATCCCGAAAGACTTTATGCAAAATACTTGTAGTCTGTCTCTAAAAGTTGAAAAATTCTTAACAGTTCCAGTACTGGTCAAAGGTCCCAGTCTAGAGTTTCCTCTGAGATGCAAAGTAAAGCCCCCATCACTCTTGCATTCTTCAAGCCCATAAAACCAGCAACATGTGGATGATGCCAAGGTCTACTGTCAGCTCAAGCAGTATTCAGGCTCACTTAGATCATTGCTACAGAGGCCTCTGAGTGCTTGGATGCCTGATCACTGTGAAGTGAATCCTAAAGCCCAATTCTCTATGTGGTCCTTTTTGAGCAGGGCCCAGAGGCTCCCTTTCCAAATGAAAAATTTACAGTTTTGCACTCTTGAACCTGAAATGAGCAGCATCTTACAGATTCTTGACAAGTGCTCAAGGCATCTTTCTTATTGTTCTGTTGCAAGGATTTTTTTTTTAACACAATCTTTTTTTATTAGAACATGTTTGCAGTACATGCATTTTACAATCGTCCTGAGGAGTGGGATACATGTGCATAATGCAGTTTCTTTTTTTTTTCCTGTACTATATTGTTTTTATTTATTTATTTATTTTCCTCATTGAGTTCATTGGCACATTTTAGGGATACAATACAGTTACATTCATTATTGGGAGTTTGTACCTTTACATGACAGGTCTTCTTTCTCGTTTTTTACCCCCGTCCCTGCCCTCCCTTAGCTCACCTTCCCTTCTCTTCCCCTTCCCTCCTCCTCTAACTCTCCTTTTCCAATTTTAATTCATGTTAAAATCATCCAATTTAGCTCATATTTATGGCATATACTATTTACATTTATTAAGGTTACTAGGTTCCTATATATGGCTTATCTGTGGTTGATATCTTGTTGTTTTTGTTTGTTTGTTTTGTTTTGTTTTTGGTACCAGGGATCAAACTTGGGACCTTTCCCTGTCAAGGCAGGCAGTGGAATCACTGAGCTAAATCCCCAGCCCCTGGCTTATCAGTATTCTATTTACTTTTCCATCTGCTCCCTCTAACCCCTTCACCCTTGGTCCTGTATCTTCCCCAAGGATTTTAAGACATCATCCTACAGCGATACCTGCATACCTATGTTTACAGCAGCACAATTCATAATAGCTAAATCACAGAAGCAGCCTGTAAATCCATCAACAGATGATTGGATAAAGAAAATGTGGTATCTATATAAAATGGCATATTATTCGTCTATAAAGAACAAATTTGAGACATTTGTATGAAAATGGATACACCTGGAAAATATAATGTTGAGTGAGATAAACCAGATACATGAGCTTAAATCCCATATGGCAGCTCCCATTTTAGTGAGGCCAAGTACGAACAAAAAGAATAATATAGGAAGGATAGAAGGAGACTAAGGGGTGATCACTCTGCTTCTTTTTAATGCTAATCTTTTTAGCAATGAAGCTCTTCACAGCGCCAGATTTGCAAACAACTCCTTTTTTGCTAAACTCTAAACATTTTAGATGAGCTTTTTGCTGCTGATTTTTAATGTAGATCAAACTAAAATCCACCAACAGTACCCTTGCCACATCCTCAATGCTGGCTGCCTTGAAATTTCCTCCACCACTTTAATTAGTATGCTACCCTTAATCTCATTTTCTCACAAAGTCTCAGGACATAAGCAAAGCATAGACAGATTTTCTGCCAGAATGTAAAGAGATGGAAGCGAGGGAAGAGGAATAGGGAAAAAACAAGAACCAAGATATGTCATGTACAGGTACAAATTCCCAATGGTGAATGTGATCATGCTGTATACCTAAAATCTACCAATAAACTTCATTAAAAAATTAAAAATTAATGTGATGGTCTTGAGTCCAACTGTCAATGAGTTCTTATTTCCAGCTGAAATCTTCTGAACCCTGTCTTTACCATCTTCATTTCTATGAACATTACGGTCTTCAGAGATAGGACCAGAGTTCTCACCAAGCCTGGCTTACAGGTTTCCAGGGCTTCTCTAGAGGATATCTCAAACCCTTCCAAACTTGCAAACCAGTTCCAAAGACCTCTAAAACCACATGGTTAGATAGTTGTAGCAATAACCAGTACCAAAATCTGTCTTAGTAACTTTTCTGATCACTGAGACATGACACCAATCATCCACAACTTAAAGGAGGAGAGGTTCCTGTTGGCTCACATTTTCAGTGGTAGGGTGGCCTTGAGGCAGAAAGAGATAGGGGAAGAGCCCACCATGGAGAAAAGCTGTTCATGTCATGGAGGCCAAGAAGCAGAGAAGAAGAGAGAGAGAGAGAGAGAGAGAGAGAGAGAGAGAGAGAGAGAGAAGGGAGGAGCCAAGGAGGCAGATAAATTCATGTATAACCATTCCACATATTTGAGTGAATTAGTACCACTCGTTTAATATTTGACATTTATAGATCATGTTTCAGAGACATTGTGTCACTTTGACCCTTGATAAAACTCTGAAAGAAATGGAGATTATTATTGTTGTTGAGGAAAAAATAAAGGTAAGGTTTGTAGCATTTCAGAGACATGCTCAGAGTTATGCAACTAATTAAGAGTAGAGAGAGCACCCGTGACTGTGCGAATAAAATATTGAACTGTGATATATTTATCTGCTGCTATGCATAGGGACTTTTTATTTTTATTTTATTATTATTTGGGGAGGGGGTTGAGACGGTCTCCTTGTGTAGTTGAGACTGACGTGGAACTCACTATGCAGCCCAGGCTGGTCTTGAACACATAGCGATCCTCCTGCCTCAGCCTCCCAAGTGCTGGGATTACAGGCATGCGTCACCACACTCGGCTATGCATAGGGACTTTTTAGCCAAGAGAAACTAACAGCAGAAATTTTGTCATCTCATAAATTTCCATAATAATTCCAGAACTTCATTGTAAACTAAATTGTAAAATACCAGATGGAGTCTTATTATACACTTGCCATATTAAGACATGGAGTCCTTAGAAAGTGTTATTAATTGTTTAATCTGTTGTGATTGTTTCATCAATGATGTAATGATTATGGCCTTAATAACACTCCATGGCGACAGGATGGAAGGAAAGCTTTTATAGCAGTTCAGACAGCAGAGAGACAAAAGCTGATGCAAAGAGAAGCCTTTCATGGAAAAGGAATCGCCCTGGGTTCTGCGTCCTCTCTGCGTCACCCTGGCATGAAGGAATGCCACCCTTCAAATATTTGTGCTCCCTTCTAAAAGGAACACTTTCCATTTTTAAATAACAGTGTCTGCATAACTTAGCACTTATTATTACTCTGAAAATTCGGGGGCTCCAATAACCAAATATGTTAATATCATATACATTTACTGTTTGTCCTAAAATTTCCAGGTTCTCCAATATGATCTGTCTTAGCTAGCAACCTGTAGGCATAGTTCATCACTATGCTGATGCCTAACAATTTCACATATTACTGAATACTGAATAAAATATAATTCTTCAGAAGGTAAGGGAGGGCTGGGGATTTAGCTCAGTGGTTCCAGTGCCTGCCTTGCAGGCACAAGGACTTGAGTTCATTGCCTGGTACAGAAAAAAAGAAAAAGGTAAGAGAGATAGAGATGAAATATCTAAGCAAAAGGGGATGATGTTAGTCTTTTGCTTTAGATTATTTACTCACCAGCCTTATGCCCAAGAAGTTACTTAACCTCTTCTATAACCTCAAATTTCTTCTGCATATAGAGAAGACAATAGAATGTGTTTCATGTATTTCTATAATTATTAATACTCAACGAGATAATATATATTTGAAAGATATAAGACTAAATTTTCCTTTATTTTTGTATTTAAAAAGTAATGTATGTCACTGGTTTAAAAAAAAGGAAAAGTACAAAGATGGAAAGCAAACAAATAAATAATAAAGGATCAGAATAAGAATCTAATAGCTTAGTGTAAATTATATAGAATCACTATTAACTAGTACCAATTATAATAAGGATGAGATAACTATTCATAAATCAATTATTTGCCTTTCTAGTTTAGTCTATTAAACAAAAGATCAAACAACTGGATTTCAAATGCCCATTTTTCAATTTAATTTTTATATATTATTTCCAGAAGGCAGTTACAAATATTTTTTTAAAACTAGAATATCACTCTGGGCTTTATCGAAGGGAATGTGGAATAATACTCAAGTATCAAAGATAATATTTAACAACTGATATTTTCAGTCAAAGTTAATTAAAATTAAAATTTTACAAAACATTTATACACAAACAGTTTAGTTCCAAATGTCCATGAATTTATATGATAAACAGAAGAAAGTACTACTTATAAACAAGTTAGAATTCTGATCTTATAGTTATGTTGGCTTTATTCTTTACAATAATGTTAGGCATAATGAAATTATTTTGTTTGAACAAATTAGAGTAACAATGGCTAAAAAAAAGGATTTTACTGATGGTGATTTCCATTGTTTTTACATTCTTCTGATTAAACATTTCCATGACTCCCAGTGAACCTTGGGCTTCTTTTTATGAATATAAAATACATACACACATATATACACCTATGACATCATGTAATGACTCATTGCATAAAATAATTATGTCTGTAATAATCTGTGCCTTTGTGCTTTGCTTATCTCTTATAATAAACTAATGTACAGGTTCATACATCAAAGACAGGACACAAGTATATCTCTTTTAACAACTGTATAATATTCCTTATAAGAATACTCGATAATATATTTTACAATTTTTTGTCAATCATCAAATTTAATATTTCATGTTTTTTGCTACAACATTACAGAATGATCATTTTAGTAGATCTCTCTAGCTGAAAAAAATCTCAAGATGCAGAATTCCCAAGTTTCCTAATAAGTGTAAGGTTTTATATATTTCCCGTTGAATTTTTATTTAAAATTTTCATAGATACAAATAAATTTCCCTCTATGGCAATCAACCCCATATTCATACCAAATAATTAAATCTTTCTACTCTAGGTAGAAAATATTTCACTTTCTTGAGTTTGCATTTTATAATTATGAGGTTGAGTACTTCTGTACATATTTAAAAGTCTTTAATGTTTAATTTTTCATTTATCTAACTAGCTGACCAATATTTTAGATTGTTAGTCCTTTGTCTTTCCTTTTTCCAAACTCTTTTATATTAAGAAAAACATGAGCACTTCTTTTGTATGTATTGTACAGATATTTTTTCTACAGTTTAGTTTTGTTTCTTTCTATGCATCAATTTTAAATAATTATATAGTACTTACATATATTTTTCTATATGGTTTATGTATTTATGGGTCTTAGTATGATCAAACTCCTCCTCACAGGGTAACTTTTTTATTTTAAAATGCTTAAAGATAATTTGCTCTCTGAAGCCGAATAAACCACTTGTTTAAACATTGCTTGTGCAATGAGCATGGGAACAGAAGTATTTTCTACATGAATTTCAAAGGATAAACCACTGCTTCACCTATACCCTAAAGCTTTGCTTTGTAATTAGTGCAATCAGAATTTAAAGATTTCTGAATTTTGAAGTGAAAACAAGTAATTTCTCTGTACTTGATCTTTTCTCTGCTGTTCAGCCCACAGTAATTTTAACTAGAGGGGTAGAGATTGAACTAGTTTTTCCCTCAGATACCTCTTCCCAAGCAATATGTCAGAGCTCTTTTGATGAAATCTTAACTTCCTGTCTTGAATCTCCACTCAATGGTCCCCTAACTTTGACAAGATTATTTGAAAAATGGTGATGATAATTTACTTAAGTGCAGCAGATTTAGAAAGTGCACTTAAGTTTAATAATTGTGTTTTTATCAACCTATCTTTGTCACCAGAACTTACACTTCTCACAGGCAGAGACTTCATCTTAATCATCACTGAGAGCTCAGAATAAATCATGATGCCGAAATGAAGTGACTCCATGGGTAATGTAAAGACAGAGTGAAAGAATTAATATCTGGACAAGCTTGAGGGTTATAGTCTCATCCTTCTCACTGATGTAGTATATGATCTTATATAAGTTTCTCCATGGTTTGGGGCCACAATTTTCTCTTCAATAAAACTGAAGGTTTGGCAGAAAGCATAGTAAGATAATACATTTAATAGCAGTTGGAAACAATGTTTTCAGAAAATGGGCACAATCCTATCACTATGATTTAATAAGCAATGATTATTTTTCAAGAAATAGAATATTGGAAATTTTACTGGTAAGGTTAGATGAGTACAAGTGCAAAACAGAAGTCAAATAAAATAATTTTCACTGAGGAATTACATTGGGTAATAAAGTATTTTTACATTGTCTTTATTATCCCCGTCACTAATATTATGAAAAAGGCTTAGGGTAACCAGGACAAGAACTGCTATCGACTATAAAAGTCACATATTCAGTTTTATACTTTCTCCCATAATTTTGTCCTTTCATTGCTTTATGAATTTTTACAATCTTTCCAGAAACTTCTGGATGCTTTGGAAAGTTTCATGCATAATTTTGGTTTATTTAGTTCAGCTCATCAGGATTATGCTCTGTTTATTGATTGAAGGGATAAGTAGAAAGATGCTAGATAAATAGTCATATCTATACATGGGCACAATCATAATGTTATTGAACTTTGCTAGCTTGAAAGCTCCTTTTGAATCCTCCATTTAAAGTATTTTCCTTTTATGCAGGGAATTGTACAGTAAACATGCAAAAGAAGGAGCATTTTTGGGTAAAAGTGATTCAAAGGAAAGAAGCCTGATGCATTTTACAGCAATGTTTATATTGTATTTGTTAATTGTATTCTATCTCCTTACAGGTTTAAATGCTTATTTGGCTACTTGTCTACTGAATACAAAATGAATAATTCAACAAACTCCTCCAATAATAGCCTGGCTATTACCAGCCCTTATAAGACTTTTGAAGTAGTATTTATTGTCCTTGTGGCTGGATCCCTCAGTCTGGTAACTATTATTGGGAACATCCTGGTCATGGTTTCCATTAAAGTCAATCGCCACCTGCAGACTGTCAACAATTACTTTTTATTCAGCTTGGCCTGTGCTGACCTCATCATAGGTGTTTTCTCCATGAACCTATACACCCTCTACACTGTGATTGGCTACTGGCCTCTGGGACCTGTAGTGTGTGACCTTTGGTTAGCTTTGGACTATGTGGTCAGCAACGCCTCAGTCATGAACCTGCTCATCATCAGCTTTGACAGATACTTCTGTGTCACGAAGCCTTTGACCTACCCAGTTAAGCGGACCACGAAAATGGCAGGCATGATGATTGCAGCTGCCTGGGTCCTCTCCTTCATCCTCTGGGCACCGGCCATTCTCTTCTGGCAGTTCATAGTAGGGGTGAGAACTGTGAAGGATGGGGAATGCTACATTCAGTTCTTCTCCAATGCTGCTGCCACCTTTGGCACTGCCATCGCAGCCTTCTACTTGCCAGTAATCATCATGACTGTGCTGTACTGGCATATATCCCGAGCCAGCAAGAGCAGGATAAAGAAGGAAAAGAAGGAGCCTGTGGCCAATCAAGATCCAGTGTCTCCAAGTCTGGTGCAAGGAAGAATAGTGAAGCCAAACAACAACAACATGCCCAGCAGTGACGGAGGCCTGGAGCACAACAAAATCCAGAATGGCAAGGCCGTCAGAGGTGCTGTCACAGAAAACTGTGTGCAGGGGGAGGAGAAAGAGAGCTCCAATGACTCCACTTCAGTCAGTGCTGTGGCCTCCAATATGAGAGATGACGAAATAACCCAGGACGAGAATACAATATCCACTTCCCTAGGCCATTCCAAAGATGAGAGTTCCAAGCAAACATGCATCAAAATTGTCACCAAGACGCAAAAAGGTGACTCATGCACACCGAGTCATACCACTGTAGAGCTAGTTGGGTCTTCAGGTCAGGATGGAGATGAAAAACAGAACATCGTAGCCCGCAAGATTGTGAAGATGACTAAGCAACCTGCAAAAAAGAAGCCTCCTCCTTCCCGGGAAAAGAAAGTAACCAGAACAATCTTGGCTATTCTGTTGGCTTTCATCATCACCTGGGCTCCGTACAATGTCATGGTGCTCATTAACACCTTCTGTGCACCCTGCATCCCTAATACAGTGTGGACAATTGGTTACTGGCTCTGTTATATCAACAGCACTATCAACCCTGCCTGCTATGCACTTTGCAATGCCACCTTCAAGAAGACATTTAAACACCTCCTTATGTGTCATTACAAGAACATAGGAGCTACAAGGTAAAGGCGTCTGGAAAAGAAGGAAAGGTGGTCAAAGGGAGCTTGAGAAGAACACAAAGGATGAAAGAGCCCCCACATTTAATATCTCTGCCATTGCACTTTATAGTCTATTATGGAATGTGCAATTAAGGAGCTCAACTGTGACACTCAGCTCGTGCTCGTGTTTCAGTCTGAAAAACCTTGTCCCTTATCAACCCATCCAGTTAGGAGCAAGGGGACAATGAGACACGTTGGCATGGCTGATTTAAGGAGTAATCTCTGCCGTCTCGTATTTTCTTGAGAAGGGCTTCTGAATCTACGGTTTTACCAGTCTCTGCACAAGAAGAATAATGTTGATCTCTTTTTGTTTCTCTTTGTTGTTGTTCTCATGGGTCTGTCCATGCATAAGGATGAAACGGCACAGCTCCACGCTGACATGGACACTCGAACATAAAGAAGTGGACACTACTTAGTGGAGACATGAGGAGAGCAATTAAAAGAAGGCAGCCATGGTCTCCAGAGTATTGAGCGTGTTCTGTTCTTGTTGGATGGTATTATTTGCAGGATTGTACTGTAATTGATCCTGATTTTTTTCACCTTTTCCTCTTCCCACCATAAAAAGCAAGCAAAAACACAGAACTCCATGTAGGTCACACCATTTTTTTCTTGTTACTGCATTGATTTTTGTACCTTCCTGCTCTACATTGTGTGTAGGTAAAATCTGTGAAATTTTCAGTAAATCCAGTGAGAGCCAGCCATGCATTGGGGCACTTCAGCCATCTCTACTATATCCTTGGTATTTTTGGGGGTTATAAATGCCCACTAGCATTTAGTTCACCTCTTGTTTTTTGTGTAGAATTTTTTCACCAACATTTCCCCCTAAAGTATCCTTTATTTTAACAGAATAGTCTACTTGAAACATAAATATGCTTGAGAAACAAAGGCATTCCAAAATTAATTTCATCAGTTAAAAAATGTTCAATCTAGTTGAAGAAAGTTCACTGGGGCCAGATGGATTTTGAGATGAGCAAATAGACAGTGAAAAGGTCATTATGCTTGACCTGGAGCCTCCCTGACCTGTGTATGAAATGTTAACTTGTGTAACATGAACTCCTGACTTCGCAGGCAGGAAGAAGATGTTGCTTTATCCATTTGGAATCTTAAACAAGATTAGTTTACTGAGGCAGTCCCAAGAGACTCAGACATTCTGTCCAATGCCTGCTAATGGATGATATTTGAATTATATTCAAGGATGGCTATAATCACTCTGTGAATAGTGAAAGGGGAAAATGTAATACACAAGCATTTACTGAAACTATATATTCCATGTTCCTCAAATTGTCAATTCTCTTTAAGATCATTTACCCTCAAAATTCTCCAATCTGTAGAATTATAGCAATCTTTGTGATAGAAATATAGTGGCTATAGATGCCAAACAAGCTCAGAGAATATAACAGAAAGATGTAAATGGCCCTTCTTACATTCCTTCTCACCTTCTAATTCTAGTCCATGAAAACCCCATGTCAGAGAGTATTATTTAAGTGGCAGCATTATATAAAATAGTGTCTGTGTTGAAACTTTTTATTTAATAGTCAAAATAAATATGCTTTTATTGATTCCCATTTAACTTTATTTTATCTTATATCCTTTTTTGTATTATTCACTCTTGTCTTCCAGTCATATTTTCTAAAAATGGCCTAACTGATAGAAATTAAATTTATAAATGCCTTTTCAAATTTTATATTCTGCTTTGTAATACCTTGCCCAGTAATAATGATATGAGCTACATGAAGAATGTCAGTATTAAGCCTCATAACTTATTAACACTCTTTTATATTACTTATGTCATTACTGGCATCTCAAAAATTTGAAGAGTTTAAAAAAATAAGCCCAAGAGAAATTAAAAAAAAACACTGTAAATAAGAAACCAATTGCCAACAATATTTGAATATGTTCTTTATAAAAATAACTTCATGTTCAAGTAACTTCACTTGTTTCTCCCCAAAATCTCTATGTGTATACTTACAGCAGTTCATTAAATCCCTTTAGTCCACAATTATACCACTGTATATGTTTACATTTTAAATCCATATTTTTTGTTCTTTCAAATCAACCAATGAATTGATCAGAAAAAACATCAAGCCAATGTGAACAACAAAAAACAAAAAAAAAATAGCCTACTGTTTCAGTTTTTAAACATGTTATGTTATTTGATACAGATTTAACTTCACTTGGGATAAACCTTTTGGAGCTCAAGATTCAGGTCTGGAGGTCAGATTTTGTTTGCTCTCCCAGCCAGGTCATCAAGAGCCCACCTGTCTCACTCTCATTGGCTCTTCAACCTTCCCTTTCTTCTATTAGTTCTTGATATGTGCCCAAGCTATAACTTCATTGGAAAAGGAGCTGTTACATTCAAGAAAAAAAATCAAAGACAAATGATACCATGGAAATCTTTCCAATGAGAATCAGAAAATAGGAAAAGTGATTAAAGATAAGTGGAGTAATAGAGATTATAGTCAAGGACTTGCATTAACTCTTGCTAGTTTTGCTTATTGCAGTGATGGTCAGTCAGGGGCAATTTCCCTTCCAGGAGACACTATCAATATGTAGAGACATTTTCGACTGTGGAGAATAGGAGGAAGCATTGGTATCCAGTGTGTAGAAGCCAAGTGTATTGCTGTGGCTACCGAGCAGACTACGACATTCAGGATAGACTCCACACTCTTTCCAAACAAAAACTGGTTGTCTCAAAGTATCAATAATGTCAAGGCTAAGACACTCTCATTTTTGTTACATTTCTAAAGTTTATATCCTGTAAGTGAGAAAATAATCTTAGACTAGTTTTAGAAGATCAGTGATAACTGCTTACTGTTGGAAAAAAAAAAGTAATACTCACCAATCATGTATCAGAAATTCCCCTTCTGGTATAATTAAAATGCACAGAGTGAGAACCGGGCCACAACTATATACTGAAACTCACCAGACCATCCACATTATTTCCAGCATTTTAGTGTCTAATCATAATCACCACAAAGTTAATCAAGAGATTGCAGCAGTTATTCGGCAAAATGTTTGCAGTTGATATGGTCAGTTTCATTGGAACTGCCATTTTTCCTTTCAACACAATGAAACACCCCTTTAAAAACAATGATTCATCACTTTTGTTTTTTCTTGAAACATCAGTATCTGTCCAGTATTTATTTCTTCTCTACTCACAGCAATAATATAAATACAGCACAGTGGTCTTGTAAGAAGATAAATTTAAGTATATGGAGAGAGCCAATTCATTTCTTAATAAAATAAATGATTGTCCTTTTGCCAATCCACCATCAATTTATTGTCAGATCCCAAGTATTAGGTCTAAGTCACCAAAATAATAAATCACCAGGGACAAGATCTCTGGTTTTCCTTGTGGCAGCTGGAGGTCCCACACACTCCTGCTTTTTGTCCACTCATTGCTTTGCAGTTTAGAAAAGATGATATTGGGAGAGATAGAAGTTCAAATCGATGGCAACAGTTATTTAGCAATTAAGTCTACTTTTATTTTCTTCTACTGAGTTCATTGACCGTTACTTCCTCCCCACCAGTTTGATAATAACCCTTTCAACCACCATCGCATTGGTATTCAAATAGATTAGGAAAGCACCCACAGCTGGATGAACTTGTGCAAAGTATATTTTTAGCATGTATATACAATACCACGCCTCTTCAATATGCTTCTGTGAAAGGGGTGCACGCTGTAGCATGAACTGTGTGCATATTAATGTATCTTTCTGGAATATGCTGTATGCTTAATATATATATATATATATTCTATAAATAATATAATAAAATGTACAATAGAAATACATATTTCTGTATGCAAATAAATATATTATGCACAAAATCTTACTATGAAGTGTGGTATATATTGCTTCACAGTAATAACGGTAGATTTCATGTGCCCCAGTTTCCCCAAAGGTAGTATTTGCATTTGAAGGAAGAGATTTAAGAAGAGCCAAAGTCCTCTATTGAACTGCTTCATAATCATGGAGAGCCTGACACTGGTTTCAAATATCTCCTGGAGAAGTAAATTAATAAATTGTGCTGGCATCACCCCACATGCTAACCATGCTTTCTTTCTTCTGTGCCCTGACGGGCCTGTGACGAGCAGCTTCACAGCCGGTGTGGGTCCAACAGCTGTGTTGATCTCCTGTCTGATTGCCTGATGAGGCTGTGACCAACCCGATCTCACACGGTTTCACTCTTTTTCAAATTGACTGATTTTAGTGAAACGAAAAATAATCAGACTGGGAAAAAAAGACGACCTTCAGAATGTTTTTCATCTGACAAATGAGGTAAAAACTCTTCGAGCCCTGTATCACATAGACCACTCTTTCAATTTGGGTCCAATACAGAGTCCCATATATCAAATGCTGAAATATTAAAGGAAGTATAAAGTGCAAGTTTCCTCGTGAAATTACAAAATAGTCTGTTTCTAAATGTTCTTCCTTGTCCTCATAGTGATCCTCCCTCTTTCTTCATTGTCCACACAACTAGCCACCTTCCTTAGAGCACTGTCTTTGACCCAATTAGCACAAATTCATGATTATAAATTGCTGCTTTCACGCCTTCCCAGGAGATGCCTGCATTTTAACAGGAAAATTGTAAACTGTCAACCTGTGAAAGTTATTGTTACAATCCTTAGACACCAAACCATGCAATGGTAAAGATATTTTTCAATTAATTCTAGTTTTATGTATATTTTATGGCATATAATAGCCATATTGATAAATGTACTTGAAGCACCATCAGCACATCAGAATTAAAAGATAAATATAGCAGTGGCTTAAATTCTATATGTATCTATAATATACCCACTATGAAAATATTCTAAATGTACCTCTTCCATGACCACTGCATCTTATATTTTATACCGCGAATGCACTTGCTCTCTTCATATGAATTAACTATTATATTATTTTGTTGTTTAGAATAGCTGTCAAGGAAACACCATTTGCATTGAAGCATAATTCTCAGCCTGTTCTTACACAGAGGCACATACAATCACATGCATTCAGGCACATAAACCCAAATGCGCATGTGCAAGTGCATGCAAAAATGCACATACACGCACACAGAAGTACTTACATACACGTCTCACGATTTACACCGTGACAGTATCCAGCTCTCTACTACTTTCAGAAACATTTGGAATTTTCTAGAGTTCAGTGAATGGTGTTAAAGAAAAAGTTCGACTCTCTCCTGTTTGTGTTATAAGCAGTTTACTGTAGAAAAGTAAGGGTTAGTGTTTTTTTAATTCATTAAGTTTATTAACACATTTCACATATACAATACAATGACATTCCTCATTGGGAATTTGTACCTTTATAAGATATATCTTGATTTTTATTTTTCCCCACTCCCCTGCCCTCTTTTCCATCCCTCCACTCCTCCCTATTTACAAAGATTTTCTTTCTTTTCCTCTCCCTCCCACTTCCCCTTCCCCTTTAACTTGCTTGTATTTTCAATACTTATTTGAATACTCTTTTTTGGGCTAAATTCTTTATTAGTGGTATTTTCAAGGTAAGATTATAAATATTTTAAAAAGCAAACATAAAATAACTGTTTTCCTCAGGCTTGCTTTTAAATTTTGTGGTAGTTCATATTGCTACTGCAGGCAGTAAAAATAGCTTTCAAAAATAACAATAAACTACTGATAAGGAAAAATACCAAGAAAAAAAGTCATATAGCAAAAGCACAACTTGAATTTAAAAATGTAATTCAGTGTTCGTGATGGTCTGCATATGTCATTATCTCTGAAGAGCGTGGCCCTGTTTTCCTCGGGGTGTCTTGGCCACTCCACAGTCAGCCTTGGCCTACGGTTGCCCTATGAAAAGTCCACTTAAACAAGGCCTTGCACAATTATCGGTTAGGCACTTGTCATAATTAACTACTGGTACAAAATCAAGAATCTAGAGCCCAACAAGCACATTGCTGAACACAGATTGTGCATGTGAGAAACTCCAGTCGATCATAAGGTTGGGAGGACTGAGGGGTGATAATATTATTGAAAATTTTAACATAATCTAAAGGAAACTAGTTTCTATTTAATGTGTATAGACCTACTAAGCAAATTTTAATAAATATGTAGCATTCCTTGGCCATGTAAATGTGAACTATATTATGTAACTAACAATTTTGGATTACAAGGTTATACTAGCTATCATGAATCTTAAAACTCTTAAGACAAAGGAACCTGGATTCTCTCTTATTTGCTTGATTAAAAATAAGACATTTTCATTAGAGAGGGGCACACACATAATATGGAATCCTAGTCTTTTAAAACTCCTATATGATAGTTATTTAAATTAATTGAATGTGAATTCCCATCACACAGTGACTATTTAATAAATGAAAAATGCAGGAGTAATTTTAAAATGTATATTCTTGAAGTCATGCTTTACATACTTTAAGTTGTCTAAGGATTATTTTTTTTTATTTTAATTTTTATTTTTGGTACCAGGGATTGAACTCAGGTCTTTGCTCTTGCGAGGCAGGTGCCAGAACCACTGATCTAAATCCCCGGCCCTAAAGATAATTTTTGATAGCATAGTTAAAGACAATTCAATAGTTATAAATTGAATTGGATATAAACATTTTAACTAAATTTTATATATTTATACAAATTTGTAGAATTATATGCACATTATATATTTTATGGATACAAGAAAGAGAACAGATTTAAAGGGATGCAAATAAGAATTTAATAGAAAATTGTTCACAAAATCAAGGAATGAACTATGTATCAATGGGAAATATTCAACACAGCAAAGGAGGGTTGGCCTGGGTGTGACAGTGCCCATATGCAGAGACATTCCAGCTTCCAGATTTAGTGCTGAGGAAACAGTGATGCTAAATTCCAGGAAGAGTTGAAAAATAACAATTACATGCCATGTCCACAGATGTGCTTCTCTTAAACTATCCTCCTAGATGAAGCATTATTATCATCAGAAAGCACAACAAATCAAACAAAATGTCTTTCTTGTTTCCAGCAAATCATCATCATGTTTAGAACACAACTGTGAACATCTTAGAGATCAGTGTGGATATCCCTGGGTCCTCTGTAGGAAACAAAGCCAATCAGGGCTGGTAAAGTACAACTTCAACACAAGTAAGTGGGCACTGTGACTGCCCTTGAAGATTTTCATTTACTTTCTCTAGCAAACAGAGATTTCTCCAGGCTATTCTTTCTATCCTTGGCCCTACACTTCTAAAACTCCCAAAGTGCTGGATAAAAGGAGGACAGGCTTGCTGATGTTCTAAAGAAGTACTTGGTTGGACAAGTATTTAGGGAGACATTCCATTTTTGTATTAATTTCCCAATGAATTCACATTGGGACAGAGATGTGAAATTCTTTTCCTTTTTCCAAGAAAGGAAAGGAAATCTAAAATCCTCAGAAACTAAGATGAAATATTCTCAAGAATATGTAGATCAAGACCATGATGACTAGAATTGGAGCTGATCATGTTCTTGCCAATGATGCAGCTTCCTGGGAAGCTCTCATATGATGTCCTCATGTACTCAAGTGAATGGCAAAGTCAGACCTTTTGATTTGGGGATTAGTCAAACCCAAATTTATCATCTAGTCACACCTCTTTCCCTCACCCTCTTCCTTGCCCTCTCCCCTCTCTCTCTCTCTCTCTCTCTCTCTCTCTCTCTGTCATATATATATATATTTGCAAATCATAAAGACTGAGCTTCAGCCTCCCCAGCAGAGGACAGTTCAACTTCCTTGGTTCTTCATCCTCAGCACCATCCCATCTCATCCTCTCCCAATGGGACTTCATCCACAGACTCAGATTTTATTATCATCTGACATGAGACAAGACATAAATATCAAATTGCACCACTAGACCCATCTTCCCCATTGCATACCAGACCAGACTTTTATATGTTATTGTCCAACTACCAAAGCAGCCTTCTTAGACACTTCACATATACCTCAAATCACCACATCTCAAATCATAATCTCAATACCACCCACAAATTGATTCTATTCTATTGGGTCCTAGCCTTTCATTCATTCCAGCAGCACAAACTGCAAAGAAAAAAGCATTGTCCTTAATTTCACCTCAATTGTAGGTTAAGTCCTTCCATTTTTAATTTATGAATAACAGTCTGTCAAATTTATCTATCAACTTTTCCCATTTTCAAATGTAAGGTGCAAATGACCTTACTGACCTTGCTACATCAACTGCAACCCTATTCCATCTGGCTTTTACCTTGCAGACAGAGCAATCCTCAGAAAGACAATTTAAACACACTACATGCCTTCTTTGAATATGTTGATAATGCCCTGTTTTGACACAGTTCAGACCCATTAATCTGGTTTATAAACCCTGCAAGCACTTAGCCACTCCCCTGTCTATCCCCCTTCTTGCCTCACTGTGACATTGCAACAACTCATATTTGTCCTCATTGTACCCTCTCTGCCAGAAAACCTTTACTTTGCTCATGCTGATGGTTTGTGTGGAAGGTCTCCTCACCCCTAATTACCTGGTTGATTCCTAATAATCCTACACTTCTCAGCTCAAGGATGACATAGATTTTCAGGATCATCTGCTTTGACTTCTTGAACTATACCAAATCCCCCACTATAGCTCCTATGGCATTTCTCATGGTACAGTTTTATTTATGTGCATGAGATTATTTGGATAATGTTTTGTCACCCCTCGTAAGCTTTAAAAGTACCAAGGCTTTCCATATTTGTCTGCCTGAGACATGGAAGACACTTACTTATAGTGGGTCACTTACACATGTTTATAGTTCTTGTACTCTCTAATATCTTTCTAGTTGTTGGAAAGTGAGAAAAATAATATTTATAAATAGTTTGCACTTATGTATAGTTGGTTTTCTGTATCTTCAGGTTCTGCATCCACTGGTCCAACCAATTACAGACATAAAACCTTAGGAAAACAAATGTGTCAGTAGTGAACAGGTACAATATTTTCCTGTCACTTTTTCATAAATAATATATTATAAATTATTTATATTCTATGCCATTTTACATAGATCACTTGAGTAGCTGCAGATTTTTGTGTCTCCAGAAGTTCTTGGCATCAATTCCCTGTGTACACTGTGGGACCAATGTACACTATATTGCTTTAAGTTGAAAATATTTATGTAGGTAACATTTCGAGGATTAGCAGTTACTCTACAGGTTTCAGAAAGTTCCTAGTGGAGTGACTGATAAATAGTGGCATTCAATACAGGTTATTTGTATATTTATACACTTAGTATAGTGGATTACTATGATAGAAATCAACTTTGCTAGGGCTTCAGACTGCACTTTGTGGAGCCAAAAGAACAAAAAATTAACTTTAAAGTACCCAGGGTGCAATTATTCTTTACTGATATGACCCAAATCCTTTACAGTTTTGCTTCATACATATCACAACCATAAGATTATCAATATCTTTTGCTAATCAAGCTCATTTGGATGCCATGTGTGTCTTAGGAGAAGTTGTGGAAGTCATATTCTAGATGAGGAACAATAGGCTTCAACGAGGTTAAGTATTCACCCCAAATCTAAAAGTGGTCAGTTAGAAGCAGGATGGGCTTATGAAATTGTTGATCTCATTTTCTGGCATAGTCCTCCGGAGAATAGACCCACACACATACACACACTCTCACATCAGCCCACTAGTATGGTAATACAGAAGCAAAGCTTTTAAGAAAGTGAGACTTTAGATAAGGTAGAACAGTTTCCTTCCCCAACCCCAGAAACTTTCCCAAGTTTTTACAGTTAGTAAGCGTTTTGTAATTTATAATATGACAGTTAGGTTCTCTGGCAGTAGTCTTTAAACAGAACCATTCCTATAAAACTCAAACAAGACAAGGAAAACCACTGTTAGCAGAATGAATTGTCCCTTCACAAAATGCCTACTGACTTACGTAGTAAACCATTTCCTTTTCCACAAACTATTCCTTCTATTTTTCCAATGATGTTGGCACTACCTTGCATTTCACAGATGAAAAATATGTGAGTTAATTAGTTAAATGACTTGACCTATACGACTTTGATCTCTAAGTAAATTTATCTGTAATATTTAAAACAGCTTATTTAGGCAATGGAAAGCATGGGATCAAACACAGAGTTCATATGTGCTTGTGGTAGTACCACATACTGTATTTTCCAAACCTAGTAAACATGAATTTGTAAAGAAAGTCTTTTAGGAGCTGCTGTCAGATGGGATTTCAAGATGTTAAAAGGTAGGTCAGTGCTGCTTGTGACTGTATCAGCACAAACCAAGTGGATTCATCTCACCCTGAGGCTGATTTTAGCTCTCCATTGGATCCAATTATTTCATTGTCCTATTTTCTTCAAAATAGTCTACATATTCAAATGGCTACAACTGCCTTTCAGGATAGTTTAAGACTCATCAAGATCTATCATTATTTCCTAACTAAAATCCAACCTGCAAAAATTAAATTCATACTTCCTATTTTGTGTATAATGCGGGTTGGGGAAAAGGGTAAGTAAAACAAAGTCATCTTTAGAAGTATTCTAGAATGAATTCTGATGAAGCTACTTCAGGTTTTAAAATCAAATTATTGAGTGTAAAAGCATATATTTTTCTGTAGAAAAATAATTTTCAATTTCCTTTATTCACTCCCATAGGCTAGAATCATGTGTTTTATAAGGATTACCTCTAGGGTCAAAATTTTCAACTCAAAGTAGAATCAGGCCTGCGAGTCAGGCTAGTCAGATCCATTAGAGCTGAGGACTATAATCCTATCCTGAGTTCCCATTGGTGGATAACATGGACCTAGAAAAGACAGTTACACAGAGTATTAGCAGGAGGTGTGGTCGGATCAGTATTTGGCCATGTACAGGAACAATACAAAGCAGGATACACTCACTGGTATCTTTCTTTGACCCCAACCAGTTCATCACCTTTTCTATCCTATCTTGTGAATTCTAAAATTTCAATTTGTATGCATTCTATTAACATGGCCTTTTGCCCTCTAGTTTCTGTCTGAGGTCATCGAAGGGACCATATATATATGGATATATATATTATGTTATTAGTGTATGTTTGCCATACATAATGATCACATTCATCATGGGGAATTGGTACCATATATAATACACACACACACACACACACACACACATACACAAACACATATATATGAGAATATATATAGATCTATATATGTTCTTTTTTTTTTTTATTCCCCTCCCTGCCCTTCAACCTATCAGGTCCTTTGCATTTAGTCCACTACAGATCAGCTCTACTCTTCTACCAGAGGCCAAAGCCAAACTATGGCTACTCTGTGTTCAGCAAATTCCTCGTCTGTTGATCCTTTAGACCTATGGGTGGTAATAGCTCTTCAGTAAAACTAGCCCCAGTGTCTTGCGTTATTCTCATTTGTATTTCTAAAACACTACCCTCACCTTTATATACAGAACCTTTATTTAACTTCCTCCAAATTATTTGTTTTGAATGTACTGTCTCTTACCCAAACAATGGATTAAAAAGGCAGAATGCCAGAACAATGACTAAGGAATTAAAGAAGAATTGTGTATCTGTTTTGTTTACGTCATGGTCTAATTTGATGGATTGACCAAAGAAAACCAATTATTATCCATTGTTTTACTGAACACATAAAATCAATTATTCGGCAAATATTTGAGTAAAAATGATGACTGAAGTTTATCTTTCTTTATCCATTATGTGTAAATATATTTTCTTTACCTAAACATTGCTGTCTATTGGAGAAATAAAACAATAATGACACTGAGATCCCAGATAGAATGGCTATCACCAATAAGTGAATTAATAACAAATGCTGGTAAGGATGTATAGGGAGAGAAACCTTTCTAAATTGTTGGTAGGAATGGAGAAATTATATAATCACTATGGAAATAAGTATGGATAATTCTCAAAAAACTAAAACTACAAATTCATTCTATGCAGCTATTCACCTTCTAAATATCTTCCTGAAAGAGTTAATAATAATGAATAATGAATAAAATGAAAGAAAACATGAACCATCACTAAAGTACTACTAAAATATTTACTGGTGTACTAGAAATCATATTCTAGCTCTTTTGATTGAAATGTTGAACAAAAAGTGAAAATCATCATGTGGGATAACAAATAAGTTTGAGTTTTGAGAATCTGGAGATCTTATGTTACACAGGCAACAGAGACCATTCTACACCAGACAGGGGCATATTTATTTTTTTTTTCTAAAATGATAATATCAATAATTTGAAATAGCTCGAAATATTTTCCTATGTTTGGAGAAGTGTCATAACATTATTTAGATGCCAAATATTCTGTGGCATTATTTACATGCTCTGATATTGTTAGACTTTCCTTACCTCTTGCTTCTCTTGTTTCTGGTCTTCTTGTCAGATATTTTTTTTAAAGTGCATTTTAATATTTTTGAAACAAACAGAATGTACCTGTTTTTATACCTTACTATGTTGGGTTAGAAATATCCGAATGTTAAAGGCTTTAGCACACATTCTAATATTCCCTTATATAAAAAAAAGTGCTTCTCACCAGAGAACTATTCGATATTTACATGTGTGTCCTATTTATTTCATTTAAGAATATGACCTCAATGTGCATCCATTTTCCTATGAATAACTCTAGTTTCTCATTCTTTTTTTTTATTTTTATTGAGTTTATTGGTACAATCTAGGTATACAATACAGTTACATTCATCACTGGGATCCTGTACCTTTACATAATAGGCCTTGATTCTCATTTTTCCCCTTGTCCCTGACCTCCCTTCACCCCCTCCTCCCCTCCCCATTTACAAACACTTTATTTCCATTTTTTCATTTTCTCATATTTTTTCTTTTATTGAGTTTATTGGTACAATCTAGGTATACAATACAGTTACATTCATCATTGGGATCCTGTACCTTTACATAATAGGTCTTGATTCTCATTTGTCCCCCCTCCCTTCACCCCCTCCTCCCCTCCCTGTTTATAAACACTTTATTTTCATTTTTTCAGTTTCTCATATTTTTTCCTCTCCCTTATTATCTTTCCCCCACCCCTTCCCACTTTCCCTACACTTTTAGCCCTTTACTTCCTATTTCCAATTATTAATTATCTCATTAGGATCCTGTGTATTATTATAGTTTTTCACACCAGAGATAGTTTCTCATTCTTTATGGCTGAGTAGTACTCCATTTTGTAGAAAAACCACATCTTTATCCAGTCTCCAATTGATGGGCAATTTGGCTGTTTCCAAGTTTTAACTATTACAAATGGTGCCTCTATAAACATGGGCACGCATATATCGCTATGTCACATCAAGGTACAAGATCCGAATGATGAATGTAACTGTACTGTTTACCTAAAATGTACCAATAAACTCAATGAAAAAAAGAGATACTTTGGGAAAAGAGAAGTCAAATAGAAAAAAAAATGCTTCTTTACTGTCAACTACAAAAATTCTGTAAATTGAACATTATTTTCTGCCACATTTTTTGTATTACCTGAGAAAAATAATCTAATAAATTTAATGCTTTGATATTCAAAGCAGAAATCATAAAATATTTTCAATGAAAAAAATAAATATCTGTGTTTTAAAAAATACTCCCTTCAAAACAACTAGAAGTCGGTATGACATGGTGGTGGCACATTCCCATAGTCCTAGCACTCTGGAAGGCTGAGTCATGAGGATCTCAAGATTGATCCCAGTCTGAACAACCTAATGAGTTAGTGAGACAGTGTCTCAAAACAAAACAAAACAAAACTTCTGAGGATGTAGCTGAGGATGAAAGCCCTAAGTTCAATTCCTGACACCACAGGGGTAAAAGCTAGAAGCCAAGCTAAAATCCGTTTGAAATATATATAAATCATGAGAGAGTATTAGTTTTCTTCACACATAAGTAGCTTTTGCAGTTTAACAACAAAAAGATGAATATCGTAAAAGTTTGGCCAAAGACATGAAAAGGTAGCAACTCACAAATAAAAACATAAGTTGAATACCCTTTACTATGAAAAGGTTTATTTTCTCATTATTAATAAAATGTGTATTAAAGGAATAAATAGCTTACATTGTAAATAGGGATCAAATACTTTTAAAAGAACATCTACACTCTTGACAACTGTATGCATTAATTATTTTCAGGTGGCTAATGAGGTCATTTCAGCATTTTTTGTTTTTATAAGAAATTGATAATTTATAAAAACAAAAGAAACTTGAAAGAGAATTATTGAAGCATTGTCTCAAAAGAAATGAAACAAACGGCCTGGTTGTTTTGATAATGTCAATAAAATTGACACATCTTTTGAAAGGTGGTCAGAGGAAGTAGATCTAAATTACCAATCTTAGACATTAAGAAGGATATATCATTATGAATTCTGAAAATAGTTACAGCTCTATAACTATTATAAAACTGACATGATTATTTTAAAATATCTCCTGAAAATTAAAAATTTCCAAATGAAATTTTGAAAAAAGTAGAAACCAGCAATTCCTCATTCTATGAAGTTAGCATTATCAAACTAGCCAAAGAAGTACCAAGAGAGTGAATTAAAAACCAATATCTATCACAGTTATAGATGTAAAAATCCTTAGCAAAGTAGGAGTAGATAAAATTCAGAGTTATAGAAAGCAGCATTACACAGTATTATCACTTGCTCTTTATCCAGGAATATGACTAATTGGATATTTACACATTATTCAATGTAATCCTCACATTAGCAAGTCAAATAAAAATATCCTGTAATTATATGAAGCCATAAAAAGAATTTGACAAAAATCAACATAGATTCATGATTTTAGAAATAACTCTCAAAAATAAAAACAGGAAAACTATCTCAACTTGATAAGAAACATCCAGAAATCCGTAGAGCTAACATTATTATTAATGATGAAAGGCTGAATGCTTTTTGTATTGTATAGAGATTAATAACAAAGATATTTGCTTTCAGCACTTGAAGTCACAGAATGCTAGAATTAATATCCAGTGAAATTAGACAAAGAAAGGGAAGAAAAGGATATAGATTCCAAAAAAGAAATTAGATCATTTTCTGTTTGCAGAAGAATTCAAATTTATGCAGAAAATGCTAAAAATGTCTTCACCGATGAATACAGAAAGTCACAGGACAGAAGATAAATATACATAAGTCATTGAACTGCTGTATAATACTAATATATATAAGGACCCCAGAACTAAAAAAAAAAAAAAGAAAGAAAGAAAATCTTTTCAAAAATCAGATACCGTACTTGTGTAAATCTAGCACAAAATGTACTGAATATTTGAAAAAAATAATACCAATAATCTTTAAACAGATCTCAACAAATCAAGACATATGCTGTGTTCATGGCCTGAAGATTAAACATAGCAAATGTAAAACATAGGGCAGCATGGAACTGAACATCTCTAATACCAACACTGAGAGTCTGAGGCAGGAGATTGCCCTGAACTCAGGGCCAGCTGAAATTCATAGCAAGTTTAAAGCCTATTACTTAGTTTGGCTCAAAAACACAAAACACACAAAAACTCAAAAAGAATATGGAAAAATAAAGGAAATAGAATACTTAAAACAATTTTGTAAAAGGAGAGTGAATTATGAGAAATCAGTCTACTCTATTTCAAGACTTGTATAGCAACAGTAATTAAGATTGCGATAACGGACTAGGGTTCAGTTTCTTTATTTCTATTATTTTTAGTTTTCCTTTAAATAGTCAGAGAATTTTTGGTTTGGACTCATAATCTCTTTGAAAATACACTTCAAACATGTACTTATGGTCATGCCCATGTCACGGTAACCATACTTGCGTTTTTGGGGGGGCATAATGGTCTCTCTCTGTGAATTATGAGAAATCAGTCTACTCTATTTCAAGACTTGTATAGCAACAGTAATAAAGATTGCGATAACGGACTAGGGTTCAGTTTCTTTATTTCTATTATTTTTAGTTTTCCTTTAAATAGTCAGAGAATTTTTGGTTTGGACTCATAATCTCTTTGAAAATACACTTCAAACATGTACTTATGGTCATGCCCATGTCACGGTAACCATACTTGCGTTTTTGGGGGGGCATAATGGTCTCTCTCTCTCTCTCTCTCTCTCTCTCTGTCTTTGTCTGTTTCTCTCTCACACTCTATTTTTCTCTCTCTCCCTTCCTCCCTCTTTCCCCCACATACTCTTTACTGCCACGCTATTTACTTTCCCTATTATTTAAAGGTATATGAAAAATAGGTGAAAAAAACACATCTTATCTGTGTTTGAAATCACTTTAGAAAGTGAGACACTCTGGGACTTTACCACTCAGAGATCTTAAAAATTACTTCTATTTATTTGGGGTTCTAAAAGCAGTCAGTATTTCAATTTGCGAAGTCCTGAGTTTCTACTTTTTTTCCCCCTTTCATTTTTTCTCCTCTACCAGGGAGCTATTTTTAGCTTTCTAGACTGCCCCGGAATGCAAGTTGTCTACTCAAAATTTACTACAAGCAGTATTGTTTAACATGAACTTCCCTCTTTCCCACCCTTGATAGTTTATCTAGCCTAATCATAAATTTTGTTGTTTATTCTGCATTCCCAGATACATATCTGTATAGGAACATTAATTGGTGTAATTTTCAGTAGCTGGGAAGGGCAAATGTAGATTAGGGACTTCTCTGTTGGTCATTTCACTTCCAAACAGTGACTCAGTTAACCATGATTTCTAATTTGGGATGCCATTAATTCAGAATCTTACATTTTCTGTTATATGAATGGCGGGAAGAGGGAGATAGCTCAGGATCCAGTAGGGTCTTTTGGGTTCAGATCTAAGGAGGCAGAAACCTCAATACAAAGGAATCATCTGAAGACTTTAAAATCCCCATATTCCACTGATACATAGTAGTTACATGGCCACAATCCACTCCAAGAGGGACTTTGGAATTTAGGTTTTTGTATTTTTAGGACAAGGGCACTGATATATGAAATATTGGACATTCTCTGATATTCAAGCTTTACCTAAGTCAAGGTTTATTATAAAGCCGGAGTGGTTATTAAAACTGTGTTTTGTATGTGTGCATGAAAAAGTATATATGAGAAATTTTATACTTGGTAATTGTTAAAATTGTTAAAGGCCTAAATATCTAACATCGGTGAAGTAAAAGAATAAAATGATAGAGTATTTTCAAGAAATGAACTATATGAAAGTTAACTATATATGCTATATATAACTATATGTAAATTAACTAACTATATAAAAGGCAAGTTGTAAGACACTGTGCACAGAAAAACAAAATATATCTATAAATATGCTACTCAGGCACAGAGGCATATGGTATTTTACAATTTCATTTATACATACGCAAGTATGTGAGAAATATTCTGGAAAGTTACACAATAAACTAAATTGAGTCTTTTTCCAATGACTGAACAATCAAGAATAGGAGTGTTTATTTGAGGGAGACTTTTGTGTTTTGGGCAATGTTTTACTTTTTTAAAAATAAAAAAATTTATTTGTTGAGAATAAAATAAGAAACAATAACATCAGTTGGAGTGGAAACACATCAACATGTTTTAATGGATGCTGTATGGTCAACTTGTACTTTATTTTTTTGATGCATGCAGTAATTTTCTTCTGTTTCTCAGAAACATTTTTCACATTTAAAATGTTAAACAGTGAAACTATTTTGAAGAAAATAAATGATGGTTCTGTATAACAGTGGGTTCCAGCCCAATAAAATCCACATGAACATCCTGGACATGGAAAGTACTTCATGGTGATTCAATAAGGAGATTATTGAATAGAACCTTATCTTGGTTCTATTATTATTTATTTATTGTTATTACTATCATGTATTAATATTGTTATTAGTAATATTGTTATTATTATTTATTTTCAAACAGTGCAAACCTCCTCAAACTAGTTTAAGTCACGGAGTATTTGTCATAAGGACTCAGCTGTCATAGATACAGATAAAAAGCAGAAACAAGTCTGGAGAGAAGAGATGAGACCCATGAAGTTTCTGAGCAATTGAAACATCTGCTCTTCTTTTTCTCCACCCTTGTACATAAAAATAGGGAAAACAGGAACTGCAGAAAAGAAATAGGGGTAGAGATAGGCGGTAAATTTATTTGTAATCATTGAGTTATTAATGATGTATATATTAGTCATTTATTCATCGATGGACAAAAATGAATGGCAGATGCCAAGAGAGAACACAAGTTTAAATCAGTGATGAATTATTTACCAACACAGTTGGTCTTCACACTCCAACTTATCTCAAGACCATCAGATCCTAGAAGAAAATAAATGAATAAATGATGTGCTATCAATTTCTCTCAGTTTTAAAAAAATGAGAGGACAATTCTGGATTAATTGCATTCCAGTAGGAGGCAAAGGGGTCATGAGGTAGCCTTGGGGCTTTTATCTATTTCCTGTTGTGTATACATTCTCTCACAGTTACTATGTGAAGAATTTCAAAGAACTATCACCTGTGAATTTAAGCTCTAATTCAAGGGACAGAATGCAGTGGCCTTGGGGGAAAGTGGTCCTAGAGACAGAACCCAGGACCTTCATACTGAGCTACCTCCCAAGCTGCCCCCTTACCCCTTTTGAGGACAGGATCTCTCTGAATTACTCAGGCCTGTGATAACACTTGTAATCCTCCTGCCTCAATGTCCCAGAGTGCTGGGATTACAGGCATGCACCATGTCTGGCTCTAGTTACCTTATTGTACCCTCCTTCCTTTTCAGCTGTGCGGGTTGGTCAATTGGACCTGGAAAGGGACACTTAAGAGACACAGTCTGGTTGCAAACTGTAACTGCCTTCAAATACTCAATGCCTTTTTCCCATGCTATCTTTCCCCTGTATTTTAGTACTGCATGATTCTCCAGTCTAATGTCCTATGAATTTATTTTATGATCTCAGAGAGCCAGAACCCATTTCCAAAAGACTTGCAGAGTTTGGAACTCATCATTGATATCAGAATCTTCTCTACCACATTGATAATAAAGAATTCAGAATACAGTTTTACTCAAACTCATACACTCTTTCCACCAATAACTTAGAAGCATAGTCCCTAGGGAAGACAATTATGTAATTAACCACATTAATGTATTATGTTTTAATTTAACAATAAAGACCTTACATAGGTTTGTTGCTTCAAGGCACTGTAATTTTAATATAAAGAAGTTTACTTCAAATAGAAAAGTAGAAAAATACTATTAAAATCTGCCCTGGAAATTTCATACTGTGATATGTGGGGGAAGAAAAACTAATAAATATTTAATAATTGTCCCATCCTTGATACTAAAAATGTAGGCTAAATATGGACCTGAGATTTTACAATCTGTGAAAGAAATTTCCATTTTCCTGTGTTCTCTGGATACAAATTCTAGCCATGTGTTTTAAAGACTGATATTCCATTTCTTCTATAGTTCAGAGTTACTTATGCCACTTTTACATGGCTTTACTCTTTAGGGAACAAAACTCATGGTGCTGTAGTTCAAGATTATGCTAAATTCATAATTCCTTCTACCTCCCTGTCCAGGGCCAACTACATCATTGTCTCTTATCTTTAAATTCCAGAAAAAAAAATCATTGAAATAGCATCTCACACCTAATCATTCTCCATATTTCTTTTCAGAAAGTAGATACAAGAAATATTGAATTCAACCCAGATGAAAGATTTTCAAAATTAAATTCAAAATATATAATGACAAAAAACAAAATTTATTATTAAATTAATGATATAAACTTATAAATAGTTTCTAATTTTTCCTCTAAAACAATCTAAATTATTTTCATGATTCACGAATTTGGGAGGATTCCCTTGAGGTATAGTTGAAAATAGCAATGCAAAAAAGCATAATACATTTTAGGGCAAGATTTTGTGGGGTAAAGATTTTGTGGAGATCAGACTTTAAAAATTCAAACAAGAAATTAGTTAAGGTAAAAATCCCAAACTACTGATAGAGAAAACCAAAAGCCTGCTTTTATATTTATTAATTCAGTGTATAAGAAATACTCAACCTCCTCATATTTATTCAGCCTGTATCAAGAAACATTGTGCCAGGAACTGGGATAGAAAACTGTAACATGCTCCATGCTCTCACAAAATTCTCATTCATCTAGTAGAATCCTCATAAATGTTTGATAGCAAAAATTCTCCATAAAGGAAGGAATGTGTGAATAGGTAAATGAGTGAGTTTATGACCAGAAAACTTTTTAATAGAAAGTGCTAATTGAGACAGTCATTCTAAAAGAAAGAAAGTATTGATAAACATGTTAGTTCAGTGTCCCAGTTTTACTTGAATTTTGTTTAAAGATTCTGGGTAGGGTAGGGGAAAGGTAATAAGGGAAGAAGTATGAGAAAATTAAAAAATGGAAATAAAGTATTTGTAAAAAGGGAAGGGAGAGGGGGTGAGGGGAGGGCAGAGACAAGGGGAAAAAATGAGAACCAAGACCTGTCATGTAAACATACAAGATCCCAATGATGAATGTAACTGTACTGTATACCTAAAATGTACCAATAAACTCAAAGAGAGGGAAAAAAAGTTTCTAAAGATTATCATAACCAGTGACAGTAACTGGTACATTCTACAGATTGCTGGCACATAGCAGGTCCTCATTTATGTTGAATAGAGTCTTAGTGTGTGGACTGCTTAAACACACTGTGGTAGACTGGGTGGCTTATAGACAGCAGGAATGTGTTTCTCACAGTTCCAGAGGCTGAGTAGTTCCAGATCAAAGCACTGGCACTTTTGATGCCTCCTGAGGATCCACTTTCTGGCTCACCTTCTGCTATGTTCTTACTGTTTCCTCATTTGTGCCCTTTAACGGGTACTGAACTCATTTATGAGGGCTCTAAACTTCTATCTAAGCCTAACACACATCAGAGGCCTCATCACCTAGAAACATCACATCTAAGGTTAGGATCTCAACACAGAAATTTTGGGAGGCACAATCATTCAGTCTCTAGAACATAGTTACAAAATATGTGTGTAATAGTACATCAAAAGTATTTTCAAATACTCTGACATAAGTGCCTAAGTCAAATCATTAAGTTAATGGTAGAAATCAGGTTACTTTTAGAGCTGTAAGGATTCCCATTTCCATTGGCCAAATAAAATTGAAACTAGAGTACAGAGGAAAGCAAAGTTGCCCTTTTAGCATTACAGGTGAGAATTTAGTTCTGCCTCCAGTCCCAGTAGAAAAATAGAAATTCTCTCTTTCTCTCTCTCTCTTCTCTCTCTCTCTCTCTCTCTCTCTCTCTCTCTCTCTCTCTCTCTCTCTCTCTGTCTCTCTCTCATTCTTCCACTTGGTCCTTGACCTTCAAAAGTACCAGTAAGTCAGGTGAAAATGACAGAAGCTCAAGTGTGAATTCTTTCTGACATTAGCACTCTCCAATCACTCTCAATTATTATGCACAGTAGCTAATATGCTATGAAAGTCACTTTCCAATAACAATGCAACCTATGAATACTAATCTGAAGGGATGTCAGCTATAAAGGGAAGACTACTGCTCTGATTGGATAGAGTTAATAAGAGAGGCTTCAGCAAAATAAGTCATAAATCATCCTTTTCATGTATTTGTTCCATCCTTCTTTGGCTTATATCTGTCCCTTTGTATTCCATTCAACATAGACACATTGACATACATTTATGAATTTATCTAATTTCTGCCTCATATATGAATCCTGCAATCATGATAAGTGAATGACTGATCTATTTGAAGAACAATCATGTTTGAATTTTTCCCTAGGAAATTATCCAATGGCTATTTTAGGAATTTAAGGTAATACTTAGTATCTCCTTTTTCTTCTGACCAACTTTTTAGTTCCAGTTCCTACATAACTCCTAAATACAAAGGGTCTCAAAAGTAGCTGTACAACAGAATCACCTAGAAAGATTCTAACAATGCTTATGCCTTGGTTACACCTAACAAGAACAGAACCCAAGGGCATAGCCCCAGTTTCTGTACTTGTACAGAATTAAAAATCATTGACTATGGTCACAGGTCCATCCCTCAAGGAACGAATTGTATCTGTGATCTTTTCTAAAACAAGATATTGGACTTTACCTGAAATATCTCTTCTAGCACATGACAAGACTAGAAATAAAATCTACAAGAGGGAGGAATTATTTTTCCTCTTTATAGGGAAAACACTTTTCTGATATAAGGAAAAACAAAATAGCTGTATGGAAATACTATTTTAATGTTTTTAACTTTTATTTTAAAAATAATTTTAGACTAAGAAATTTACAAAGATAATGCAAAGCTCCATATAGTAGTCTTCACCCAGTTTTGCCAAATGCTAGTGTATTCATAACCGTATTACTTCTGTCAAAACAAAAACCTTAACGATTATAATATTATTAATTAAACTACTGACCTAATTCAGACTTTTCCATGTTTTTGCTTTTCTGTTACAGGATCAAGTTCAAGATACAACATCTTTCCATTTATCCAGCATAGCTCCTTCCTCTCCTGCAATCTGCCATGGTTTCTGACTTTTCTTGTATTACACAACATTGACAGTTTTGAGATTGCTCAGGATACTTTTGGTAGAGTACCCCTTCCTTTGGGTTTGTTTTATTTTTCCTTATGATTAGTGTCTTAGTCCATTTGTACTGCTATTTCAAAATAAAAGATTTTTGGCTTGCAAAAAACGAGGTCTATTTCTCATAGATCTTAAGGCTGAAACAGTCCAGGTCAAGGCACCATAATATTCAGTGTCTGGTGAGGAGAGGCTGTTTCTTAGTTCATGGATGAATGGTGCCTTCTCCCCTAGACTTCATATAGCAGGAAGGCTCCACCCTTATCTTCTGATCATCATCTAAAGTCCACCTCTTAACATCATCACCTAGACAGCTAGCCTTTCAAAGTGAGAATTTGGAGAGGCTAGATACAACCAGCCCTGTAGGCTTTGAGGAAGATGATGAAACAGGTAACAAATTAGAATACGTACAATAACAACATCTACCTTGACCTTAACCTTGGTCACTGTGTTAATGTGGTGTCTGTCAAATTCTCCACTGCAGAACTTCTGTTATTCCTTTGCCATATCTATTTCATTGGAAATAGATTACTATGTCTATTACTTACTCAAACAGAGGCTCTTTAAGGTTGATTTGTCCTTTCTCCACTTCTTATTTATTTAGCATTTATTTATACAAGTATATACTCCTGTATATCTTTTTTATTCTTCATAATATAATTCAATAATATTATCATTCCTTTTTTGAATAAGGATTGTTTCAACATCAGTCATTGGAAGCCCTTTGAAGTTAGTTTCAGTATCAGTTTGCCTTGTCCCCATCAGTTTTACTTTCAAACAAAACATTGTTTTGTTTGTTTTACTTTCTTCTCTTTGTTTTGTCTGAGTATGTTCTTACCTTGCAGTTTACAATTAGCTCCAGATCTGTCTTATTTCAGTGTCAGAGCTGTAGAATTAACTATTTCTCGAAGGAGTTCTGGTTTGTTTTTTTTAAATGGCATACAGAAATCAAGAACTAGAAATTGCATATATTCATTTCTTGGAAGTGTCACTAAGTTTTTCAGAACTATTTCCTTTTTACTTAGCATGCCTAAATCCTGCTTCTTTATCAACAATAGGATCCTTTAGAAGATTCTTTGTAATCGGGAGGCATAAATTCTATTTCTTGAGCTGGTACTTGGCCTTTGGACATTTTTAAGATCTTAGGTTTATTTTTCTAGTTTCATTATTGGTTTAATAAAGATATTTTTACCTCCATGGTTTTCTTGGGCACTAGGTTTTGGGAAGTTACATAGTGGGCTTAATATCTCCACTTGAACATGGTATTCAAACATCTCTACCCCAGGAAAACATTTTATAGATGACTACCTTTTTATTTTCTTTCTTTTTTTAGTACTGGGAAACAAACTCAGAGCCTCATCCTTTCCAGGCAGGTGCTGCACTGCTAAGCTACATCCCTGGCCTATGACTACCTTTTTTAGCTCTTTCAGTAATTCTTTTTTAGTCAAATATCTGGAGTAGAGAGGAGTTGACAACTCAGTTATTTACTTCAACTCTGGCATCCATTCTCAAAAGCACCACGTTTTCATAATTAGATTTTTCAAAAACTCATTTATCTCTCCCCTCTCATTTCAAAAGCTTAGAGCTATTCAACAGTGGTAACTGTTTCTGATTAAGGATTTCACAGAAACCTTGGGTTTGAGTCTAGGTTGTTTTAATTAACTGTAGAATTTGCAGCTGCCACTTCAATGCTGTGGAGGACTCACTGTTAGAATTCAGTCCTGACCATTAAATTACAGCATGGTAAATAACATGCTTCTTAGAGAAGGGAAACAGAAACTTTGCTATGAATCCAGCTCTGGTACACCTGTGCTGTCAGGCCTGCTCATCAAGGATCTGCTGCAATTTAAAGGTGAGAGTCACCCAGGAAGGGGAGGCGGCCCCACTGTGCCACTCTCCTGCTCCCAGCGGCATCTGATGGAAAACAGGTTGGGTAGAACAGGGAAGTACAAAGCTCTTAGGAGGACAAAATATCTAAAAATAAAATGGTATATTATTTGGTGTGAGATAAATAGCATGAAAGTTGTTGTCTCAGGCCAGAGATTTAGCTCAGTGATGCTGCCACTTGCCTTGTAAGCTTAAGGTCCTAAGTTTGAGCCCCACTACTACAAAAAAAAAAAAAAAAAAAGTTGTTCTATTATTTTTTAATTGTTTTGGGGAAAATACTACCATATGCTGATAAACAATTCATTAAATTAACTTATATTGTTCTTTATTACTGTGAGGTTAAGATATGCTACATTGATCTGAAATATTCAAAAAAGGCGGAAGGCAACACAATTATGTCTTAAAGAGGGGGAAAACATTCACAGTAAAAATTAAAAAATTCTAAAGGAGAAAAAGTTCATCCTTGGACACAAAAAAGTCCGAGTGAAAAATGTCTTTTGTGGATTTTTTTCCAAGAAGTTTTTTTATTTTTTTTCAGTTTTAACTAAAATTGGTCTAATAAATTCTCTGAAAATACTTTTTCCCTGGAGGACAAATATAAGCACTTTCAATTATTTAATGAAATTGTTCCAAGGTTTTATCTATAACTTTAAAGTCTTTATTATAGTTTCACCCTCTGGAACAGTTTACAGACACGTTTGTTTTGTTTTCTTTGGTCTTGTTTTGTGATACTACGTTTCAAATCCAAGATGGCACTCCACCACTGAACTACATCCCCAACCCTTTTTATTTTTTAGTTTGAGACAGGATCTCGCTAAGTTAGTCAGGCAGCCCTGGAACTTGTGATACTCCTGCCTCTGTATCCTTCATTGTTTATCTTCTGGATTTTGTGGTGAAGAGTTGGGTTTTATTTTAACGTAAGTAAAGTAAAAGTACAATATATGAGAATCAAAAGGCTGTGTTACCGCCCCCAAAGATTTTCTGGGAGTTTCCCTCACTGAATTGAAGGGTTTAGTATTCTTGACATAAAATGTGATGTTCCAAATTAATCAATAGGAACCCTTTCAAAGATATTTCTGTTTAAAAGATAAGATCCAAGGGATCTATTGTTCCCACTCTGTGACTCATCTTTCTATTATTGGTACCATTTATGAGAGTGGATTAACTTCAGCGATGCATCAGTTAATTAATTAATTATATTATTTTTCTATTTTGTGCTCTGAAAGACATACAACAATTGAGAAGTCACATTCCCTATTCACAATTGCCCCAGACTAATGAGTGTCCCAAGCCTTCTATACATATCACCATGAAAGATTGGGGCTCAAAAATTATAACAGGTAAAAAATGAAAAACAAAACAGGAAAGATCAAACTTGATTCTGGCAGAAATTCTCAACAGACTTCTTTGAAAGTGAAGAATTATTTATATCTAGTAATGCTTGGGACAGTCATTCTTTTTAGTACTTTTTAAAAAAAAATTGTTCTTAGTGAGTCACAAATGAAATCTGTAATGACACTAAAGTAAAAAGAAAAAAATCTCCAGGAAGATCCTGAAAGAAAAATGACATGGAACCCCATAGCTATTTGGATTAGGGGAACGTTCTAGAAAAAACATCTTAGAATCATGCTATTTAAGATGGGTCTCCAAATATTGAAAAGGTAAAAACAAAAAAGGGATTTCTGAAAAGAGGTCAGGTCACACAAATCAGTGCTTCTCGCAGGCTCCTAGAGCCATACCTGAAGATGTATGAATCTTTGCAGAAAGTGCCTGGAGACAATGTTATGGAATCACTGATTAGGGCAAAGCAGATGCTGTTAGGGAACCAAGGAGACTCATGGGCTGGAGGCTAATGGATCCATCACAACACTGGTCAGTTTTACATGTTATACTTCTAAGTATTCTAAGTATTTGATTTCTTACTCTGATCTGAGCACTGCTTTCATGGAACTGCCAGGATCTACTCTGACAGGAAGTTTTCCTGATTGCCCTGTTCAAAGTCACAGTCTTACTACAGCAGTTAGCATTTGTGCTCTGATCATTGTGGTCATGTTTATCCAGACATATGTTTAAACATAAATGTCTATGATTTATAAAACAGCAACTTTTTAGACATATTTTGACAGCAAAACTTTTATCCTCTACATAAAGTTTCTTTTGCTTGTTTTGTCAGATTTTTTTGTAGATTCTCAATTTTTTTTGAAAGTTTCTATTGTTATTAGTGACAGGGTAAAGGCCTGAATTATTGAGATGAGCATAAAAACCTTTGGCTCATGCTCTTGATAATCTTTTCCCACATGATTTGACTAAAACAATGTATACCAATTTAAAAATTTATCTTTGGCAAAAATATACTGTCATAATTGTGCTCTTTATTGTATCACATGTACTGTAAATAATAACCATTCCTTGGTGGCTTAGTAAGACAGAACATGAGCTTGGATCTGGTTTTCCTAAAATGTATTATGTTTAATGTTAGGGTCTCAAGACAACATGGGCTTTAATGTGAAAAAGATTATTGTGGATAACAATTGGAAAGGAGTTGAGAGGTGATAACAGCTTTGTTTACTAGAGACTTCTTAGGGTGTGCTGGTGTACTGTGTGAGTCCCAAGAGGGAAAAGAAGCAAATTGCCTAGGTGAATTTTTCTTGCCAGGATTATCTCCTAGGGTTACCATGCGATACACTTTTGTGGAACCATTGGCCTAGACATTTCTCCCATTTGAAAATGTAATTATATTAAACACATGTGAACACTGCCAAATTGAGAGATACATTGAGAAAATTGTACTGGTTGATGCACTGGAAAAAGTAATTGCCTCTTTAAAATTGATAAATTCTAAATTATCTAAACATTTTATATTGTTTTTCATTTGAAATAATCTCTTTTCTAAGTTAAATTCTATTTATCCATACTAATTTTTAAATTAAGACATATTTTTTAAAATAACTTTTTTTGTAAAGTAAAAATTTTATTTTTTTCAAGACATTTCACAAATCTCTGTATGACTCCTGGTTTCTATATAACTTCATGTATTGGCAAATTAGGTTGTTTAGAAAGGAGCTTTCTAAATTTCTGTGTTGCTGTTAGTGGCTGTTCAACATTATTAGAAAAAATATAGCTGGGTGTGGTGGCACACGCCTGTAATCCCAGCACTCGGGAGGCTGAGGCAGGAGGATCGCTGTGAGTTTGAGACCAGCCTGGGCTACATTGTGAGTTCCAGGTCAGTCTCAACTACATAGTGAGACCCTGTCTCAAAAAACCAAACCAAACCAAAACAAAACAAAAAAATATTATTAGAAAAAAATCATTGATCTGTATCTTTGGTAATAACTTCTTCCTCTGGAATGTGTATGGTGGAACTGATATCTCGATCCTGCATGGGACTTGCTAGCATAGAGTTATCATTTCTGGGCAGAGGCAGTTTTTGATTTGAACAACTGTTCTTCCCTTTTTTGTTTTCAAAGCTGTATTACTTTTCTCCTCCGATGCATCTCTTGTGGATTAAGGGTTTTATTCTTTTTTTTCATTAAGTTTATTGGTACTTTTTAAGTATACAGTACAGGGTTTTATCCTTATGACTTGTCATTCTGTAATTATCTTTCCCTGGACTCACCATGGAATTCACTCTTAGGGTCCTTCCTCGCTGGCCATAGGGAAAGAGTGACAGCCTTTCCCACTCCAGACAGTGGCCAAAAGTGCATCCGTATCATGAAATCTTGAGCCAGCTCTGAGAAAGAACCCCATGTGATAGTGGGTATGACTCCTTCTCCTACACCCTAGTGTACAGACAAGGAGGGGTGAAGATGAGGGTTCATAAATTTTTAAATTTCCAGGACATAAAAGTAGAAGTTGAAAGTTATCTTTGAGGGCTTAACACATTTCACTCTAAGCCTTCCTGGCCTTTGAGATTTACATAGAATATTCTGCTGTAATTCTAACTGGTTTACCTCTATATGTGATTTGTTGCCTTGCTCTAACAGCTTTTCAGATTTTTGTCTTTGTGACGTATGTCTATCACTTTGAGTATGATGTGAAGTAGAGAGGCTCTCTTTTGCTCAAGTCTATTTTGTGTTCTGTATGCCTCACTTATCTGTATATTTCTTTTCCTGTAACTGGGAAGATTTCTCCCATTATTTATTTGAACAGTTCTTTTTAATGCTATTTGTTGTGTCTTCTGATATTTCACTTATTCAATTCACTCTCAGATTACTCTTCTTTGAAACATCTAGCAGGAATTGGATCCATTTAATTTCATTGCTTTTAAGATACTCTGAATAGTTGTTCTTTGAAGGCATGCGCATACATGTTTATAGCGGCACAGTGTGTAATAGCTAAAATTTGGAAACAGCCCATCTGCCCATCAGTTGGAAACTGGATAAAGAAGATGTGGCTTTTCTGTAAAATGGGATACTACTCAGCCATAGAGAGTGAGAAAGTAGAATCATTCATAAGTAAATGGGTACATTTTGAGGATATACTCCTAAGTGAAATAAATAAGTCACTCATATGTTAATACCAAATAGTTTCGCTAGTGTGAAAAACTAAAAGAGTACTCAAGATCCTAATGGGACAATTAGCAAATAGGAAGAAAAGGACCAAAGGTGTAGGGACCATGAGAAGGATAGGGAAAGGGGAATAAGGGAAAAGGAAAAAAATATGAGAAAATGTAAAAGTGGAATTAAAGTGTTTGAAGGTGGGAAGGGGAGGAGGGGGTGAAGGGAGGGCAGGGACAAGGGGAAAAATGAGAACCAAGACCTGGCAAGTAAAGGTATAAGATCCCACTAATGAATGTAACTGTACGGTCTACCTAGAATGTACCAATAAATTAAATTTAAATTTAAAAAAAAATTATGAAGGCCAGGCGTGGTGGCTCATGCCTGTAATCCCAGCACTTGGGAGGCTGAGGCAGGAGGATCACTGTGAGTTTGAGACCAGCCTGGGCTACATAGTGAATTCCAGATCAGTCTCAACTACATAGTGAGACCCTGTCTCAAAAAACCAAAACAAAAAAAGGGCTGGGGATTTAGCTCAGCGGTTTGGTGGCCTGCCTTGCAAGCACAAGGACCTGAGTTCAATCCCCAGTACCAAAAAAAAAAAAAAAAAAAAAAAAAAAAGTTATGAAGAAGGTATGGGCAGCAAAACCAAACAAAGGGCCAGGGATTTAGCTCAGTGGTTTCAGTGCCTGCCTCAAGGCACAAGGTCCCAAGTTTGACCCTCAGTCCCAAAAATAAAACAACAAAAACAAAAAAACCCAAAAAACAGTGAAGTCATAATTTCAAAGTTAGATGACAATGATGCCTTCAAAAATAACAAATTTATCATCTTAAAAATAATAAAGTATGCATCTGCTAAAGGGATGATCCAAAAATTGCTTCTGATTATCTGTTTCAGACTAAAAAAAAAAAAATCCATGAACATTAACTTTGTGACCTCTGTGTAACCCAAGTCTGGAAAAAAGAAAGAATTTTGAGCTTTTCCCACCACTTCCATACTATGTGATAGAGTCCAGAGTCTAAATCACAGCCACACCCTGGGTATGTGTCAGTGAATTCAGACCAGAGCAGTGGAGGCGTGGAAGGGAAAGAACAGCATCTCTCTCTGTTCTGGAGCCAGGGTCTCTGCTTCACAGCTGCCCTCTGGAATTGCATGGCTGATCCCTTCTACTTTGTGCACAAGCAAGAATGTATTCCCTTCTTTTCCCAACCTCACTAGTGTTTGTTATTACTAGTTTTAATTATTATAACTATTCAATTTCTATAAAATATCATCCTGTGCATTTGTTTGCATACATTTTTTTTTCACTCTTTAGTTGTTTATCTTTTTGTTTTAATGCCCTCTCCTAAAATGTAAAAGTTTTGATTTTGATGTGGTAAAATTCACCAATTTTTTTCTTCTGTGAGACATGCTTTGGAGTAATATGTAAGAAAAATCTTTGCCAAAACAAAAATCTCAAAGATTTTTTCTCATTTCTTCTAACACTTTTATTTTTTTCATACTTAAATTTAAATCTGTGATCCAGCGTGAATTTGTGTTGATATACAGCATAAGTTGAGGGTCTAAACTCATTTGATTATTTTTGGTATTGGGAATCGGACTTGGGACCTTGCACCTTGCAAGGCAGCAGCAGAACCACTGAGCTAAGTCCCTGGCCCCTAAATGCATATTTTGTTCTCTGACTAACCAGTGGCCCCAAAGCCATTCGCTCAACAGAGTAGCACTTGAATTGCTTTATACATTGTTAAAACTCAATTGACTAAAAGTATAGGAATTTATCCACCTATTCTTACATTATCATATGATTTTTTTTTATGTCAGTACCACTCTTGTAGGAGTGGCAATGAAGGAAATTTTGAAATCAAGAGGTGAAAATCTCAAAAATGTGCATTTCTTTTTGAAACTCTTCTGGCTCACTAAATAGTTTGCCTTTGCTTAAGGTCTATGAACTTTTTTGTCAATGCCTGAAAAAAAATAGTAAGATCTGTTAAAATTTTAGCACAGATTCTACTGAATGTAGAAGTCCAGAATTGCAATATTGAAAACATTGAGCCTTTTGATCTATTCACATGGAATGACCCCATACATTTAAATCTTCTTCATTTATATATTAGGATCCAGGAGGCTTAAATAAAGCCTAAGAAGATAGATTTCCATTCTACACAAAAGAATAATGCACCATAATCTAGTAAGATTCATTCGAGCGATGTAAAAGGGATTCATGATTATATCAATCAATGCTTAAAGAAAATTAAAATTTCAATAGTCATTCTAACTAAACACTTTAAAAGTGAATAAGAATAAATTACTTAAATATGATGAAGTGTATCTGATACCTAAAGTGAATAATATTATAATACCTATTTAATACTTATTTTAAATACATTTCAAATAAGATCAGTGAATAGATAAGCGAATATTGGCATAACTAACATCCAGTATAATTCTGAATGTTTAACAAAGTGCAGTGAAATATGAAACTTAGTAAGCAAAAAAAGTTTGGAGAAGTGAGAGAAGCAGGGGCACTTTAATGGATGTCTGACCTGCACAATCACACAAAACTTCATCTTCAGGACTTGGAAATTTGTTTAATGTTCTACTGTCACTCTTTTTTAATTCTTAGTGTTTAACAACATTAATTGTATTAATCATACAAGGAGGTTACAAAAATAGAGTAAATGGATTTTGAGCATAATTTGTTCTGGAAACATGCTTATAACCCAAAGTACTTGTATATAAAAGGAAATATTGGAAACTCACGTGACTTGTTCCACAACCTAAAAATATTCATATGGATATGATCACAGTGCTGTAAAATAATGCAAAATACTAAACAAAATACAAAATATAAAGAAAATTTTAAAAATTAACCCACGCTTACTTTTGAAAATTTTCCTGGGTAGTATGAGAGAGAAGGGATTTTATGTAAGATGACTTTCTCTATCACTAATGGAATCACTGCTATCTATTGACTCAGTGAAATCTGTTTCTTTTTATGCAACTTTAACAAGGAAACTATCCAAAGATTCTTTTGCCCCCTTTTAAAGATTTTGTGGAAATGTATCATTAGGAGTGTAATTGGTACAGCCATATGGAAAATATGAAGATTTCTCAAAATATTAAAAATAAAACTACCACCTGAGCCAGCAGTCCCATTTCTGGGTATATATCTGAGGAAAAGAAATCAGTGTGTTGAACAGACCTCTGTATTCCCATGTTCATTGTAGCACTGTTCATCAGCAGAAGGATAAATTAAGAAAATGTGGTATTGTTACATAAAGGAAAATTTTCAATTTTAAAATGAAATTTTCAATTTTAAAATGGAAGAAAACCTGTGCTAGAGGACATCGTGTTATCTTAAGTAAGCCAGGCACAGTAATAAAAAACACTACCTGATATCACCTCTACATGGAATCCAAAAAAATTCAACTCATGGAATTGGGGGAGATGTTGGTCAAAGAATACATAACTGCTAAGAAAGGATTGTAATTGTTCTCTCCGTGAAGACATAATAAATATTTGAGGTAATACATATATTGACTAGTTTATTTAGTCATTCTCCAGTACACACATAATTCAAACCACTGTGTTGAATACTATAAATATATGCAGTTTTCTATCAATTAAAACTTTTAAGTAAATATCAAGAAATTGACAGATTGTCACTTTTATTAGCGATTCAGTAAACAAAACCATTCTCACATTATATTCATACTGTAGCTACAAGAGATTGACAAGTTATCAAAATGGTTCTGATGCTGAAGAGTTTTAGAGTATAAAAAATTGGTAGTCTGCCATAAGAACCACAGGAAAAAATGATGATTAGTTTTTTTAATGTGAGTGTGTGTGTGTGTGTGTGTGTGTGTGTGTGTGTTTCAGTAACAAGGATTGAATCTAGGAACCCAGAAGTTTTTTCTTGTAAGACAGATCTCACTAATTTGCTAAATTGCCCAAGTTGGGCTAGAACTTCTGATCCTCCTATTCAGAGTTCTCTTTCTAATCCAAGATCAGATCTACAGGTACAGATACAGAGTGACATGTGGACTTAAAATTGAAGAGCATTAGGGTAATGTGTTGCTTACTTTTCTCTCATTGCCAGGACAAAATATCTCACATTGAAGCAGGAAGGGAAGGGGTTTATTTGGGTTACAGTATGTAAAGGTTTCAGTCATAACCATGTGGCTCCAAGGCAGGGATGGCAAACAAGCATTGCAGAGGAGAAACAATATGGCACGCACAAGGCAGCAAAGACAGCAAGAGGGAGTTACCAGCGTCTTTCTACCCTTTTGTGTTATTCATACTACCTGGATTATGGTGGTGTCAAACTACTGGCTCACATGTATTGGTTTAGTAATCACACACCCATAATCCCAGCCTCACACATTCCAGATTCAACTGCCTCTAAAGAAGAAAATCCCACCTTATCCTCAGGAGGTTTTGGGAGGGACATCTAGACACAAACCATAACAGGGAAGAAGCAAAGTCATTTTTCTCTGTAAGTTTATTGGTACATTTTAGGCATACAATGCAGTTACATTCATCATTGGGATCTTGTACCTTTACATGATGTATCTTGGTTCTTATTTTTTCCCCCATTCCTCTGCCCTCCCTTCACCTCCTCCACCCTTCCCTATTGACAAAGACTTTGTTTCAATTTTTTCCTTTTCTCATATTTTTTCTTTTCCCTTCTTTCCTTTCCCCTAGCCCTACCAATCCCCATACTCCTCCTTTAGACCTTCTCTTCCTAGTTCACTTGATCAATTATACATTTTGATCCTTATTTACACTTTTAGTTTTTCATACCAGATAAAGTATCCAGTATTTATACATGTGTGTCCTATTTATTTCACTTAAAAGTGTGGCCTCAATGTGCATCCATTTAGCTGTAAATGTCTCTAGTTAGAAGCAAAGTCATTCTTGACATGGCTCTGAACAATTTGTATTTCCTGGCTTTCGAAAAGCTTCATTTCCTAGCACCGTTTGCTTTTGGAAAATTACAATTCACTAAGTGTCGTGTCATTCTATAATTTTAATATAAACTTGACATAGTGGAATGCAAAAGTGAATTCTTAAAATGATGTGCCTCACCTATCTGCCTATACCCAGCCTACTGAGGCCAGCGAACATGACTGCCACATCCCTCTTGGACTGACTGGCCTCTTCTAGGGACAAAATCAGAGAGCAGAACTGGGTGCCTTCATGTCTTTTAAGAGCTTTTAAGTTATGTCTTATAGATCTAGGCTAAGATTGCATTTGACTACTTTACCTGGAAGCCCTAGTTTGGAATCTCTGGTGTGCATGGGAGGGGAAGCTTATAGTCCATTAAGGAAGGATAGTATTACTCCTTCACAAGACTAGAACTTTGTATTATTCTCAGGGAGGGCAGTAACAATTCATTCTTTGAACAGAATCATGAAGGATCTTTAGTTCTCTATTACTATCCATATCATGAATTGCCTAGCAGGAAGCGACATGCACAGAACAACACACTAAACCTGGGAACATTGCTTGAAAATATCTTAGTTCTGTTTCATATCCTTAGAATCTTTTTTGAATTCGGGCCTTCTTGTCATATATAAACCAATAAAATTTTAGGTAATTCCCTATTTTTTTTTTCTTTTCAATGTAGCATTTACCTGTGCTTTTTTGCTTTACAACTATGACTGGTAAACAAGGAATTAAAAATTCACCTGGATCCCATTTCCTGCAATTTCTGTCAGTACAGTTTTAACAGTATTATTTCTGTACCTATGTAAGTTTACCTTACAACAACAGAGTTACTGAGTACTAGCTTTTAAAAGTAAAAAAAACTCATACACCTATATAAGTTGTCTTTGTTGCTTTCTCATTGCGTGAACACAATATCTGACATCCATAACTTAAAGGAGAAGAGATTCATTTGCGCTCCCAGATATTGTATCTGCTCAGATAACTCTTTCACAGGCACATGCCTGGTTGCCCACTTCCTCTACCTTCCCCCTGACCCCATATGCCAACAGTATGTTCAGCTAGGGACTCATCAATTACTAACACACTGATAAGTGCACCACTTCCTGATCTAATCTCCTCCCAAAAGCACGCCCGCCGAGGACACATGAGCCTTTTAGGGTACATGCTAGATCTAAACCTCAGTGTAAGTAGTATATTTTTAACATATCTTTATTCATATATTTCTCGGGAAAAGTGGTTACAAATGATGTGTTCTAGACAAAAAATAAATCCTTGCTTACCTCTAAAAGTCTACTGAGTAAAAAAATTTTTTAAGTCAAGATTGCGTAAGAACGAAAATAACTGAAAAAAAAAGAACAAAACTAGCTGGGGAAAAAAAGGCAAAAGCAGCAAAGTTTTGGAAGCTGAAAACAGATGGATGGTATTAACCATGTTAACAAATCCACACAAACTGAGGAGGTGATGGGGAAACCATGACAGGAATATGCAGTCCAGGCACCTGGAAAGAGAAGTGAGCATGAGATTAAGGCAAAAAGTGTGAATCAAGACTGTTATACCCCTCTTGCACTGGTGCCCAGTTAACCACTTTATTGTCTTCCTGGAGGTTTATGCTCTGAAGAGGATTAAACTAGAGGGTCATTGACCCAAAACACTGGAAGAACAGCATGTAAAATTCAAAAGAGAGAATTAGTGTGGGGTTATAAAATGAGTATACAGATTTGCTACTACATTTTCCCACTGACGTTGGGACAACAAAGGAATAAACCCTTCAGAAATCAGATTGGAAAAGGATCCTCTGGAGAATCAGACCAGTCCACAGGAAATATATAACAATATTTACAACAACTTTAGGGCTGTCCACACACAAATCTCATAGGACAAGATGCTCCACCCACTTTCAGGTTTTCTAATCAGCACTTTTATCTATTCCCACATGTGAACAAATGCAATCTGAAAAGTCCTCTATGCCTAAATTATCTTTAAAATAAGAGTTAATTTAGAAGAAACAAACTTCCAAGGAAAATAAATGCTTTCCTCATCATAAAGTTTGAAAAATGTTTACCTTAAGCAAAAAGATGAATGAAAAGTTCCATGGTCCCTGAGTGCTATGGTCAATTTACTACTTTTGTGTGCTGTCTGGTTCTCTCACATGCTGAATGAGGAAACTTCATGCCTAAATACATCAATGTATATAACATAAGAATAAAGGATTTCCCTTTAAAATATCATTTTCACCTCCAATAAATAATTCCATATTATCAATTGCCTTCCATAATTTAATAGTTCCACAGGTGATTTTTACTGATGCTTCATTATAGTTTCATAACACAATTAGATTTCCCAAACTGCATTTTGTGTTTTCTTCGCTATTAAAAAGAGATAGTCCGTCTCATTCTCCTTCTTGTTCTCCTTCTCCTCTTTCTCCTTTTCCTCATTTTGCTTTTTTCATAGCTTTCAGTATTTTCCAGAGTCCCAGTCAGTTGTCATATAGACAGAAAATCATTCAACGTGAGTTTCACCATTCATCACGATAACATGCAACTTGTTATCCATATTTCTTGTGTTTTCTGATAAAAGTCTCTGCCGCAGATGATATTATTTTGTATTCTTATTATATCACATTAGGCTTGAAAATTTAGATTAACCACATTAAAAATAACAATGAATTCAAGTGCACCTATTTGGGTAGTGACCATAAGCTCCAATAAGAGAAACAGTAAAAAGCCATCAACACCATCAGAAGAACATGATTTACAATTGTAGAAAAAGAAGGAAATGTTTTTTACAAACATTGGAAACTATTTAAATAATGATAGCTCTTGAAAAATTAATGCATAATAGTAGATATTTCAAAGTCAGTAGAAAGAATGGAAAAAAATTGAACTGATTACCTGCAATAGTGGAAGGGGAAAAGACTGAGAAGATTGCAAAGGAGAAAACAGATGACAGAGAAATGAAGAGTATAAAAAAAATCTAACATACGACTAAAAGGGCTTTCAAACTGAGGTGAAGAAAATGAAGAAGATTATTATTAACAAAGTAACTTGAGAAAATTGTGTAGTTAAAGGATACATTCCTAGATCACTGAAGACCTGCCATAATGCAAATTGAGTCTTCCACTATATTTTCTTCTTTAACCTGCTTTCTCTTATGCTTTCTGATGTTATTTATTATAGCAATATGATATCTGTTAATGGTTGGTAGACTATGTCTCTCTTCAGGCTAGTTCAAATTTTTTCTTGATTATTTTTATTCACTTATATTTCATTATGACATTTGATATAACTTTGAATAATATGCCCTCCCTTGAAGCCTCTGTGCATTTTTACTAGGATTGTCTAAGTTTATAAATAGATCTGAGTCTACATTTTATCTTTAAAATATTGTATTTCCCTTTAGAATCTTTTATTACAGTCATCATTTATATTTTGTACAATTTTTGATTGATTGAATTTTTGTCAATAAATCTTGCACGTTTTTCCTTAATAATTCCTAGGCATTTTTATAAATGTTGATAATTGTAGGTGGTGCTTATTTTTCATCACATTGTCTATTGATCACATAGACACTGATTTCTAAGAAGAACAGAGGTGACCACCATGGGGGAAGCTACCAACAACAATGCTGAGTGGCTGATCTCCCACCAGCCCAGAGCCCATGTGTGGACTTGACTGGTGCTGAGGTTCCAGGTGACTCCAGGATGGGTGTTTCTTCAGAAGTGTTGAGCCCGAGGTGATTTAGGACATTGATTGCTTTAATGTCAAACATTTCAGGATTGGCTTAGTGTTTGGATGGAGAGAAGGTTCTTTTTCTTTTAAGATATAAATGAAGGTTGTCCTGTCCTTTTGTACCATGTTACCTCTCTTTCTAGGACAGTTTTCTGAGTGGCCCTGTATTGTCCCAGTTTTCTCCCTTTACCTTGCAGTGTCTTTCAAGAATAACTGCAAAATGTGCCCCCAAATGCACTATTTTGAGATGAGGGAGAGTGGCTGAAAGAGCCACACTCAGGGCTCCCTTACAAAGGTGTCCTTCAAGGTCTTGCCCAGCAGGTCCCATGACCTAGACAAATCCTTGGGCAGGCTGCCTGCCAAGCTGCCTCCACTGTGTACAAGTGGGTCCTCACAGTGGAGACTCCCTCGGCCCCCCGTTTTCTTGAACCTTGACCGGACATCCCACAGTGAATTCTGGGATTCCTTGCTACTTGTCTGTGAGTAAGAAAGCCAACTGGTATAATTTCCTGTAGTGTGCCTTGTGTGCTCTCTTACTGGACTCAGATCTAGTGTATAGGGAATGTGCTTTACATGCTCAGCTTCTTATACAAAATCATAACTCTATAAATTCACATCTTTTCCTTGTTAACATTCTGTGCAACCTTTTGGAGCAAAATGGTGTAGCATGTCTAATGGAAATTACTGCTTTGGAAGATATGCAAAAAATGATTAATTATATCCTTTAATATTCATTAAAACAATAGAAGTTAATTTTGCTAAACTTTATTTTTAAAAAAACAGAAATTTATGGAAAAAACCTTTAAAGAAAACCATATCAAGTAATAATCTCTCACTAATCCCAAAATGTAAACACTTCTAGCTTTTTCCTTTTCCTTAAAGATGTAATTCTGTGATGTTTAGCTCACTTTTTTATGTTTTAAGTGGAAATTGGAGATTACTCTTAACTTTAGTTATCTCGGTTGTTCTTTTTGTTCTATTGTCTTTGTGGCTGAGGCACACAGAAGGAAGTTGGGTTTCAGAGGTCCGGGTTGCTCTGTTTCTAAAAGCTACACTTTATTGAATTCATTACATCATGATTCTGTGTCAGCAATATCTTGAGACCCTGGCAAGTAGTCTATTTTTCATAGTTATCTTAATATAATCTCTTTTTCTAATGTCTTCTAAGAAATTTATTCATTTAAACTTTCTATCTGGATCAATTCTTGTAAATTGTATATACATTTTTTAATGTATTTGTTTGCTTGCTATTCATGCTTTTTAGGATTTTTAAGTGTTGCAATACAGTTGCGTACAATATTTTTATGTACAACTAAATCTAAATAGCACTCTTTTATATCTGTGGCTATGTCTCCTTTCTTTTAACTACTACTCAATATTTTTGTTTCTTTTCCTTTTTGTTCATCAGACTTGTGGGAATCTAAACAGAGAAAGCTCTCCAACCAGAAGAGCAACACTGAAAAGCCATGAGGACCAGACCTTCCGCCATAGCATTTGGGGTCAGAGCAAACAAGTCAGGTTACACAAAAATGTTCTGTACTGCCAAGTAGCTCTTCATGTGGCACAACTCAGAAAGATGTTCACAGATTTGCTCTTTTCTAATGGCTCAGTATGAGCAGAAAAAAATAAAGATAAAATTAGGAATCTGATAAAAGATAAGTATTACCATTCAAAACTATAGCAGACTCATCATTTTTTCCTTGCAGAAGATACTCGATGTTCACATATGTTCGTTAAAAATTAAGCAAAATAAAATCAATATGAACAATGATGAGGAAGAAAGACTAAATATGTCTGTAACTTGGAGTCTGTGTCTAGAGTCCATAAGCACCGAGAAATGAAGTGCGCGACTGCACTCAGAACAGATGCATGTGCTCCTGACTCCTGTGATTCCCTGGTCCACAAGAGCTAGGAGAAACAATTGAGCCTAGGCTCCTTGAAGCCAGGTGGAGATCTTTCCAAATCTCTTTCCTTATGGAGCCCCAGCATACATGAATAAGGGAGAAAGAGAGGGGAAGGAAGGAAGAGAAAGGAAGATATAGAAGGAGGGGGAATAGGACAGCGGGAGAAAGAGTAAAATATTCAATATTGTGTATGAAGAAGATGAGGACCAACATGAAATACAGAAGAAATTGAAGAAGTATGAGGGATGCCATTTGTCATACGTTGAGAAATAATTTGAAAACTAAATGAAAGCTGATTTCTTTGCAAGCTATGTTTCTAGAACTAACTCAAAGAAATACAACAAAAGAATATTAATGTTCAAAAAATTTTATAAATAAAATAAATGTAGCTTCTATCAAGGAAGAAATCCCAACGAAAAGGTTCCATAGGCAAATCCCTGATAACCAGTGGTAATTCTGATAAAAGTAGACCACAGAAAAAAATGGTTGCCTCTATTAGCTTATTGCAGTGTCACATTTTTAATTAAAACTTGGTAAAAATGGTATACAATAATTTCTCAAAAAATTTCATGTCCCATATATATGTGCTCATACTCTAATAAAAATACTATCAAAATGAATCTAGTATAAATCAAATACAATGGCTCAATTTCAAGATTTTTAAAAAAGGTACCTGAAAAATAAATTATTCTATCAACAAAAGTTGAGCAACTTTATAGAGATATCAATCTTTCATAACAAAACTTACAAAAACCGAATTTATAGTTGGTTTAGTTATTGCTTTATATATTTTGAGCCTATATTAATAGGTGGATATGTGAATAGGTATTTTAATGATCACAGTTATCTTCTGATTGCTTTTTGAACAAGTATGTAACATCCTTCTTTGTTATTTGTTAACATAAATCATTATTTTGTTACTAGTTAATATTGCTGCTTCAAATTTCTTCTGGTCTATATTTCCCTTGTGCATCTAGTCTCTTCAGTTACTAGCATGTGTGTGTATGTGTGTGTGTGTGTGTGTCTGTGTGTCTGTGTGTCTGTGTGTCTGTCTGTGTGTCTGTGTGTATGTGTGCTGGCACACATGTGTGACTGTGAGGTATATTTGTTTTGCTCTCAGAAAATATTTTGTTGGACTTGTTTAATCAGTTCTGAGTCTCTGTTGCTTACTGAGTTAACCCATTTACATTCACCTCCTTTATCAGTACACACTTATTTCTATGTCATTGTTTATTTTATTTGCTTACCCTTATTTTCCACTGAATAGATAAGATTTTCTTCCACTATTTTAAATATTGCATATTTTTCATGTCTACAATGAACCTAATTTTGATTTTCCAAAATTCATTTGTTTACTTCCCAAAGTGATTGTATTTAGAATTATAGTCATTTTTAAATTTTTTATTAGTACATGTTTGCAGTACATGCAGTTTACAATTATCTTGGGGATTTAGCACATGTATACAATATAGATTCTTTTTAAAATCCCATTGCCTCTCACTCCCTTCCTCCTCTTTAATTCCCTTTTCCAAATTTTCATTCTTGTTGATATTTTTAATCTTAGCTTATGTTAATGGCATATAATGTTTACATTCATTGAAGTTATTGGGTTCTTGCATATGGTATATCTTTATTCTACTTATTTCCTTTTCCCTTACTCCTTGCCCCTTATCCTTGATTGCTTAACCCCTTCCAATTTTCAAGAGATCCATTCCCTGTCCTTTTCTATCCATCTTTTATTATTATTTGTACTTTGCCCTACTAAAATGAGCGATGCCACAGAGTAGTTAAGCTTCTGTGCCTGTTTTATTTGACTCAACATTATGCACTCCAGGTCTATCCATTTTCCTAAAAGTGTCTCAAATCTGACATTGCTTGCAGAGTCATTAGAAGACCACTAAGGTTAAATGAGGTAATAAGGAAAGGCCTGAAACTGGTAGGACAGGCGGCCTTTTAAGAAGAAGAAAAGGCCTGTTGTTCTGCTACCCCTACCACATACATGCACCAAAGGAAGGCACTTGTGAACACAACATACAAAAGAAGACCATCATCTGGGAGATGAGAGCCCTGACCAGACCCTGACCCTGCTCATATGCTGATCTCAGATTTCCAGCCTCCACACTGGGATAAAATACATTTGTATTGATCAATCTATCTGCTGTTCTTGGTTATAGCAGTTCAAACTGACCAGTACTGTACCATGTTTTTCTTTCATTCCTTTCCCAAGGAAAGTATATTGACACCTTTCAGGAGAAAAGGCTGGGTTAAAGTTGCCATAAATAATTCACAGTTTCTCTAGAATCCCTCACTTTTCTACCATTGTTGCCTTTCCTTCACCTTCTGCCACTTTTCAGTACAGTGATTCTGAAGTTGTACCTTGTTCTGTGATTTTATGACTGCAAGCTGCTATAGTTCCCCTGACATCTATGCTCCTGTTCGAGGCTGATTCTTAGATGCATGTGTGTGTCTGAGACAAGACAGGCAGCAGCATATCAGGGAGATGCTCATTCCTCTGGGCTAGGGGTCCAGCTTGAGAGAAAAGCCCAGAAGGACTTGAGCATGTGTGCCTCACATAGTAACCTGAGGTTTTGAAAACATCTCAGACCTCTGGGTCTCTGAAAATTCCAAATCAAATTTTTTCTATGTAATGGGAGTACAGAAATCTTGCTGGGCAGATGTAAAATACTCACCATAGGTACCTTGTGATCTCATCTCCTTTCTATCTAGGATTTAGAAAATGACAACATCTAGTTCCTAAAGAAAAGATGATAATATTTAGTTCTACCTCAAATTCCAGTGCCTCCTTCTGCTTATATATCCTGCAACAATTTCCCTAATTCAGTTTTTCCCCAGAAACTGCCAGATAATATATGTGATCCTTACTTTCCCTACCGCACAGGAAGGGAACACAAACTCGGGGAGTCTTATCCTTCTTTCCACCTGCTACAAGGAGCACGGAGGATACGTACACAAGGACACCAAGGTTTTTCTATCCAACCTATTGTCATTCATTAAGTGGAAGTATTTTGTCCTCAAAGCGCTAATTAAAGAGTCAAATTGTGTTTCTGAAAATGTTCTGTGAATAATTGTTTAGTATGTCCACAGAATCACAGACTATTTACAATTGTGATCTGCTTACAAATCACTCTAAAGATGAGATTAAAATATTTGCTTTCAGCAGATTCTTTGGCCAAAAAGACTTCTCTTCACACTGTAGTTATTGTTCCTCCTTTGCAAAACTTTTGCACATTTAGTAAAATAATTGGAGGCAAACAGATAAAAGAATATCAAAGATGTTGAAAGTATTTTTTTTCCTTTTTTCCTTGATTAAAAATTTTACAATAATTATAATAATTTTTTTCAAATATATTATTTGCAGATTTGAACAAGAAATGTAAAAAAATTAGAAGTGTTATATTTGCTTTTGGGAATAAGAAAAATATTGCTTGACTGTGTAGTTTGTACATTCCTAATAAAGAAAGAATTCTTGAGAAATGTGTGAAGAGTGGCTCATAGCCTCTAAATGTTACAGCTTTTGATTTCTGACTCACAAAAGCTAAATATACTTTACTCGACTTTCTTTTTATTTCAGTATTTACTTTCACACTAGATGGAGTTCTGCAGTTGAGGATTTCAGCAAATTGTGCTAAATGACACCTGATTTCCCTCCATTAGATATAAGGCTGCAAGTACAGTGACATACTCTGTGGCACCTCTGCATCGTCTAAACCCATGCTTTATAAGCATGTGAATTTTAAAAAGAAAAAGTCAGTGGAACCAGGATTAGCCTTCATTCTTCCCATATCGTGAACCTGGAACATGACCTGGAAGTGTGAGGCTAAGGGTTAAAAGAACATGATTCCCTTGCTGCATACATCGTTATGAAAATTTCTAAGGTCCTTGCAGGAGTCATTCTAGTTGGGCAATGACATACATTTGGACTGGGAATTCTTTTATTTTGGAGACTAGTTCTGTGAAGCTAAGAAGGACTGAGGAAAGATCTGGATTCACGGTTCAGGCTGCTGGGTCTATAATCACAGGAGTAGGGTTCATTGATCCTTACAGCCATCTTCTAAGCTTCCCAGACAGCTTCACTGAATAGGGCTGACAAGCAAGGCACGTCTCTAAGCCTCTCTCAGAAAAGCAAGCTGGAACACGAGTAGGTGATCAAATCATGCATGTGTTTATGCCATGCCTGCTCAGGATTACATGTGAGATGTGTATGGCTCTAGAATCCAGACTCTTGGGGATAGAAAGTAAGATACTGCTTGTAATATGACTCAATATAGTGAATTAACATGGCAAATTCTTCACGCCAACTTTGGTGGTGGCAGTTAGCTTAGAAAGGAAGATTCGCCGAATTCCACATTTCTTTAAAGGAGGCCAACATAAAGAAGTATAGACTTATCAATTACCCATAAAAACCTAGGCCTTTCTGGAAAATTCATGAATTTCTCTTTGTTCTTCAGTTTGTCACAAATATCATTTTTGAACTTCCACATGCTTATCAATTTAGAAAAGAAAAGAAAAAGACTGGCTTCCAATTCACCCACTGAAAGTGACTGAGGGAGGAAATGTAGAGATGCTGAGATAGACAAAATATTCAGTGACCTGGAAATAAAAATGAACTCCTATCTCATGTGGAATGCAGAAATTCCTTGGATAGAATTTGTTTCATTTAAACATTGGAATGAATACACACACACACACACACACGCACCACACATAGGTACTATAATATGACAATATTGGTACTAGAGCTAAGGCTTCCTAACATATAAACAACATTAATAAGAAAATTTAAATACACATGAATATCAATAACTCTCCTTTACATGAACAACAGACTCACTGAGAGAAGAACTGGAGAAAACTCTTTTCACAACAGTATCCTAAATTTAATAAGTGTTTAATCTAAGATAACCTGATTATTTTGTTGCTTAGAAAGTTTTATTAGAAGACCAGTTGTAGAGTTAAACTTTACTTCAGTTTGGGGAATCTAGTATACACAGATACTAATAATCTAGTATACACAAATACTATTCGTAATAGAGGCATCATCTCATTTATAGGAAGAGTTCATTCTATTGTCTAAATGAAACAAATATATATATATATACATCTCCTGTTTAAATTCACTGAGTAGTCTGAAAAATCTTAAAGTCAAAATAGTCCAGGGCTCAAGTAAAAGATATTATTTTTCACTGATTTCTTTTAAGGAAAAAGACATAAAATTAATTATATCATGCTATTAGGGCCAAAGCATTAGGTTTAGTAAAACATTAAAAGAAACAAAAGAATTAAAAAGAAGTTCATGATGTAAGAGTACAAGGAATACAAATTAAAAGTAAATTGTTCAGGGCTGGGGATTTAGCTCAGTGGTTCTACCTCCTGCCTCGCAAGCTCAAGGATCTGAGTTTGATTCCCAGTACCAAAAAAAAAAAAGGAAATTGTTCTACATAAATGTCAGTGATTTCTGATTTACTTCAAGCTAATTTTCCTCAAAGATAAATTTGTTTCAAAATTATGGGGTTTGCTTGGAGATGATCTGCCACTATGATGGAAATTTACCATCTTACTGATAGGTTAAAATTTTTTTAGAGGAAAAAAATGACATTTGGATTAGCTAGAAGCACATGATAGCTTGCTGAATTGAAGAATATCAACAACCAGCCCCCAAGTACACATTAAGGATGCTTCGCTCAGGTGGGGGCAACATAGAATCACAGGGTAGGATTGACACAGAGGAGGGTCAAGGAGGTCGAGGCATAGCAAGTTTTGTGTACATAGGTTGCCCAAGGAGACTTCTCTTCCAGAAGAACAGTGTGTTGCTTACTGCTTCTGGTATTGAGAGGGACTCTGCCGGTGTGCAGGTAATGAAAGCTCTGTTACAGGCCATCTGAAGAAAGAGGAAATCATTCCCAGCAGAGGACAGAAACAAGTCTTAAAACTAGAAGGAAAAAAATATTTCAAAGCTACCACCCTTCAGTACAAGTTACAAGATTGTAAAATTCATCATATCTACAAAAAGGTGATGATACAGATAGGTATCGGGCAGCAGACTTGCAGAATTGACTTAGAGGCAAGGGCTAGAGGACAAGTGAAGGTCAGAGACTATGTGAAGAGAAGCAGCTACAGGAGAGTGCTTTCTGGCTCTTGGCATGTCTCTGTGGTTGAAAGGGCAGTAACTTGCACACCATGATCCCAACCAAGAGGACTGCTCATCGGACAAGGGAATGCCTAAGGCCAACAGGGCCTCAGACATCCTGCCAGTAGGGAGAAATAGGATGACATCATGGAGTGACAGGTCCAGCCAGATAATGATCTCCCACACGACCTGAGGGAAGTGTTCAGCATTCTATGAACGATTAAACATCCTAGAATCATCAAATGGCAACATTAGCCAAAGGAACAACTTGTGCAAGCATTATCACCTGTCTTCCACTCTTATGGATCACAGTCCTTAATAACACAGGAATTAAACATTAATACAGAAATATCATTAAGGTGTCAAGGCACATCAAAACCCCTCACCCCACCTTCGTGTCCCTTCCCTCTCAAGGAATAGAGAAGGGAAAAAGTGTGTCCGGCCTACTCTAAGTCTCCAAGGCTGAGGTTCATGTGGTACTAGTGGGAGAGGAGATGTCATTTCAAATGAAATACAAAAGTTACTTTGAACAGAATATTTATTAATCGAAAATGACAGAGAATTCTACAGGAACTGCCAATGGATTTGCTAAAGATAAAAAAGAGGAATGTTTTGGAACAATTTCAGAAAAACAATAAGAAAGAAAAGAAAACTTCTTCCTGTTAGTGTCCCTACCCATTATTTTAATTACAGACATAATATAGTTATAGGTGACTATTAGTACCATGTGTGAAGAAAGTAATTGTTTCTCATTTCCCATTTATATAAAAAATATTTGGGACATGCATCAATAACCCAGAATTACACTAATCTGTAAGAAAGTTCGGATGGTGTACGTGCAGCTCCAAACCAACAATTTAAGGAGGTATATAATATGCTCTTCTGAAATATTCACATTAGATTTGGCACATGAACCTCCCATGCAGTGTTCAGCATAAACAGCTTTACAGATGACAAGTCTTGTTAAATGTGGACATTTAGATGTTTTAGAGAATTTATACCTATTCACAGGTACAAATAATGTTGATGTTACTGTTAAAAGTCAAGCAGTCCTGGCTAGTCCAAAAGAAATATTGTGGAACTTTGGCACAGGGAGCCATCCTTGTTGTACAGCCGGACTAACTGATTTCCATCTACAGAATTATGTTTTAGGGGAAATGAGAATGAGATCATTCCACTCAGAGAGTGACTAACAGGGAGGTTGGTGGAGGCATGTCACATACGGAACCCGTGAAGAACACACCTGGGTCTATTTTAGCACCATGATAGGGCACACATCAAAACTCTTCCATGTTCTGGTAGGATGGTTCAATAGTAGCAAAGAGCAAGAACAAAAAAGAGCTTAGCCACAATGCCAATAGGATAGAACACGCCTCTTCCTTGCCCCAGCGGTGGCTGTGGGTGTGAGTTGCCTTGGGGCTGGGGTTTCCAAGCAGAGGCTCCAGGCCATCTGTCAGAGATGCGGCAGGGGAACTTTCTCTACCACAAGGAAGAGGGACCCAGGAAATTATCCCGGGTTTCCTTTCAGCTACTCTGTGTCCAATGCGCATGACAATACTTGCACACAAGTGGCCTCACTACATCTGCTTCTTCCAGAAATATTTCTAGAAAATTTTCTTTTAGGAAAATAAAATGTGGTAATGTTCTTCTATGTTAAAACAAGAAGAAAAACTAAAATAGCAAGTGATTCTCAGGATGATTCTGTCCATAACAGCACTGTTCCCCCTCTACCACCACCGTTGTTCTTTTTCTTTTCTTTTCTTTCTATTTTTTTTTGTTTTGTTTTGTTCTATTTTTTGAGGATAGAGAGAATTGAACTAGAAGTTTTCAGGCTTTCAGAATTATAAATATGAAAATGATCTTTTGGTATACTAGAAAAGAGTGTTGTTATATTCTTTGAATATGAATACTTTGATCAAAGAACATGGGAGCACATTTTGCTTTTCAGTAATTTTAAATTTATGTCTACTTAAGTGCATCCATGTTGATGCTCTTGTCTAGACCATGCCCAAAGCCTAGAATCTAGGATCCCTCAGTCCAAATTATTAGGTTGAAAATGTTCAAATCAGCTTTATAAACATATGTTTTCTCCCTTTAGTATGGGAAAGTCTACAGATGCCTCCAAACATTTCATTCATGCTGAAATTGGCAGAATATTTTCCTCCCTTTTGGCAAATATCCTTCTCCCTGGTATTTGTGCAGAACTAATGCCAGACTTAGTGTGGTTAACTTGTGTTTGTGCAACAAGCTTATCATCCACAATGAACACATGGCTTTTAGGCACAGAAATTAATCAGTGCTGGAGAGACAAGCTCCTGGCATAGACTCTGGGCTGCCTCGACATTTGGGATCTATTATACAAAGCAGAGCCCAGAATTACAGAGCACAGAACAATTTTTTATAAATAGTGAGAAATATAGATGGATGGTTAAAATTGGTTTAGTAAAAGTATCCTGTTGCATAGGACTTAGAATCAAGTGGAGTAGCACATGCACAAACATTTTAATAATGTGTGCCTTGGCTTATTTTTTTAAAAAAGAACTTGAAATAGTGTGCAGGAACATATAAATATGGCAACACACTATAAATTTGAAATAGATGAGGTGGATAAAAGCAAAGAGATGTATACCATAGCCAAGAATAAGGCTGAGTGCTATATTCTTGCTATTGCTTTTCAATAAAATCAGGTGTAATCATTTTTCAGAAGGTATCAAATCAATTCCTTAATATGCAATGTCCTTATGATTGAAGTGCTCAAGAGACGCTCCCTAGATTATGGTAATGGGAAGTTTCTTCTGTGGATTTCTCAAAATAGAATACTATTAAAATGAACAATATATCTTTCTCAACAAGTTACCAGTATTTTGAGAGCCTGACTGTCGTACTCAAAGCAATTCTGAGAAACTCACATTGCAATTCCCTATTTCTCTTTAGACTAAAAGGTGCCGGGAGAAATGAATTGGTTACTGTTGAAACATTTTGTAAATTATTACAATAACTTCCCCTATCAACCTGTCGTTGGAAGCCAGATACTTAACTTCAGTGATAATGTAGTAACCAATAGGAAATCTAAAATTCTGACCAAAAGGAAAGCTATGGACATCATATTTTCCTTTGTTTGTTTTTTTCTAGGAAATAATTTTCCTCCCAAATATGTTTGAACAACTCTTGCACAGTTGTATCTAATCAGCAGTCTCTGATTTACAAACAGCCTCTGAGGTAGTGAATCTCAGAATTTCTGGATGTTTTTGTTCATCGTGGACAGGCAGATTCTTATAGGGGAAAGAATTGATTGATTTATGCAACAAAAGCAAAGTGCATGAACTTTAAAATGTTGAATATACTGAAATACTATATGCATATTTGAATGTGAGCATATTTATATTTTGGTAAGCATCTGTAATTTAAACTTAATACAGATATTGCAGTTTTATGATCTCTTCCACCAGGGTGTTTTCTTACAAATTTTTCTGATAATGGTCCTCCTTGCATTGAGTTTAATGCAAGATGTATTAACATATTAACCAAACTATCTTCCCTCTATGAACATGTGGTCTATTTTACTGTCATATTTACTAGGAGCAGAGTGGAAAAGAGGTTTTTTGTTGCTGTTGTTATTTGGCTTTTAGTTCAGTTTTAAAATTTAAAAATGACTTTCTTTGAAAAATGACAGTTGCATGATTATTGAACAGGAATAAATATTTTCCAATCTTTACTATGAACTAAACGCTAAACATAATAATTGTAGTAATAGTAAAAAAAATGTTGGGGTCCCTTTATATAGCCAACCACCACTTTAAATTCTTTAGACGCATAGACAAATTCTATCGTCATAGCAAAACTACAAAACAAACACTGTTATCGTTTCTATTCAGCAGATGACAGAGAGGTTAAATAACTTTCCCAAGGTCACAGAGCTATCTGTAGAGCTAATAATGCAAAAGCAGAGGCTCTTATCTACAGGGACATAGAAGTATATAGCTTCCTGGAAGAAACTTGAAAATAGAGGTGCACAGTGCATTAAGTGGTAGAACACGAAAAAGCATAGGCAAGACAATTGCAGTATTTCTGGACCATGAAAATACTGGATGAGATTTAAGCCAAGTCCCAAAGAATATACAAGATTTAGTGTGGCAAAGGAGCAGAAAGGAGAGGAAAGAGGAAGGCATATTCTAGATACAACCATCAGCATATTTCTTCTCTGCCAATGGAAATGGAAGATCTAAATTTGGCATACTGTACAGTAGAGAAAGCAGTCATATGAAAAAGAAAGAAGCTAAACATTCCACTGTCTATGAAGAAATGTAATGCATTGTCAACCTGATTTTTTGAAATAAAACACAAGTCCATTAGTGAGGAAAATAAGATGACATTTGATTATACTGCAATCTGGAGGAATAAATTATATTTAATTGCTGCTCTCTTTTATGATATACATTACACATTTCTTTATTCACCACAGAGCTTAAAGTTCCTCCAAGGACTTTCTCACCTCCACCAGCTTATCCTTCAGCTTTATTTAGTAGCCTTATCCAGTGACACTTGAAATATTGTTCTAATTAAAGCCCTGGCACTTTAGGGGTGCTGTGAAATTTCTCCTGGAAATGTGCCCTCGTGTCTTGTGTCTCCCTCATCATGAAACCAGGAAAAAGGTTTAAGGACTCATCAAGTTTTGAATCTTTTTAAAGCCTCTAGCAATTCATACCATAATCTTTCCTATGAATGATTGTCAGATCTGAGGTTACAGATCACTATGCTAGACCTAAAGGTCAGCTTTTTCAGCATTTTTATGCTTTTCAAAATTTCCATAAGAAGATAAATGCCAAAGGATCAGTAAGCTAAACAGCTTGGACACCCACTGCTGCTTCACAGGCGTGTGAAATGTCTCCATCTGACTCATGATTAGAGATGAAAAATTGTCATCTAGCTCAGGATTAGAGCTTGACATTAAAAGTATTTATAACATGTGAGCAGAAACTGTAGGCTTGGAAAAGCATTGCTGGAAAACCGTAACTCTTAAGAATTCCGAAGGGTTAAAAGGATTTGAGGACAAAATCTGTTAATATGGAGGAAATACACCATATGCTGTGATATCTTCCAGTTATTTCATTTATACCCATAGTTATTAGTCAAGAACAAATCATGTTGTATATTCTTATTTACACAGAGAAGTAGTCCTAACATTTCATCTTTTCCTATTTAAACTGCTGAAATTTGTCTCTAATCAGTTGTCTCCCTGATATGTTAGCATACATAATTGTTTCATATATTCATTTAAGCAGTTTATGAGATCTTTACCACTGAATAGATAAGCTGCCAAAAATTATAAATACTTTTGAAGAAAAATGGCTCATACAAATTGATCAAAACTGTGAACGTCCTGGAAAAGGACAGACTTTCCTGTACCCAAAAGCAAAACAGTAGTCCTTGTCATCATTGTTTCATGAATATGTCAAGATTGGCGTGGCATAAGTCTGATGAAGAGACAGAATCAGCTCCTAAGAGCTGGATTTCTGGTGTTCTCTGTCTTCTACACATGTAACTAGTGAGACAGATTCAAACCTGTGAATTCAGATAGAAATTTTAAAGTTTTAAGTTTTATTTAAGTTAAAAATGAGAAGTCCTTTCAAAATCCCATTTCAGACTTTGGCTTATAAATTAATGTATATAGCAATGGAAAGAAACACACTCAACACTGTACCTAGGAAAAATGGCTTTACCTGTCACAGTGAGTTGCCTCAATCATCTCTAGAGTTTTAATTCAGTATTTTCAGAATGATAATGGTAGCTAATTTGCTTTTCTTTCTTAACAGTAAAAACTTCATTTGATCAAATAAACTCATTTCAATGACATAACCACCTATTCTATCATTTCATAAAATAAAGCAAGTAAGAGAAAAATTAAGAAAGATGATTTCAGAATCTTTAAGTTGGATGAATTTAATTTATGAAAAACTAAATATGCTTATTCTTCTTTCTCATTCCATTGATATATTTTGCATTGATGAAGAGACCAGTGTTTATTAGTCATTAACATAGAAGACAAACCATAAGAATCTAGACACTGAATTTCTAAAATATATATCCTGAATTTTGACATATACAATGCTTTTTGAAAAAAAAAAACAATTTGGTTCGCAAACAGAAACATTAGGCAGCATTTTGTTTTTGTTTCTTCAAACTGTACTGGGTGACAAACATGACTGTGGCCGTTTTTTCCGAAATTGTAGAACAAATTAAGCTTAGAATCCAAGGTACCACTGTAACCATCAGCATCAAGAGTTAGTCATGAATCTGGGAGTCAATTCCTGATGTAGGGATGTTTTCATCTGCTTAGAGAACTGGGAGAGGCTGGCTAGCTGAGAACGGTGATGGCTTTCCTAAGATCTGCAGGATGCAAACTGGGATATTGGCCTGAAAGAATACACCTTCAAAGAATGTGCTCTAATATGATTGCAATTACTGCTAGGTATTTTCTTTGAAATACTTGAAATTCAATAGGTGGCAGGAATCCTAAGTCTGATGAAAAGCAATGGTTCATCTGATACTCAGGTCAAGAGAAAAGGGTCCTAAAGGGCTTGTACATGGGGCTGCGCATGTCACTCAGCTGGAGAATTATCCCTGGCTTTTCTTCTCCTGTGTTTAACTGCTGTAGTCCAGTCTCCTATGAACAGTGCCATGAATACCATGGATCTGACATTTCAATAATCTCGTGGACTCTGTCTGCTTGAAGGGAAGCATCCAGACCACATGAGTGCATCTTTTGGCTCAAGTGAAAAGCTGACGGAAGTGGTGACTCTTCCAATTTTTAAAAGGTTAAAGTAATTGAGAAATATGTTGTTTTTCTATCATTTCTCAGATTTCTTTTAATCAAATCTCCCTGTCTCTTCAGAAGGTGGCCTTAAACATCAATGTGGCCACTTTTTCCTTTTTTTTTTTCTGTAGATCAAAGACTACTTTCTCTTCATTTTCTTTGTTTTCTCTATTTAAATTATATTGTTTGCATAATTTAGCTTTATGTAAATATCTCATATTCCTCTCTTCTTTTTTTCTCTTTTCTTTTTATTCCCTTCTACTAGAGATTTGTATTTAAAATATATAAATATTCTATTGGATTATAAAAGATTGCTACTATATTTTTATTTTTCTAAATTCGTGTGTGTGTGTGTGTGTGTGTGTGTGTGTGTGTGTTACTAGAGATTAAACCAGGGCCTTTACAGTGAGCTAGATTTCTAGTCTTTTAAAATAATTTTGAGGGGATGGATTTTCTAAGACTTTAAGTTATCTAGGCTTGGGTCAGACTTACAATTCTCCTGCCTCAGCCTAGTAGAATGCTGGCATTATGGGTGTGTGCCACCACGCTTGGCTTTTTTCTTTTTTTCCGTACATATTCTTTGATGGTCTACTCTGGATCCAATTATCTATTTATGGCTATTGAGCATGGAAGCAAGGTTTAGATGGGAACTCAAATGTCTTATAAGTTTAAACAGTCAACATTTTAAAAGAGTTGGGATAAACAAATTTCTTGAATTTACTTTCTTCCTTTCACTTAGTTTTATTTTTTTCATGGATCTTGTTACAACATTAGTTTGTTTCATGGATCTTGTTTCTGTTGTGTTGCGTTGTTTTATATTTGGTTTGTCTCTTTGCACCCATGGTAGTTTTGTTCTTTTGGTCTAAACTGGAATTACGCTTCCTCGAATCCTCTTCCTTCTCAGGTCCCTGGCCTGAGCTCATCTGTGTAGGTCACAGAGCCCAACTCTAGCTCGTGCCTATTGCTGGGGGTCTCCTGGCTGCTCTTAGTAGCAGGGCCACAAGAATTGCTGCTGTTTCTCTGAGTGATCGATCTCCTCTCTCAGACTCTCCCAACTAATGGACTAGGCATATCTCCACATTAGGTATTTATAAAACTGAAGCTTTTCATGAATCCTTCCTTAGGAAGACACTAACAGGTAAACTTATAAAACCAGAAAAGACAGAGAAAAGAGATACAGGAAAGAATGAACTCAATTCCAGAAGGTGATGAAAAGATGTCCGCAGAGGGAGGAGGTACAGAGCAGCCGAGGGAAAGACCTCTCTAGACACACATGAGAGAAGGGGGAAAGTGAATAGTGACAGAATGTGGCTGGTTGACGCTGTACATTAAACACTAAGGATGCTCAGCCATAAATTTCCAGCAGCAGTGTACATGGCATATTAAAAGCTCAGACCTGCCCTGGAGAAATTGGCACCATCAGCAATCAGCTACACTATTGATCAGCCTCAGTAATGTTGTCTGGGAAGTAAAACAAATTTCTCTGGCTGGGTGCCCATGCCACAGCCACACGATGGAGGACTAAAGGGCTCTTAAAGAGAATAAGGTGTATCTATATTTACTGGTATGAAATAACCTCAGTGAACTAGGGACATCAATGACAACAATAAAGAGCCCTGGGAATATATAATTTGGCCTGTAACTTGAGGAGCTATAAATTATTGGCTGCGTACCTCAGCCACCCAAAGGGGAGTAGACTAAAGCTTTTCAGTAAGAAGAAAGTGGGGTGTGTTATAGAAATCACAGGAGAAGCCAATCTGGAGAAGGGAGGAAAGGTGAATAAGAACCTCCATGTTTTCTCAGCTAAACATGTATTTGGGCAAAATGAGAGCCAAGTAGATTGCTGGAGTCCTGCTGCTTTACTAAATAGTATTTAGCAGCTAATGGACTCAGACTCCTTCCTTACACTTAAGTAGAAACAGAAACCGCCATTGGAGCAGAGGCAAACCTTAGCAGATACCAAGAAATAAAAAGACCTTGCTCCATAAAGGCTAATTAGTCTCTCCCACACCATTTTGTTAATCTTCTGGTACCATAATCTGTATTTGACTGAACTTTTTGTTCTACTTATCTTGTTATAATGAGGTTTATATTATACATGTGTATAAAGATACATTTGACAAAATTGCACACATTTATCAAACATTTTATTTTGATGCATGTATACACAATGAGAGTTAAACCAAGTTCATTAGCACATTTATTTTATGTTAAAAGAACTTGTAAGATGTACTCTGAGCAATTTTCAAGTAAACAAATCACTACTATTTGTTATAGTCACCATGATATACAATAGATTTCCAAATTAAATTTATTCATCCTTCATAAATGAAACTGTGTACCCTTTGACCTACATCTCTCTCTCTCTCTCTCCCCCATTGTCACATGGAAGATAACAAACTTTGTAACTGTATATTGTATACTGTAATTTGTGTCACAGGTAGGACTGTTTGTGTTGGCTCTCGTGCATACGCACGCACACACGCACACACGCACACACGCACACACATCCAGACACATGTATGCTTCAAGTTTATTTGGAGGTGGCTAATGAGAAACTCATAACTGCCGCAGCTTCACTAGGTGGAACTCATTTCATAAAGGTGGGAACACATTTTGTCCTGCTTGCGTTTTGTTTATCAATTATCTAAATACTTATTTAAAAAATTTTCTGAAAAGGAATGTTTTAATACTACATTTAACTAAGAGTCAATATCAAAGGAGGTAGAGGAGAGCTGAATCAAGACGACCAGACTGTTACAAAAAGGAGGATTACAGATGAATGGCTGTTTATACAAAGACATGTTCAGGAAGCAAAAGAGAGGAAATTCCTATTGCATGAATTTGTATGTTATACCTACTTTTAAAAATTAAAACATTTTACTTTTAAAAACTAAAACATTTAATTAAGTTAAATGAACATTTCACCATCATTTTAAGGATAAGGAAACAAAAATTTTATTTTATTATTATTTTTTTCTCCATTGGAGAGCAAGCCCAGAGCCTTGTGTATGCTAAACAAGGCAGTCTACCACTGAGCTACAGAGCAGGTCATTTACTTGACATTCTTAGAAAACAATTTTATTTGGAAATTTTCTCTAATTTGCTTTCTTTAATTATCATGCTTCTCAAACTTGTGTAAGGATTTTTTTATACATTGCTTTTGCTAATATCGCATATTCCTTTAACTGACCATTCTGTCATACATTTCATTGATTAAGTAGAACTTAATAGGAGAAAAAGGTTATCTTCCAACCCTTACAGCTGATAATAGCAGTATCTTCACCATTTTCTTCTGTGCATGCTCTGGCTCAACTATCAAGCCCTCTTGAAGAATCATGAAGAACCAGAGTGGCTTTCTTTGATGATTCTCACCACTTGCTACAGAGTCCCCTGCCAACACCTCACCCCTTTTCTAGCTGCAGAAAAAAATAAAAATAAAACTCACTCTTGCAGAACTTTCTCATTTTCCACTTGCTCTTAGTAATCTGTTTGCCTTTGTTTATAGAAAGCCAAACTTTCTTCATCTTGGAACATTAAAAACCTTCAATAAGTATTGGAGTAGTTCTGAATTATCTTCAATATCTGAGTTGAATTTCTCCTGAAATTTTGCTCAGCATATAGCCTACCATTACAGCCTATAAAATTGTGCCCCCAATATATAAATGGTACAAGCCAAAGGTTTTAATTTCTTCTCTCTCCTTGGTCACATCTCATGGGGAGTGGTAATTCAGTACTTGGCGCTAACATGGCTAAATAGGCTTCTTAGTTATGTCTGTCTCTGGTTATAATTCTTTTTTGTGATAAGCTAATTTTTATTTCCACAGGTGACAAAGGTAATGTAATCTGGATTTTGATTCAATAGTCTGACCAAATGGAGATTTCTAATCCCTGTCACATAGCAGATTTGGTCTCTATAAATTGACAGATACTGGGAAATCAGGTTGGTATAAATTTATTGTCTGTGTTAATTCTGGTAATTCTGGAAATTGTAACATTTGGAAACTTCAGGGTAGGACATCTTTGCTATTTTGTCTTTCTATTCATAAACAGAATCTGTTTCTTTATGTTTTCCTTGAACCAATCTGGGGTTCCTTAATTTGAGAGATCAAAGTTTCTTTGTTCTTCCCATACATCAAGCTTTGTTCTTTAATATTTTCTCATTATGTCAGCAATAGTTATCAAAATCTAGAAAAATAGAATTTCAGCATTCAAGATGTCCTTTCTTCAGAATGGCCTCTTTTAGAACATTTTGACTGTGGTAAATTGTTACATCTAAGTAAAGCAAGAATAGAATAATTCCAAATTATAAGTTCTATCAAAATTCTTCTATTGAGGCTATATAAAGAAGAAAAATGAATTTATATAATCAAAAATTACTCTTTGAAGTATAATTAACATAAACAGTAATAAAATATAAATAAAAATATAAATAAATATTTATATAATATAAATAATAAAAATTACAATAAAATATAAATTCTGATGCTTTTATATGTGTACATCTGTAAAACATCACCAAAATCAAGAGAGTAATTGTATCCATCATCCCCTAAAGCTGCATCTTGAACTTTATAACATCTCCTTCCCATAGATCTCCATTCTGAACAACCTTTGATCTACTTTTGTAACTGGGCATTTAGTTGCATTCTTTGAGTTGATATAAATGGAAATGGTTTTGCATCGATTTTTTTTTGTTTTTTTTTTTTTTTTTTTTTTTTTTTTTTTTTTTTTGGTACCTGGGATCGAACTCAGTTCCTCCTGTTTGCGAGACAGGTGGTGGAACCACTGAGTTAAATCCCCGGCCCTATTTTAGTTTCTTTAATACTACAAAATCATTTTCATGTTGCATTATATATCAGTAGCTCCTTACCATTGTTGAGTAATATTTTATTTGTGGACACACCACAATTTGTTTATCCATTAATATATCAGTGGATGATTTTATTATTTTCAGTATTGGCTAGTAAAATTACAGCTTCTAAGAACATCCATGCTGAAATACATGTACGGACATGTGTTTTTATTCTTTTTAGTAAGTACCAAGGCAGGGAATGTCTGGGTCATACATTAACTGTAGGTTTAAGTTTTTAGAAACTGATAAACTCTTTTCCAAAATGGTTGCACTATTTTACAATCCCACAAGTGCGTGAGAATTCCAAGTTCTCTACCCTCTGACCAATGCTAGGTATGGCTTATTTTTAATTTTAGACATTTTGAGTAAAAAAGTTCCATTTAGTTTTCTACCTAGTTTTATTTTCCTTTTCTTTTCTGAGACTATCTCTGTCTTTAATTTGTGTCAAACATGTTCAAAATTATTTGTTGAAACATTTTTGTACTCTCATTAGACTGATCTAACATCTCTTTCATTTCAGTGTTGTATCTATTGGTCGTCTTTACTCATTCTGTTTAAAATTTTCCTAGTTCAAGTGATTTTCTTTTGCAACCTGGACATTTTGAGTATGATGCTATAGACCTCTGGGTTTTGCTCCAGTTTATGTGCTATATTTCTCCCTGTCATGTTTAAGTAGCTTCCGATAACACCTACTCTTGTTTGAGAGGAGGCGTCACCTCTTTCCTGTCAGACAGCGGTGTCTTCACTCTCTGCTCACCCTCTGTTAACACCCAGGGTAGAGGGCTCCTTGTCACTGTAGGTAGAAGTGGAAGATCGGAATCCTTTCTAAACTTTCACTGATACCAACTCTCACTGACAGGTGCACGTCACTCTCCTTACCAGGCCTAAAGCCTGCACTACACAGTGAGAGTGTCCTTGGCACTGTTGAGTTGTATACAAGTCTCTAGGCTCAACTAAGCTTCCTCTGATACCTAAGGGGAAGGACACCTCAAGTGGGGTGAAAGTCCAGCCTTTCAATGTGGTCTCTGGTCACGTCGTGGGGAATGTGACCTTGGAACTACTGAGGAGGGCGTAGGTGATCACTCTGAACCAGTTTTCCTCTGGCAACACACTGGCGATGAGAAGGGCATCGGGTGAGGTGCGTTGTTATTACTGGGTACAGGGAGATATCCAGGCTTTCCAGAGGCCTTTGTTACTTGCTTACCCATATTTGTTGAAGACAATATCTTTCTTTACTGAATTATCTTGGCATCATTTTTATGCGTCAGTGCTACTCAAGGCAAAAGAAAGCTTAGGAAACTCATACTGTGTCAACCTCCAGGTTCCCAAGTCCCTAGTTGCTCTACCTAATTCTTTTCCGACTCTCAGTCTTCTGCAGTTTGTCTCATATGCAGTGTCCATGGGTTTTGCTGCATATTATGGAAGAGTAGGGGAAAACATGCTTTATTTTCTTTCCCCCAAAGTCTAGTTTTGAGTTTTGAGAAGTCTTTCTGTATTCTAAATACCAGTCCATGATAAAATGTCTAATTATAAATATTCACCCAGTCTGTGAATACATTTTCATTCTCTTTCTAGTATCCTTTAAACAGCACTATTGTTTTAATTTTTATGAAGTATACTGAATTTTTTAACATATTGCAATCTGAGATTTACATTTGAAAAATATTTCCTAGCTCTACTAAGATTTTGATCCTATATTTTTCATGCAAGGTTTATTGTTTTAGAGTTTAAAATCAGGCCTATGATCCAACTTGAATTGATTTTCATATATGGTAAGAGATGTGAATAAAAGTAATTTTTGTTTCAAATTGGAGTATCTGATTGTGCTGGAGGCACTTTCCTTATGGAGTTGTCTTGGCACGGTTTTGTAAGCCAGCGACACATGTCTGTGTGGGAGTGTTTCTTGGCACTCTAGTTTGTTCTGTTTTGCTATTTTTCTGTGTTTGCCCCAATAACACATGGTCTCGTTGACAATAGTCTTATAATTCTTGAGATCAGACAATGTCAATCCTCCATTGGTTCTCATTTTTCAAAGTTTTTATAAAATTGCTACAAGTTCCTTGCATTTTAGTATGAATTTGAAGATTTCTCAGTTGCATCACCAACAAAAAGATTTTGATTGATTCTGTATTGAATCAGAAGACCAGTGTGGAGATAACTTTTATGTTAATAATAACTGAGTCCCCTGACTGGTGTACTTCCCATTTCATAAGGACTTCCTTACTTTCTCTCAGCTGTGTGCTGCTGTGTTCAGCACCTCTTCTTTCACAGTTTTTGCTTGATTAACCCCTGCATACATTCTATTTCTGCTGTTATTTTGAAGGTTACCTGTTTATTCAATTATCAAATTTTGTTCACAGTAGGCATAAATATTATGGATTTTTGTGCATTAATTTTGTATCCTGAATTGCTGCCAAATTCAGTTGTTAGAGCAGATTTTCATATTTTATGTCAGATTTTACTTAATTCAATAAAGTTGTGTTCAGAATCTGTGTTCTTTAGGGATATTGATTTATAATTATTTTTTTCCTATAGTTTTTTTGTCTGGCTTGTTAGCTATATGTGGTAGGAGTAGGAGGAGGGTGGGAAATAGTCTTACTTTTTTGTCTTCTGAAAAATTTTGTGTAAAAATGGCATTATTAAATACTTAGATGTTTGGTAAAATTTCCAAATTAAAAGATTTTGAGGTAGATGTTTTTTAACACAAAATCAAGTTATCTAACAGAGGACGATCTATTTGGTATAACAATCATTTTGTTTTTTAAAGTCTGTAGTGCACTTCAAAACAACTAATGAATCTGTAATTTTTTTTCCTCATTGAGTTTATTGGTACATTTTAGGTATACAGTACAGTTACCTTCATCATTGGGATCTTGTACCTTTACATGACAGATCTTGGTTCTCATTTTTTTCCCCATACCCCTGCCATCCCTTCTCCCTCTCCTCCCTTTCTTATTTACAAAACCTTTATTTCCATTTTTTTCATTTTGTCCTTTTTTTTCTTTTCCCCTATCTGCAAGTTTTTAAACATGGAGTTTTCTTTTATTGGAAATTCTGTGTCATCAGCTACTTGGTAAACCACAGCCTTGTCATTTACTGGTGCTTAATGCATGATTCCATTCTGCTAGAAACACTTCTATAGAAAAAGTTTAGTTAGGGAACAGGGCAGCTAACAGTGCAATGGACTTGCTAATATAAATTAAACCTTAATTGTGAGAGAACATGCAGAATTAAAGATGCCCAACACCAAAATATGTTTCAGAGTATGGCAAGGATATATTATATTTCTCCTACTCTAATATTTATAAAATTAATATAAAATAACTTTATGTGAAAGGAACATAATGGTTTTTGGCAGCATTCTGAAAAAAAAAGCACTTGTAATTAGCCATTTAAAATTTTTTCATAAATTGGTTATTGAAAAGGTAATAGTGGTAAGGAACAATGGAGTACATCTCCATTTTAGTCAAACAAGTGCTAAAGAAAATCTTGTACATAAAAATAGAAAATATATGCAGTTTATTTACTTCCTTGACATAATAAACTGTTCCTTGTTAATAATATGATGAAATGAACCTTACATATGTGCTAATGCACATTAAAACAGATTGGATTTAGAAAGATTTAAACAAAAAATGGCTCTATAATCATAATGCTAGAAAAGAATAACTATTTTTATAGAAAACTATACTTACTTTATCTGTAGTAATGAGAAATGTTGAGCAAAGTTATAATGATGAATTATGCTGACATGATTGTGAATGACAATATTTAGAAGTGGAAATTTTTCAGTAAACATCTTCCATTGCTTATGTTATTCCAGAAAGAGGCTTTCTTTCTCAGCGCATCACAGATATCATTTCATCTTGTTCTCTTCTACTTTTTGTATAAAATTAGCTCCCAAACTGTTGTTTCAGTAGTTTCTATTTATGATATCTTCCAAGACCTTATACAAATTGTTTGTCTTGTATTATAGTAAGTTAAGTGTTTTCAAAACATAATTAGTGATTCATTTTTTTAAATAAGTATATGTCAGTGGGAAATGGTCAATCTTCAGGTGTTGTCCCAACACCTTGTTCTATACAAATGTTACTTTATTATTTTCATTTTTATTGTCCATCTTTATGTATTGCTTTTTAGATAATTTCTTCTTACTTACCTTCCATTTTACTATTTCTCTCTTTAGTTGTATCTAACATGCACCTGTCTTTTGCTAAATTAATTTTAACTAGTGTGCTTTATTTTCAGTCTTATTATGAAGCTTTTTTGATATTTGTTGGATACTCAGATTTTGAAATTCTTTACATTTGATTAATACTTTAAGCATATATATATATATATATATAGTATTTCATGATAATATATTTTAATTTGTGATTCTAATTTTGAAATCTGTTATTTTTGCTGGATTTTGCTTATGTTGTATTTTCAGCTAAAGTTTAATAATTGTGACTATATAAATATTTTTTAAAAAGTTATTTGTGAGAAATTTTTGAGATTCATAGGTAATGATCCAGACAAGATTTACCAACACTAAAATCTTCCTTCAGAGTCTTCAGACAACACAGATAATTGGGACTAAAGTTGTAATCCTGTATGGCTGTGAGTTTCTAGGGATGATAATTTTTTTGATGTTTGATTTTTTTTTTCTATTCCACTAACTGCCTAAATTTTCAGCATTTATTTTCTCCTTAGTACTCTTCAAAATCAAGTTCATTTATACTCTCCCCATGAGTGTAGTTAGAGTTAGCTGTAATTAGGAAGCTTGAAAATTAGAACACCTACCTAAAATCATCTATCAATTTATCCATTGTTCCTAATTAATTTGATACCATGACAAGTAAAATTTTACTTCACTAGCCTGGCATAATCTTTCAGGATAAATGCAAAATTATTTTCCTTACCTATCCAGTATGTATGTCCAACTCTCCTTAATTTTGGGCTTCTCATCAATACCTAGCTCACTGATGTATTCCAAGTAATTTTAAAAGGAATATTTTATATTGTTAGAGGTCTGTTCATATTACATGGTCATATTTCAAGGGATCAAACCCCTGAATATATCTTAAAGTGCCAATAAAAGTTAAGAGTATTGGTCATTTAGTAAGATTATTGAGTTAGTGGTGATGAAAAATCTTTCTTAAATTTTTTGACTACTTCATTAATTTCCTCAAAAATTTTAATTTTGCAGGCACATAGTTATTCATATTATTCTGTTATGATTGTTTATAGCTTTGTAACAACTCAAATTATTTTTTTTCAATATCATATAGTTACCCTGTATTTTCTCTCATAAACACAGATATTTAGGGTGCATTAACTCTAATCGTCCTTTGCCAAAGTTATATGTGTTCTTACATATTGTTATTTGATATTTCTCATTTGCTATTCTCATGCCTTATTGCCATTCTCATATATTTGCATACCTCAAATTTAAGATAATCATTTCTAAATGTTCCAGTTTTCTTCGTATAGCTTCTGCCATCAGTGAATTTTTGAGAATGATTTAAAGGATATGTTTTCAGCTTAGTTCATCTCTTTACACCACTGTCTCCAGTGTTTCTAAATCATGACCATTTACAAATGTGCCATCAAAACATTTGCGCTAGCATGAATATTTAATGAGCTTGTAAAATTAAGCAAAGTATAACCTAGGTTATGTGAGCTGCACACCAAATGTCCAATCTGTGGATGCTATTGTTTGTAGGGAACAAAACAATATATAGAACCTCTGCCTCGTTGTGCCAGAAAAACAGTCTTGAGCATCCTCATAAATCATTTCCAATAAAGAACTTGTGTGAACATGTTTGAGAACTAATGTATTTGCTACCTAGAACATCCATTTTGGTGTAATTCAGATCATTGCAGCATATATTGCTTACACTTTACTCTAACATAATTCCAAGACTTTTGGACTCACTCGCACACTTCTACCCTACTCTTAAATTTCAGGATGATGTACACTTCTAGTTCTTTAGCCCTCATCATTCCTTCTGACATCTCTGTGGTAGGTGTCTTGGTATCTCCCCACCTTCATTGTTCTCTAGGTGTGATACCGGCATCCTCACTGGTTGTAATAATCCAAACCAATGATTTCAGCCTTTCCTAGCACTCCAATATTCAATAGTTAATTTTCTCTATTACTATATTTCAGAACCTGTTCTGCATAATTGTGAGCTCTTAGTATCTCACTAACAAGGAAGTATTTTCTCTGACCTTTGTTATACTGAAGGTTTCAGTATTGAAATTCATATAACTCTACCTAAAAGGAAATAGGGAAATACTTGGCATGTTGGTTGAAAGGGCAGGAGGATCAGATCTCAAGTTCAAGCCTAGCCTGGAAAATTTAACAAATTAGCTCAACTTTGTCTCAAAATAATAGTAATAAAAAAAATAATAATAATAATAGTTGCAATCCAGCATGGACGATGTACCTAAATGTGTCCCTTGGCAATACAATTGCGTTTTATGTGTTTCATATGTTTTGTCTTCTATTAGTCTGCTTTTTAATCTGTATATAAGATAATTAACTTTACAGGTCTTATATGAATCAATCTACTATGGACAAAACAAAATGGGTGGAGGGGAGGGGAAAGAAAGAATTGAAATGTGTTTTGCACATGTACTAATTCCCTACAATGAATCTAATCATTATATACCACAAACATGTATTATTAAAAGTAAAAAAGTATAAAGCAGAAAAATAAAATCAAAGGAAAAGACAAATATAAAGAGTTGTGTGAAACAAAAAAGTAACTGTACATATCAGTTTTTCCCAGTTATTTTTAAAGATTGTTTTTGTCTTTCACTTTTAGAAATTTGAAAATAATAAAAAAAAATAAAAAGAGATGGGAATGTATCTCAGGTAAAAGGGCCTGTATCCAATCACCAGTACTGCACATAAATAAAATAAAAAAGGAAGGAAAGAAAGAGAGACGGGGGAGGGAGGGAGGGAGAGAAGGGGGAGAGAGAGAAAGAGAGAGAGAGGAAGGAAGGAAGGAAGGAGGGAAGGAAAAGGAAGGAAGGAAGGAAGGAAGGAAGGAAGGAAGGATGATGAGGGAGGGAAAGAATAGAAAAAGAAAGCATACTCTATCATTTGCCAGCTGTGTGACCTCTACAGTTATTCAATTCTCTGACCTTGGTTTATTATCAGGAAATTATGGATATTTAATTCAAATACATATTAAATCAATACAATATTTAATTCACAGCGAAATGAAAATCAAATCAAACTGTTTAATATTTAACAGCTGTTCAATAAATATTAATTTACTTTCCCTCATTTATAAATTATATGTATTAAAATGTTAATATAGAAAACAGCACTAAAAATTGAAGTTTAGCTGGAAATACTTAATTTGGAAGTTTAAATAATACTCAGCCAACAGTCACTTCTGATCTTCCAGTCTCTCTGTTGCTCTTTCCTAATGAGCACTCTTTAGGTATCAGGAAAGCAAAACTCACTGAAACAATAAAATCTTTTTTTTGTTGCTTTGTTTTTTGTTTTTTGGGGTTTTGTTTGTTTGTTTTTGGTACCGGGAATCGAACTCAGGACCTTGTGTTTGCAAGGCAGGAACCAGAACCACAGAGCTAAATTCCCAGCCCTTGGAGACAATAAAATCTTAATCTAGTGAGATTCCACAAATGTGCCTTGAGATACTGCTCAGTTTGAGGCAATGCCCTAGGTGCTAGGGAAATCCATACATCAGAAATGTGCTACAGTCCCTGGCATCCAACCAGACAAAAATGGCCTACTGATGGGGCCATGGGAAGAGAGAAGTCTATTGCAGCACTGTTGCAAAGCACCGTAATCACATACAAGTGCATTAAAGAAATGCAGAGAGAGCACAGCAGAGAGAAAAGGGAATGTGACAGGACGCCTTGAACTGGGCGGGTTAATGAGTTTCCATGGAAACCGTTAGACTTGAATGCACAGGTGCATAAGGCAGGCTTTCCAGGTGCCTGTTATTGGTTGGATGTGGGGAAAATTACATTTCCATGACAGTTACAGATTAGCTGAGCAAGTAGCTTTTGCAAGTGATGTACTTGCAAAAAATAGATAAGCACCGTCCAGAGTAAAAATGTTTATATTCTCTAGTGCAGCTGGGTAATTAGATCACCCTTTAGAAAGGACCAGATTGCAGTTAGTACTTTCTGGTCATTTTGCTCAAGATAGTAGAACCCTCTGCAGAGAAGCAATTTTCTGAGAGAAAAAAAATCTCATAATATATAGGTAGAATGTAGGGAAGAAAATTGAAAATGGAAGAAAAATTGCCCCAAAGAGATCCATGCAGATATCTTTGAGTTTGCTAAAATAAAACACGGAGTGAAAGTGTATGTACACATAAGAAGTTATGAAATATTTATAATGGCATTGAGACATTGAGGCTTTGGGCAGTGCAGTGAAGCAATACTTTCTGTTGTGATTTGGGATTTAAGGAAGCAAAGCCCAGCCATATATCACAGACCTAGAGGTGACAGTGAAAGAAAAGAAAATTAGACAATGTTGCAAAAGAAAACTTACTGCCTGGATAGTCTGAGGTAGGCAAGACTTAAATAAATGTAAATTTAGAGACTACATCTGCTATACATAAAAGGAATGATCAAATATGTGGTGAATGTTTAAATTCTAAAATACTGATTACTGTAAAAAAAATCCATTGCTATTAATTCCTCCCAAAATACTCCCCTGGCTTCAAATACAACTTATCCCATCATTATCTAGAAGTCTGCTCCATGAGTTTCTTTCTAAGATGTGATCAAATCTCTGGTGAATTCTGTGCCAAGTGTCATCCAACAGAAAGACAGGTGCATAGAAATAGTACCGTGTGTCCTCATCCACCTTATTCCCCAGATCTGGCATCATAAGATTTCTGGGTCTTTCCCAAAGTCAAAATGAACATTAAAGGTAAATGTTTTTAATCAATTTCAGAGGACACTGAAGCAGCCATAACAGTGAACCCGAAGACATGCATAAAAGAGGACTTCTAGAACTGCTTCAGAAAGTGACAGTAATGACAGGATGTGTTTGAAGTAAAAGGGATTAACAGTGATGTATCTTTTTCTGCAAGTTTGTATTTAAACATTAAGAATGCATATGCATAATTAATGTATTGATAGAGATAGAGATACAGATACAGATAGAGATAGAGAGAGGCTGCCAAGAAAATGTACACACACTTTAGCAGTTTGCTGTATTAATAAATGTCTGGAAACTAAAAGCCACCACTTTGAGCATCTTTTATAATTTTAAAGACCAAGGGTAACTGTATTAATCTCATAATATCTCAATAAATTTAACATTAAGATATCCATACAAGTTTTTTCTTTTCCTGATATATACTTTTTTTAGCAGACTATATGTAAGGTCTTCTGAATCTTGTACAGTGAATATGTTGTTTGTGGAACCCTAGTAGTACAGACAATAATTTTTTAAAATGACAAGGGCAAAACATAAACTCAAGAGAACATACAAGTCGGTAAGCATTAATATATCAAAATTTTTAACTCAAATTAAGGATTATTTATGAAATCTTGAATGATGCTGAATAAAGAAATCAGAGGGAAGAGATTAACAGGATAACTATTTTGGAAGAACATGAGCTCTGAGTCAGATTTTAGAGTTAGATGGTCATGGGTTGGTAATGTAAAGGGATATATCATATCAATGCATGCCAAACTCACATTCAACCAAATACAAAAGCCATAAATCCATTCAAGAGGGCAAACTAGCAATTCTACAGGTTATTGGTAGTCTTGTCTGTACCCTGAGATGGAGTTTCATTGCAAAGCAACCTATAAGCGGTTTGTTTTCTTCCTAGCTTGGGCTTTCCACAACAAATTTGTATAGATCCTGGAAGAGATACAGGGGCTGAGCACAAGCCTGTACTTTTTGTTCCTTTAAAAGAACAAATAATTCATGGAGGTAATGTAGTAATCTTGCTGCAAATGTAGAACATACAGAAATATAGAACCAGCTGCCATATAATTACTAAAGTTTTTTTATATTCTCCCTGCTCTTACATAATTTTTAATAACTGCACAGTATCTTTTATTTAATGAATAAATGGAAAACTAAACTGAAAAAAAAGACAAAATACCTCATATACTTCACTAAGGACTGTTCAAGGAAACAAGATGTACAAGCTTAGTGTAAAGAATCAGCAAATTGTGAGTGATCATTAAAATCCATACAAATGTGTTGCAGATTATTTCATGTTTATTATGGGAGAGGGAAACTTGGCCAAACTATTTAATATTAATAAGCCACAATTTTCTTAAATGTAAAATAAAAGCCAGTGATTTAGCTCAGTGGTTCAGCCACTTGCCTGGAAAATGCAAGGTCCTGAGTTTGGAAAAAAAAAAAAAAAAAAAAAGTAAAACAAAGATAATAGTACAAACTTTAAAAGCTACTATAAGGATAAACTAATGTTATATGAGCCAATTAGTCATTTAGCTCAGAGTTGGGAAACTGTAAAGCAATCAGTAATTGCTAAGTGTCTTTAAAAATTAGCTCCCAGTTCAAAACTTATTTGTCACATACAAGGAGATAAAAGGTCCTGAAATATTTTCTGCCTTAAAAGTGTGAAAGCTAAGTCATTTTAATACCAAATATACTACAATCCTATGTTTATTGCAGCACTATTCACAATTACAAGATAGATGTGATCAAAGTGTATTATGTTATATGTTCTATATCATATATTACATTATATATTAATGCATTATTGTATGTATCATATATAAATATATATTTATTATATAGTACATTATATATTGTGTTATAGTTTTAAGTCATATTTATATTATGACTAAAATATTGAAGATCTTTTGCATGCTGGCTGTTTATATCTTCCTCAATGATTCTTTGTAAATATTATCCAAGTTTTTGTTGCTGTTTGGTCTATCCATGCATTCTTCTTATTAAGTTGTAAAATCTCTTTATGGATTTGTCTTAGTTACTTTCTCCTAACCGGGACAAAATATCCAACAACCACAAGTGAAAGGAGGAGAGCTTTATTTTGGCTCACAGGCTCCAGTCCACAGTTACTGCACCAGCACGGCCTGGTGCCATGCGAGGGAGGCGTGGCAGAGGAGAAACAAGCCATGGTGCGGCAGGCAGAAAGAGGCCTTTCTCCTTCCTTCCCTTTTTACTCCATTCAGGCCGCAAGTCTTTCGGTTACTGCTGCTCAAACCCAGGGCGGGTCTTCCCTTTTCAGTGAATGCATCAACCGCACTGAGAACAATCAGTAGGCTAATCCAGTATCACACAGCTGTGGTACAGTCACTCCCTGAAGCCCCCCCTGAGAATGCATGAAGCTTCGGAGGGGTAGCTGGATATAAGACATAACAGGATACACCTCATATTTGAATATCATCCAAATTTGAGTTAGATATAAATCAGATACAGATATAATGACTCTTTCTCTTCATCTGACTTTTGCCTTTTCAATTTCTTGATTAGGTTCTGGAAGCTCAGAGTTTTTAATTCTGCAAAACTGCATTATTTTTCTGTAAATTGTGATTTTTTAGTTAATATCTAATGATTCTATACTCATCCAAGGTAACAAAGTTTTGAATGCTGTCTTTACTTAACTTGATAATGCTAGTTTTTGCAGTTGTGTCTGTGATCTCCCTGAGCACTGTATGGATGCAAACACTATATAATATTCCCACTACATTTTTACTTTATAGATACCCAGTATTTCTGGCATGATTTATTGTATGCTCAATTCTTTCCCCTTTGTAAGTTCTGTGGAAATTAATTGAAAATATAGGGCAGAATTTATTTTTGAGACATCAGTTATATTCTATTGACTTATGAATCTTTATTACTCTTGAATGAATGTGACGTCAGATAGCACACATTCTCAAACCTTATTCTTTTTAAGAATTTCAGCCCTATTCATTGTTCTTTGAATTTCCATATCAATATTGCAAAAATATCAATTAAAAATTCTGCTGAGATTTTGATTGAAATTGTGCTAAAACATGGTGCATTTCCATATGTTTTCTGTCCTCTGAATTTCTAGAAAATTGGCAGTTATGCTCAGATGCTTGATCGTTTTCATTTTCAGTGCCTTTTCCAAAGCTGTACATGTTGCGTTCTTTGTCTGTGTGTTATTTTGAATCAGGAAGCTCATCATGTCTTGTTGTCCTGTTTTTATGAATTATCAGCTGTTTTAAAAAATCCATTGGGGTTGCAAATAGTTATATTCTAATTTTATAATTATCTTTTATTTATTAATTAAAATACTTTTATAAAAATATAGTTCCCTAATCTGTTGTACGGTTATGTAAGAGTACAGTTCATATAGGGAAGAAAACAATGACTGTTTATTATTTTATTTTATCTATAATTTTCAAAATAATGAGTGAGTTTCCTATCCTCAAAAGTCAATCAATCAGTTTCTTTGAAGTTGTATTTTCATGCATGTAAATATATTTGATAGATTTTTAAAAATTGATATTGTCCTACTTCAAAAATGTATGCCATCTTTGCGTAATGAAAACCTAGCTAAACAAAATACTTTAGGGTAATATAATTGTATTTTACAATGTGACATTGGTACTAACTACACTAAAAGGCATAATGAAAGAGATTTTCTGTTATAGATGGAATTAACTGGCTAAAAACGTTCACTGTCACAGGAGTTGCTATGAATGAAACAACTACCGTAACAATATTCCTATCACCATCTTTATTTTTCTAAAGCAATGAGTAACCCTATGAAAGTTCCTCTTTGTCGCAGGATTCATTTATGCTTACAGCAGACTTTTTTTGCTATTTGAATGTCCCACAGTCTGACATTCCTAACTTTTCCAAATGTAAGTAGTGCCTAAAATACTGTTGAAACCATAATGATTCCCACAAAATATTGTCTAGGAATGGATGTCATCAGGGAGACTGGTGATTTATCTGATCTGCACATATATTTGTATTTAAATAATTTCTAACTGCAGTGATGGTGTTTTTCTAGTGATAAGGTGCATGGTGACTCACAGTGTGACAATGGGTTCAAGTCCGATTTCTCTCTGAAAGTGCTTCATCATAAAAAGGGCCTGCACACTCCACCACACCAGTGGCTTGACTGCTGAATGTAAAAGGCACATATTCAGGTCAATTTATCCAGAAATATTATGGATTAAGGAACAAAGAACAATCACTACTGAGAAATGAGGGAGCAGGCTTATGGATACATGAAGGCAATTCTTATCCGGGTGCATGTTTTTGTAATCCATGTTTTATGTATACCAGAGCAGGCCTCTATCATAAAAGAGTGCAGATATTCTCCACTGAGACAGCAAAAAAGAAAAAGGAGTAATATGTTGATAAGAGTCCCTGAAAACACACTCTAAATAACAATAGGAAAAGAGGTTCCCTGAAGATTTCCGAACATGTCAGCCTCAAGCCTTAGGTCCTAGACTCAGACCTTTTAGTACTGAAAATTCACACTTTAGTTTTTCTGAGTTCTACATCATGAGATTAATTTCTTGAAGGAAATCCCAGGGCTGGACAACACCATTATGATGACAAATAACATTTTCATAGTGATGATTGTTATTTCACAACTTCATAGTTTGGGGTCACACATTTTCATAAGCTGCAATAAGTAAATAGAAATAAAGGAAAGGAATACATTAATATGTCCAAAGGTGTAAGATTATTTTGTACACAGAATACTTCTGATTTTAATGTTATCTTGAGCATTTTAATCATGTACTGTTTTGTACATATTTCTAATTTCATTCCTTCATTATCTACTACACTTAAGTGTAGATTTTTCTTCCTTCCATTCATCAAAGCCTACTTCACTCCACACCCACGGGTACTCATATTTTAGTAGACTTGAAGTCAGAACACTGTTTTCTATTTCTGTGCCTACAAATGCAGGGCTATGTGTGCTAACCTCATGGTATTTATATGTACATTTAATTGCATATGAGAGTTAAAAATGAGTGTCTGTCCATCTGTCCACAAGTCTGAGCATAACTAAATTTACATACACTATGAAATACCTATTTTCTCCATTGTATTTGACTATTAATGTACATAAAATATGCATAAATTTCCTTTAATGGAGCATATTTCCAAGAATATACATATATATTAGAAATACACACATATATATATTAGAAATTAATGTCCAACTGCAGCCCCAAACACATTTACTTATTGCAAAGTCCTAATTTTCGTCTAGAAAAAGCAACTCCTACAACACCACCTTTTGTCTTAAAAACAACACACGTGTCATAAGTTTTCTACCAGTAGCCAAGTTATCTAGAAGCAGGGGCTGGATTGGTGCTTTCTAAATGTGGCTTGGATATATATGGTTAAAATTCAGAGAATACAGATAAACTTAATTGACCATCTGAAACCTCCAACAAAGGGATTGTAGAAGGATTTTTTAAAAATAGCACTAATGGCAGGGAAGGTATACAACTGGGGAGACTGCAGCTTAATTTAAAAGCAAGAAAGAAGATGAATAATAGGTAAAAGACATTGCAAATAAAAGTGAATATTGTTTTCAAGGACCTAAATAATACAAAGGAGATTGAGGATAGTTGAGCAGGTTTCTACTCTTTTAGACCCTGTAGAAATTAAGCACTTTATAATATGTATAAAATATTTTATAAAACAGTATACATAATATGTGGTTATTTCTTAACATAGATATAAAAGAGAAGCACAGAATTACGTCAGACATAGCCCTTGTTCCTTGTTTATGTTAATAGATCTGGACTAGAGCTCTTATTTATTTGTATAATTTTAATTTTTGTCTTATAATACATATGAAGGCACAGTTCACACTAAGAACAAAAGTGTTATAAATAACCTAATATTACCTCTCTTCCTCAAATATCTCATCTTTTTATATCTACCTCAACCTAAATTTGATTACCTTTTAGCTTCTTAAAATATAATTACATACACATGTTTTTTGTTTGTTTTGGAATTGTACATAAAGGACATCATATTATGTGTTTCAACTTTTTTTTCTTCACTCAAATTTAATATATCTGAAATTCACTTCTGTTGGCATGTATAATTGGAGTTATTTGTTTCCAATGCTATGCAATATTTCCTTCAGTAAAAATATCAGACTTGTTCATTTTCTTTCAATTGACTTTTCTTTTTATTACATTTTTACTACTGTGAGTTCTTATAAACATAGCCAGGTATACAGAGGTCAAATTCTCTTGGGTATGCACATGGGCATAGAGATGGTGAGTTAAAAGATATTTTCTTGATAGGTGAGGAAAATTACATTTTTAAGGTAAGTCAAAATAAAAGAATACTCCCACCATTAATTTTAAATATAATTTATTCACTCAAACATTTTTATTACCTGATACTTTTAGATATCTTAAATGTTGACGACTGGTTATAAAATAGTATTTTCTTAAGGTTGTGGTTTTTAAATTAAGATTATTGAATCTTCAGAAAACATAAGCTCCTCCTTAGACATTGATTATATGAGACCTTTCTTTGTATAATATTAGCTCAAATGTTACCCATATTTGTAGGATTACTTATTTTCTTCTTTTCTGGAGGTATTTGAGTTGCTACAATTTTCTAATATTTATGTTTGAACTGACACACAAATATATAAAATTATATATACTAAAGGAGAGCCGTGTCATGTTTCAATATACGTAATATTTAAATGTGGTCATGCATATCTATCTCCCCAAGCATTTATCGTTCCTTTATGGAAACAATATTAAAAATTCTTTCTTCAATTTTTTAAAAATGTGCAGTGTATTGTCATTATCAATAGTCATCCTACTATTTAATAGCGGACTAGAACTTCTTGCTTCTACCTAACTGGAACTGTATTGTTATTATTGATATTAATTCTTTATTAACTTTATAATTGAAAATAGTGTTATCAATTTGTAACTTGAATTTTTACCTTTTTAGAAGATACCTTTTAGGCTGGGGATTTAGCTCAGTAGTTCCTCTCCCAAGCCTAGGGACTGCCTCCCAAGCCCAGGGCCCTGAGTTCGATCCCCAGTACCAAAAACAAACAAACAAACAAACAAACAAACATACCTTTTAATAAATACAACTCTAATTTTAATGTGATCTAAATTATCAGTTTTGTTCCACTTATAATAAAAACTTCTTAAATCTTAGTATCTTGTCCTACTCTCAGTACATGCATTTTCCTCTTAATGTGCTATATTTTTTATGGTTAATGGCTTTATGCCTTTGGGATTGATCTATCATAGTGCCAAGCTTTGGGATCTATTTTTAGCATTTTTCCCATACAGATAGCCATTGGAACAATTAATTTGGCCTTCATTTCTCCTTTGATATGTGATGTGACACTGAAATATACCCGATTTCCACTTACGGGGCGGGTCTGATATTGTGTTTGCAATTAGATTTATCAATTAGCCACTTCTAATACCTCAATCCTTTATTTACTATCGTTCAATAATGAATTAGGACAAGTTTCCCAGTCTTCATAATTCTCCTGATTTTGAGGAATGTCTACCAATACATATTGAGGATACCCTCTCTGAAACTTGGTGGATAAGGATTTTTAAATAGATGCTGATTCTCCTCCTTGGGAATTAAGCTGTCTAATTTTCTCCCTGAATTCATAAACATTGTGACTTTTCTATTTTTTTTTCCCACATGAGACTCCATATCTATATCTGAATTGGACATCAGCAAGATGTTTTTCTTGGAACCTAAGAAACTCGCTCAGATCACTTCTTGCCTGAAGATAGTTGGAGCCCCAGGATTTTTTTTTTTTTTTAGTATAAAACAGTCATAGTCTATTTAAATCCAGGCTGATTTTTTATTTTGATAGCAAAATTCTCTCAAACATATTTTTGGCTACTCTATTTTTTTCAGTCAGCTCTATGAGCAATGACCACACCCAGATTTTTTTTGAGTCACAAGCCTATCTTGAATATATTTGCTTTTTCTTCCTCTTTTTTCTATTTCTTTGCTTAAGTATGGATACTTGCAGTTAAAATGAATAATTTGTATACCCTTCTAAGTTACTGTAGTGGCTTTTTCAAGTACAGTGGTACCTCAGTTAATGAACTTAATTTGTTCCATGATTCTGGGGGAAATGGCTGCATTCATGTTGCATGGGCAAAATGGCCATGGTCATGTTCATCATTTGACATGGAGGTAGAGAATGGAAGCAAATTTTTGGCAAGGATTCTCTTGAGGAACCAAAGTATTTGTGAACAGAAGTATTCATGAATAGAGGTACCACTGCATTTAGTCACTATGTAACAACAATTCATACTCTCTAGCCTTGCAGTTAATAAATGGTCTTTGTTATCGATTATAAACCATTAAGTGGATATTTCTCATATAAGCTTATTTTATATCATTTTCTGACTCAAAGTACAAGTAAAATTCAGCGTGAGCCAGAATTTGCCATCAGGTTCAATGATCCCAAATGGAAATTGCTTAAAACATCAAAGCTCTCTGTCCTGCTTAAGATATGGATGGTAGCAGTTTTTTTCCAAGTTACCCTCATTTAGAAATATAGGTTAAATGGAGTCCTCACTAATCTCTTCAGTGAGATACAGAAAATGCTGGAGACTACATTCTGGCTCTTTTGTGTGTGTGTGTGTGTGTGTGGTACTGGGGAACGAACTCGGGTCCTTGCATTTGCCAGACAGGTGCCAGAACCACTGAGCTAAATCCCTGGCCCATTCACATGCTGGCTCTTAACGGCTTCTGTTCTCAAATAACTGACAACAGCAAGTTATATAATATAACTTAACTTTAACAGGATGGGGAAGAGTAATCTTTCCCATGTCTGGAAAAAAGAAAAACAATGAAAAAAAAAGAATATTTTAAATTAATGGTGAAATTAATGTTTTTTATTTTCTCTTGCAAAGAATCATAGGAATTAAGAATTATATGCAAATGTTTGCTGAGAGTGCTCCAGCTCTCACCATGCTGGAACCCTCATTTCATAATAAACACTCTTTGCTTATAGATAGGTCCTCTTGTGGTGATGGGTGCATCAAGGCATTGGGTCCGAGCCAGTGAACATTCTCAACTAACTCATTCTATTCTCATTCATGCTGACCAAATTACCTTTTAATAAAATGCTTTTTTTATATGTAGGCTGTTCACCAGTGGGAAAATGCACCAACAAGGAAGATGTTAACATTATGTACTGTCAGAGGTATAATTCCCAGTGAAATTTACTAAATCAGCAGTCAGCTTTTATATTCTGTGTGAGATTTGTTAGCATGAGTTGGCATCACCAAATCTGATCATGCCTACTAGGCTGAAGCAAAAAAAAAAAAAAAAAAAAAAAAATTGAAAAGCTGTAAATTCCAAGGCAACAGACTGCTTTTTAAGGCTGTTTTCCATTTTATCTAAAGACTTCAGGAAACTTTTCCTGGAAATGAACAGCAAACCAAAATCTTCCATTTCTCTTTTACCTCAAAAGACATAGAAAAAAAACATATAAAAACTTGAATAAGAATTAGAACAGAAGAGATTTAATACTGCATTAGGATGGAAACAGGTAGAAATGCCTTCATGCAACAGAAACACTGGGTATTAAATCAGAGCCAGAAAACAGACACTAGGGTAAACCCCAATGCTGGGTTCTGACTATAGTTATGTCTGACCTGAATGAAGAAAGACACCAAGACAGGATATGGAGTAGGTTTCAGCAGATTTCAGGTAAGGCAAAATGTACTCCATGTCTTTCTCTTTATGTTAGTCACTTTCCCAACCCTGGGACACAATACCCAAAACCCACAGTTTGAACAAGGAGATATTTGTTTGGCTCACAGTTTCCAGTGGGTTCAGTCCAAAGCTGGCTAGCTTCAAGGCAGAATTGCATGGTGGAAAGGTATGACAAAGGAAAACTGCTCTTTTTTCATAGAAGCTATTAAGCAGAGAACAATGTTATGTGGGCTGAAAACAGCAAGGCCAGGTGGGCAGGGCTGCCCATACCCTTTGGATTTCACATCTCACCACAACCTGCCATGCATACTGGATATGTAGCTATAGGATGTAACATTTGCCCTGCCCAATTTTGGTCTTGCTTTGATTCAATTCGGTCTATTTCTCTCTTCTTCCCTTTTGGAATGGAAAAGTTTGCCATTAATCATTGTATGTTGAAAATGTTTAACTTACATTTTGATTTTTACAAGGGTTCACAGCTAAGAGTTTGCCTTGATTCTCAGAAGTCTTTGGAATGGGACTATTCAGCAATGATGGAATTGTAAAGACTTTGGCCACTCTTAGAGGAAATTTGGCCACTCTTAGAAATGCACTTTTTAAAATAATGGGATGAACATAAACCTTTTAGGAGTCAGGTTTGGAATGTTATTGTTTCAATTTAAATGTGCCCTAGATATCTCATGTCCAGAGGTGCAGCCTGGTTGGAAGAGGCAGGTCATTGTGGGTGTGACTTTGAAAGTATGTTCTTGTCTGCAGCTGCTTTCTCTGCTTCCTAGCTATCGTACAATGAACAGCTTTCCTTCAACATGCATTCTGCCATGTCATTTCAACCTTGGAACTGGCCAGCCATAGATTGAATCCAGTGAAACTGTGAACCAACATAAACTTATCTTGAAGTCGTGTGTTCTGAGTATTTTGTTCCAGCAATGGGAAAGTGACTAATGCACTCTTGATTGCCTTTTTGTTGGTCTTTATATACAAGGTCAACCATGCTCTACACATTTGGAATGATTTTACCCAGGATGCATTCTCACCAAATCTCTAAACATAGTACAGAGCTAGGCATGAGATAAGGAATGGGGAGGGAAGAGCAAATTCTGAACTGTGCTGCTAAGGTGCTGCAACTTTTGTGTATCATAAGAATGACAATGTATACATAAATATTTACTAAATGAATATATATGGGTATAAATGGCTAAATCAAAACTTGCAGAAATGTGTTCATAATAAGTAGACTAATACTAAGGCCATGTAAAAGACAGTATATGAGTGGCACCACCCCTGCCTCGGATGCACAAGGTCCTGAGTTCAATCCCTGGTAGAGACAGACAGAGAGAGAGAGAGAGAGAGAGAGAGAGAGAGAATATGAGAGTTAACAAATCTGAGTTTGCTATATGCTTATGTAGATGACAAATCAATGTTAAATCATCACACAGTATATGCCTGCCACATGAATGGCTTCACTGCAGGTCAGGAAGAGATTTTTCTGGTCTGAATAAGGACTCATATCAAGAATAGCATGAATGGTGTTTTCAGAGACAGCCGAGCAAGATCAGTGATGCCTGTTTCTCTCTGTTCTCCACCTCTGAACTTCTAGATCTATTCTGCCAAAAGAATAATATTCATTCAGAGATGCGTAAAAGCCAAAAATAGATGGCCTTGGGCTTAGCAAATTTAAAAGGAAAAATATGTTTCAAAAATATTTCTAAACACTTGAAAAGTATAGACCAGAAGATTTATATTTAATTTAGAAGGAAAAAATGAGTACCAAAATGAAACAAAAGAAACCATTACCTCAGAGAAAGAGAATTTAGGCAACACAAGTTACCTCTCAAATAAGAAATATGCAACTTGCAAAACTCTCAGGAAAAAAGTGGAAGTTTAGATAATTTTTCCTTAAAGCTTCATGTGTTAAAGGCTTAGTACCCAGCTTGTGGCACAATTGGGCAGTATGAGATCTTTAAAATATGTGGCCTAGCGGAAGGAAGTCAGATCATTTGGGCCACATCTTTGGAATCCCAGCCCCTCTTCTTGCTATCTATTTCCTTCCTGGCCATATGAGCTGAAGAGCCAGCCCTGACACTTACTCCCCTAATGGTGTTCTGTGTCATCACAGGCCCAAAATAACAGCACCAAATGACCATTGTCTGAGACCTGTAAAACCATGAACCAAGTATTTATCCTCCTTTAAAATTGATTTATCACAGATACTTTGTCACAGTAATGAGAAGTTCACTCCAGCTATTATTTGTTTTTTTAACTATGTATGGGTATTTCATTTCTTTAGTCATTATTTTTTCAGAAAATGGTGAGCTGATGCTTTTCTACTTTAGTGACAGCTAGGCTGAAGATAAAGCACCAGGAGCCATTGTTTTAACATTGTGTTGCCCTACCAGTTATCTCTTCAAAAGTTATTTAATATTTTTTCTAGAGATCTATTAGTTTCTTTCCTTTTTTTAGGATCCCAATATAATCTATGGAAGATGTCTTCTTCAGGATGTTTCTCATTGGCATTTCCCAGGTACATCATGGAACATTTCCATGTACAGCAACAGTACAGCAAGCTTTCTTTTATTCAAAGAAATTAAACATTAATTATCATATGTTCCCTTTACCAGTTCTCTTCTTTTCAGTATATGCCTTCTGTTTTTACTTATTTCTGTGCCCCCATCTTCTTTCTTTTAATTCATTTATTTTTCATTTGATTTTCCTCATGCTATCTTCCATATTCTTGCTTATACCTTTAATAATGTTCCTTTCCCTTTTTCCTCCCAAGTTATGTGATTCCATTTCTATAGCAAGAATTTTTTATCTTATTCAGTGAGCTTTTCTCTTGAAAATTTGTCTGGGATATGAAAACAGATTGTTCTGTGACCCAAAACCTGATCTTCCATTTTTTTATTTGCTAATAAGGATGCTACATCATCTTTTACCAATTTCCAGGACAGAAACCCACTATTTCTAAGTAAGTCATATGCAATGAAATATTTCTTTTAGATGCTGCCATGGTAATGTTAAGGTCTAGCCAGGTGTAGTCAGTCTCTATGCATCATTTTAACCTTATGAAGCTATTGTGGAATGCAACCCAACAATACAAGGGAGAAAAACAAGAAGCAGCATGACTCAGGATACAGGCAGATGGGATCACTGGGAAGCAAGCAGTTTGGGGAGTAGGAGACCTGTAGCTCTTTGGGGACACCTAACAGGGAAGATAGAGTGAATGTATTACCTGTCGTGTTGGAGGGGTTAGGAAACAGATATGGACACAGCAGCAGGCTTCAAAACAATCCAAGCAGTAAGAAGAAAAGGAGATTTGTGAGCATTATTTTTATTACTTGCAGATTTACGTATTATAATTGTGCTTCCTTTCTCCCTAGAAAGTCAGGTGGAAGAAAATATGATTCAAAGTACTTCAGGATTACTATATAGACATTTTTAAAATAAATATCACTACCTTGATAAGGTGATGGAATAATTCATCTGTCTTAGTTATTTTTCTCTTGTTGCTGAGACAAAACACCCCACACCCGAAGTTAAAGAAGGAAAGTTTTATTTTGACTCACATTTTATAGAGGTTTCAGTTTATGGTTGGCAGGCTCCAAGGAGAGGTGGCATGACAGAGAGACATCACAGTAGAGAAAGAGCTCAGGACAGGCAGAAGACAGAAAATGAAAGCAACAAACAACTAACTAGCAGCAAGCCTGTTTCTGTCCCTTATATTGTATTCAAGCTACCCACTCTTAGGGTGTATAGCACTCACACCTTTAATCTTAGGGTCTTTGATCCTAGCATTGGACCATAAATCAATTCCAGCATCATACATTCTAGATTCAGCCACCTATGACCCCATGAAGCTTTGGGGGGACATCTCAACACAAGCCATAATATCAGCATTGCTTTATTTCTCAACATATGTTCTCTAAAATCCATTATGTAAAAAAAATGTTAAATTAAAACATTGTTTTCAAAAATGTTATGTAGCACTCATCCACTGGAGATACAATAGCTCTGCCATACCCTCTGATGCTTTATAACCTAGAGGAGTGGGGGATTAACAGAGAGAATGCTGGAAACCCTGAAAGAGAAAATTCTGTAATTCTAGAGTTCTCTGTGTATTTCCAAGAGCAAAGAAATTAATCTGTCTGTACAGTTCTAAGAGTTGAACCAAGCACCCAGAAAAGATGGAGTAGAAACATTCATATGGAGACATGCACACAATCCGGGGCACATCATAAAGAGATAGCTACTTTCCAGAAAGACTCCCTCAGAACAGGAGAAAATACAGCCTTCCAAGCTGAACTGCAAACTTCAACATGGAGAAAAGAAGGTAACGAGATGCTTCCCAAAATACACACTCCCGAAAAGCTAACCCCACAGATACTGAAGTTGATGAAATCCTAAAGAAGTTTAAAAATTTCCAGTTAAAAGGATCGAAGAGATCAGAGAAGAGACAAATGAGCAGCTGAATGAATTAAGGAAGACAAAACAGGATACAAAAGAATGATGCTGGAGAATGAGAGGGATACCCAGGGAAAGAAGATGTTTAGAACCCTGAATAGACAATGACCAGAAAAGAATCTTCTCGCGAAACATCATAGTCAAACTGCAGAAATTCCAAACAAAGAAATAATTTTAATAGCTCTTAGAGAGAAGCATAAAGTTCCATATCAGGAGCTTGCATTATAAAAATGATAGCAGATTTCTTAGCAGAAACTTTATAGGCCAGGAAGACTTCAGATGAATCCTTTGAAGTTCTGCAAGAAAATAATTGCCAATCCACATTATTATATTCTGCAAAGCCATCCTTCAAAATTGAAGGTTAGATAAAGTATTTCTGTAATAAGTAGGAACTAGAGAAATCCATGATCATCAAGTACAATTAAAAAAAATACTCAAGGGAAAATAAAGACACCAATAAGACAACAACTATGAGACAAAGGGAAACAAAAGAAGACAAATAAATAATAGAAAGGAACCAAAAACCAGAAAACAACAAAAAATAAGAATGGGAACACACCTTCTAGTAATAACTCTTAATGTGAGTGGTCTCAGTTCATCAATTAAAAGACACAGCAAGGCAAAGTTGATGAAAAAACATATGTTGCTTGTAAGAAACACACTTCAAAAACATACACACTACAACTGAAACAATGAAGATGATATTCTAAGCAGAGCTGCAAAGCAAGTAGAAATAGCTATACTCATATCTGATAAAGTAGACTTCAAATCAAAACTGCTCAGAAGAGATAAAAAGTCTGTGTCATACTGACAATGGGAAGAACACAAGAAGGAAATAAAACAATCATAAATATATATTCACCAAACATTGGTGTACCCAAATTCATAAAACAAATACTATTTGACAAAAAAAAGATAGGCCACAATGCAATCATAGTGTGGAACTGCAACATACCACTATCATAAATAGATAAGTCAACTAGACACAAATAATCAATAAGGAAACATCAGAATTAAATTACACTATACATCAAACAGATTCAATCAATAGAGTGTTTCATCCAATATCAGCACAGTACACTTTCTTTTCATCACGCAATGGAATCACCTCCAAAATAAACATATTTAGGTCATAGTTTAAATCTCAATAAATACAAAAAATTAAAACAACCTCAAGCATCCTGTCACAGTGGAATGAACCCAAAAATCAACAGCAGAAGAAATCACAGGAACTCACAAACACATGGAGATTGAGTAATACATTTTTGAAAGATCAATGAATCTCTGAAGAAATCAGGGGATAAATTTAAAATTTTCTATCATAAAATTATACTGTAAATTATATTATACATCAGAATCTGTGGGCCACAATGAAAGCAGTCCTTGAAGGAAAGTTTACAGTTATGAGTGCTTATAGAAAAGGAGAATGAGACCAAACAAATTCCTATGCATTCAAGGTCCTAGGACACCAAAAACAATTCAAACAAAAAACCAATAGAAAAAAAAATTGTAGATACAAAAATCTTCAACAAAACCTCTCCTAACAGAATTCAACATCACTTTAAGAAGATCATACAACATGACCAATTTGGTTTTATGCCTGCAATACATAGGTAATTTGACTTACATAAATAAATATAACATATCACAGAAATAAAATCAAAGATAAAAATCACAGAAGAATCTCAATAGATTTTGAAAGTCTTTGACAAATCCAATATCCATCTATGATTTTAAAAAACTTGAAAATAGCTTGAGAAGGACTTTCTCTTAAAATGATATGTATATGACAAACTTACAGCCAAATTTAAATTTGTGAAAAAGTGGAAGAATTGCCTCTAAATTGGAACAAGACAAGGATATCCACTGTCCTCATTCTTGCCCAATACAGTAATCAAAACTTATTCAAAACAATTCTTCAAGACAAAAAAGCAATACAAATGTGAAAGAAAGCTATCAAATTATCTCTACATGATTCTTCACACAGAAAATCAAGACAACAGAAGATTTGAAAAACTAATTCAGAAGAATTGGAAGATACAAAAATCAATGCACAAAAATAAATTTTATTCCTGTTCACCTATAACAAACCTAACTAGAAAGAAATCATCATAACAATTCCATTCACAAAGGCTTTTTAAAATGCTAAATTCCTAGGAATCACCCTAACCAAGGAGGTTAAAACCTCCGTAATGTAAATTGCAAAACCCTGAAGAAATAAATTTAACAAGACATCATCAAAGTGGAAAGACATCCCTTTTTCTTGTAGGTACATAATTAATATTATTAAAATGTCTATGCTACTAAAATTATCTGTAATCTCAATGCAATCTCTATTAAAATATCATCAACATTTATCACAGCATTAGAAAAAAATCCTGCATTTCATTTGGAATTAAAAAGACCCAAAATAACCAAAGCAATCCTAGTCAAAAAGTGCAATGTTGCATGGATCACAATACAAAACTTCATATACAATAAAGCCATAGTAAACAAACAAAGCAAAAAACATAGTGCTGTAACAGAAGCAGAAATACAGTCCAATGGAATAGAATAGAAGACAAAGAGAGAAACCCATGCACCCACAGATATCTGATTTTTATCAATGGGGCTAAAAATATATGCTGGAAAAAGATAGTCAATTTAACAAATGGTACCTTGGCAACTGGAGAATCACACAGAAAATGGAAACTAAAACCAGAAATATTGAGACTACTGTATGGCAACAAAAGAGAAACGCTTGAAGCCATAGACACATACAAAGACCTCCTGGATAGGATTCAACAAGCACAGGAAATAATATCAAAAAAGCAATCATTGGGCTTACATCAAGTTAAAAATCTTCTGCATGACAAAAGAAGCAGTTACCATAGTGAAGAGGTAACTCACAGAGTAAGAGAAAATCTTTGCTATCTACCTTTTGGATTGAATGTTAATACCTAGAATACATAAAGATCTTTTAAAAATATCCCCATAAAAATGAATCCCAAAAAAGCAGATTAAATCCATAGAGAAATTTTACTTCTCAAAATACAAACTTCTCAGAATTGACACTTCTTAAAAAAAGTTTGAATTGCCATAAAGTATATAAAAATATATACAATATCTCTAGCTTCTAGAGAAATGTAAATTCAAGAACTGCACTGAGATTATGTCTCACCTCAGTCAGAGTAGCTATCATCAAGAACACATATATGCACACAAATAAATATTTAAAAACAAAGAATATGAAAAAGTGAACGCTTTCAAGGACATAGGGAAAGAGGAGGCCCTCCTATATTGTTGATGTGAGTGTAAACCATACCACCACTATGGAAATCAATATGGAGTTTCTTCATAGCATAGACCCAAAGAAATACCACTTGTCCCACCTGTACCAGTCTTAGACATATTCTCAAAAGAATTAAGGACTGTTTGTGCTATAACGATACAAGCATATTCATGTTTGTGGGCATATATGAATATTTCTCAGCCATAAATCAGAATGAAATCATGTCATTTGTAGAAAAGTGGATGGAAGTAGGAATTATGTTGAATGAAATTGGCCATTTTAGAAAGTCAAATAATCACATATTTTTCTTATATAAAAAATAAAAACACATAAATTATTATACAATAATAACTCATAATTAAACAATAAATAATTAAAATAAAGAAAAGAGATCAGGAAACCAGGAGGTAGACTTCTGGAGACAGGGAAGGGGACAAATGGGGGAGGAGACAAAAAGTGAGAAGGGGTCAAGGGGATTGAAACAGACTAAGATACATTAGTTCATGTACCAAAGTCCCATAGTAAACTCCACAATGATGCAATATCAACAGACGCTAATAAAATGAAAAGAATGGTTATAGTTTAACACCATTACAGTACAAATATTCTACAACACAAAATTAAACAGTTGGTTTGAATCTACTCATTTTCAGTAAAAACTTTAGTGTAGAGTGAGTAGCCTGAAGGATAATAAGTCTTTCTTATGTTTTCTACTTCCATCTTTTAACATTCTAATATTTTAATATTTTTATAAACATGCACATTCTAAAGATATATGTAGTGTTAATTATGTATGATCAGTAAAATAAAAAATAATGCTGGTATAAAATTAGTAAAATAAATTTGAAACTGGCTCATCTTGTAAGAGGAAAGAATTATAAGAATTATCTTTCTTCTTGCTTTTAATTAGATCACTATGAATTTGGATCTAATTTCAAATAATAGTGAAGTAACTGATGCCAATCGATGGTATTTCAGGGAATAGCTTATATTACTGCAGTCAATAGGGCCTCAAGCAGGGCTGTTAGGGTTGCCTGACAATGAAGATCATGCTCTTGACTTTTTGCCTTATTTCTAAGTTTATGATAGTTTTTAATAAAAGTCCTCTTTGTAATTAAAAAGCAATCCCTAAATAAGATTTGATTTAACTAAATGGTTTTTAAAATATGAATCACTGAGTTAATTGTATTCTCATTAAATATTATCACTTTTTTTTTGTTTTTTTGTTTTTTTGTTTTTTTGAGACAGGGTCTCACTACGTAGTTGAGACTGACCTGGAACTCACTATGTAGCCCAGGCTGGTCTTGAACTCACAGCTGTCCTCCTGCCTCAGCCTCCTGAATGCTGGGATTACAGGTGTGCATCACCACTCCTGGCTACACATTATCTCTTTTTCATCAGATAGTTGCACAGAGATATAGATAGAGGTATATTGTTTTTTATTTTTATTTTTGTTCTGTTTTTTTGGTACTGGGGATCAAACTAGGGTCCTTGCACTTGCAAGGCAGGTGGCAGGACCACTGAGCTAAATCCTTAGCCCTATGTTTTTGTTTTTGTTTGTTTGTTTGTTTTGGTTTTTTGCATGGAATTCCATGGTGTGCTTTCACAAAAGCAACACTAGAATCAAAAAGTAGTGGGCCAGGGATTTAGTTCAGTGGTTCAGGTGAACATAAGATCAAGAAAGATAAATCCAGAATAAGAGTCAGGGAGGATCAACTAGGGACAAGTGTCATGTATAAAAAGAAATGTGATAACTCTTTGTTATTACTGATTTTACTAAATTATAAGAGAAAGAATAGAAGGTCAAATAAGAGGAAGGAGTAGAAACTAAAGGAAATAATTCAATGAAATGCAGATACTCACTATAGTATTATAAGCAACTGAAAAAAATGAAAATAAGGGCCAATGGTGAGTATTGGCAAGTGACTGTGTAAATAATGGTCTATCAACCATGGGTATATTATTCATTAAAAATTACATTCCAAAGAGTTGCAATAGTATATAAAAGAAATATTTAAATAATAATGATTAATGAAAAAAATCACAACTAAAAACTGTATTCGTAAGAATGTTAATCTCATAAAAATTTATAAATGGACTTGACATCTTAAAGAGGTATTGATAAGGCCAAAGAAATATAATTTTCTTTTCCTGCCTATGTTGTATAATACTATGATTATATATGCTGAAGAATCAAACTCAAATAAAATCTGAAGAATAGTGTTCTCACATTATTTACATGGGCTCACAGATCGTTGGGTTCCAACTCTGCTAAATAGATGAGGTTATGGCTGAAACTACATTGTTTCAACCATTGCAATTCATAACCAACCAGTGAAGTTCCATCTATTTGTGGCAATATTTTAAACCCATGTACAAACTCTATTGGCATCATTAATAGAAATAAGGGTATTGTGAGTCATATGGTAATTAAAGCAAAACTTTTCTCATCCTAGGGTTACAGAACACTGAGATACACACTATGACTATAATCAACTGTCAGGATCATTTTTTCTACCACACTATTTCATATTTAGAGTTAAAGATACTAACCCCTTCCAAGAAGAGATTTTTTTCAAGCATTTGACGTGTCAGAAATCGAGTACATATGTTCCTTCATTTGTGTTATTTCCATCTTGAAAACACTTGAATTTCTTGTTTAATTAAATAAGCCAAGAAATTATTTTCCATATTGAAATCACAAGTCATATTTGTGATTCCTTTTGTCTGGAAAATACCAGACATATATATGTTTATGATATGATATCTCATATTTGAATAATCGATATATCACTACATCTTGATGACCATGTGCTTATCCACTTTAAATGTGTACAATTCCTGGCCCTCTCCTCTCCTTTGCCATCTGACACATTCAGAAAAACTTAGCAATATGAGCCAAAAGGACTACCTAGTAGAAATTCAATGAAATTCACCAATGTGTGTCTCATCAAGGTGGAGCAAAAAAGGTTTGGATTCTGATCCCCCACTGGAAATAACTAAAAGAAGGATAAACAGGATGTTTCAAAAGACACTGGACATAAGGCAAGAAAAGCCACTTCTTCCAGAGAAATGGAACAAAGTGAGCCCCCTGATTTTCACATATTACTACCTTGAAAGAGTTCATAAGCTGTGGCATAGGAAAGATCACAGGAGAACACAGGAAAAATCCAAGCAGATTTCTCAAGTGAAACAGACAGAAATGAAAGTCCAATGCAAGTTTTCAGAATAGAGTAACATGTGAGAGCTTCACAGAGAGAACTAGAAAGTTATAGACCCCTCTGCACCATTTATCTGGGTACTGCAAACACATGCATGTGAGAAAAAATTTTGTGGCCAGGGAAGAACCACTGTTCCCTACTTAAAGGCCTAACAAGTAAAAATGCTCAATGCTCACACAGGACAAGGAATTCTGCTCGTCCCCACCAACCAGACTGGCAATTCTCTGCATTTATAGCTCAAAATTCTCAGAGCTTCTTTTCTCATTTAGGAGGAAAAATTACACTTAACACTTACATCTCTTGAAAGGAATCTTAAAAGCTACAATCAAAAATGACCAAATTATCACCAAATGACATATTTTCCATCCCAGAACAAAGCTAAACATCTATGGAAACTCAAAGATATCCAACTCCCAAAAGGCGAAATTTAAAACATTTTCATTCAATACAAATTTAGCAGGTATGAAAAAAAGCAATAAAATATGATCCGTAGCAACAATATAAATCAACTTACTGAAAAACACTCAGAACTGAAGCAGAAGGTAAAAAGAGCATCCAAATATATGATAGCACCTATTTTCAAAACTATCAGAATTTTGAAATTTTAGCTATGTAATAGAGATGGACAACCACAATATGTGAATAAAAATACACTAGAAAAACAACAAAAGATTAAAAATTGAGAAGAAAATATTAATGAATTAGAAAGCCACAATTAAAAAAAAAAAACTGTCCAAATGAAACATGGAGAAAAGAAGAACCAGGGAAAATAAAGAGGGTTTCTGTGAGGTGAGCTGTGCGAGAAAGGTAAAAAGTTTAACACACATGCAAATACTATCCCAAACAGAGGAGATATAGAACAGGCTAGAAATAATATTTCTTAAAATGATGGTTGAAATTCTCTAAACTTTGCGGAAAGTTGTGAATTCATGCTTCTAAAATAGTCAATAAATCCCAACTACAAGAAAATGTAGAAGACATAAACTGCTCAAAGTGGTGATAAAATTTTTGAAAGAAGCCAGAGAAAAAGAAAAATAACATATTCAGAAGGACAAAGAACGACTGAATGAAGGTAGAATCAGTGAAAAGATAAAATATTTTTAATATATTGGGAAAACACTGCCATCTAAATCTTACACTCAGCCAAAATATCTTTCCAAATTTAGGATGAAAAATGACATTTTTTGCATTTTAAATTATCTGACAAATTCATTAAGATTCACACTATAAAAGTGTTTTAAAAACTTTAAGGGTCAAGATGAAGGCAAACTTTGAAATATAATAGCAGATTGGAAACATCTGCACAAAGTAGAGGAATAGAAAACACATTTACATGATGGGAACATAAAGTTTTAAAAATATTTTTAAAATGGTGTTCTTAAAAGATAACTGAATTATTATACAAAGAATCACAATGCAGTGTTGTGTTCATGCTGTATGTCATAGTAAAGTCTATGGCTTCAAGAAGAGAGAAAATAGAAGGGCACCATTGAAAGGTCCTTATGCAACATCTGAATATCAGAATGTAGATTGTATCAAATCAAACAGATAAACTGTGAGCACTAAAGTAACACATTATAGATAATTAATTAAAGATAGAAAATGAGATAATAAAATACTGTGTTAATATAGACAAAGTCAGGAAAAGGAAACCAGACTAAAGATCAGATGAGAGATAAGTAAAAAATAAATATTAATAAAAATGTTTATAATCAGATTTTTAAAATAATCATGTAAACTATGTGGTCTAAATAAGCCAATTTAAAACCAAGGATTGTCAGAAAGACACAAAAAGCATGACCAAATTTTAAAAAAGTGTATTTCAGACAGAAGACAAAAACAGATTATAAGTAAATAAATGAAAAGATTATGCCATGCAAACCTTATCAAATTAGATAAAGTATATTTCTGATCAAAGATTACTAAGGATGAAAAAGATTATAGAAAGGTTAATAAAATAAGCCAAACATAGCTGTCCTAAGCACCTATGCACCAACTCACAGCTTCAAAATATATGATACAAAAAAAAATCTATCGAACTTCCAGGTAAAACAGACAAATCTACAATGACCATCAGAGATTTTAGCATCACCCTCTCTTCAATTCATATGTAGTGAAGATGGTGAAGTTATAAAGATAGTGAATTCTTGAAAAATGTTTTCAATCATTTTAACTTAATTGACAATTGTAAAACAGTCCACCAATCTGTTTGCTATTATATAACAAAGTACCTGTGGCTGGGAACTATATAAGGAAAAGAAGCTTATTTAGCTCCCAGTGCTGAAGATTCAAGCATGTGGGGATGGCATTGATTGGGCTCTGCTGAGAACGTCATAGCAGGTGGCATGCATGGTGGCAGGTGGGAGTATGTAGAAGGGGAGATCCCGTGGTGAGAGAGGAGTTTAGGCTATGGCTTACTCTTTGATAACTACTCTCAGGAGAGCTAACCAGAGCCCAGGGCAGCTACGTCAACTCTGAGGGCAGCATTGTCAATGACTTCCCATGGGGCTCTACCTCGTAAAAGTTGTACCACCTTTTAACCTAGTGGTAGCAGGGACCAAACTTCCAACCCAGGATCCCTTGAGGGACAAACTCAACACATATCTAAACTGTAGCAGACACAAAGCCCAGAAACAGCAAATTTCATGCGTTTTTTCAAGAACACACAGAATATTTACAAAAGTGCAGATTCCCTCCACAAATTTTAAAAGATTAAGTTCACACAATGTGTATTTTCTGATTAAAAAAATTAAAATAGGTAAAAGAAAGATATCTGGAAAAATCCCGAAACTTTGAAAGCTAAATAATACATTGGCAAAAAAGAAACAGTAAAATATTTTGAATGAGTTGAAAATTAAAGCACAACCACCAAATTTCTGAAATGTCCGTGAAAACAGGGATAGGAGGAAGACTTATGGCTCTACGTACCTGAATTGGATTAGGAGAAAGAAATAAAATCAATATCTTCTCCTCCATTTCAACAAACTAGAAAAAAAGAATGCAAATTACACCTACATGAATGGTGGAAAGGAAATAAAGAGTGGAATAACATCGATGAAACAGAAAGCACAAAAACAAGAAAAATCAATAAAGCCAAAAGCTCTTTCATAGATAGAGTCATAAATCTTATAAACCTTCACATATATATTAGGGAAAAAATCAGGAAACAAATTGTAGACATCATAGATGACAGGGATAAGGTTACTGAAAGGTCTACAGGTAATAAAATTACAATATATCATAATTAATGTTACCTTTGTACAACTTTCAGGCTATGCAATCAGTCATTTGGACGAGATGGATAAATTCTTTGAAAGATACAACTTTTCAATGCTCATTATAAATACAAATATGAATATTTCAACATCTCTTTCTCGCAGAGAAAACACTAGACCTAGAAAGCTTTGATATGGACGTCAACTAAATTCTTCAGGAAGAAATAATACCTATTCGACACAAATTGCTCTAGAAAATCTAAATGGGAGAAGGAATGTCACTTTGTCTGATCTGACTTCCATAACGAATGCCACAGACTGGATGGTTTTGCAATGGACATTTCTTTCTCATAGTTTAGAAGGCTGGGAAGTCCAACATCCATGAGCCAGCTAGGTCAAATGTATTTTGAAGCCCCTGGTCTTGACTTGGAGATGACTTCCAGCCCTTTCAGTGCCCTAAGACACCTTTGTGTATTTGGAGAGAAAGAAAACAAAACATTCCAGCACTCTGGTGTTTTTTTCTATTAAGAGTGTTAATCCCACCATGGCCTGATGTTCATGGCCTAATTTAACAACAGTTACCTTCCAAAGGCCCCAGCCCAAAGACCATCACCTTTGGACCTACAGCTTTAATAGATGTTTTTCATGCGGACACAAACATTCCATCTATACTACCTGCCAGGTCACCAATGAACATTGTCCTGATACCAAATCTCAGGATATAGTAAGTAAAGAACAGACCAAAAACCTTATGAGTGTAAATGCAATCATTCTAAATAAAATTATAGCAGTTTAAATTAAAAATATAAATTATTTACATATATGCATATAATGTATGCATTTGTATTTGGTCACAACCAAATTCAACTTGTTTCTTCCAATGAAGCTTGCAATAAACTAGGACTGGAAAGTAAGTTCTATAAAAGGTATCCATGAAAAGTCTACACCTAATGATTCTGTATTATGATATTGGCTTTAATTATAGGTCTGTCTCCCATTACTGAAATTCACCTAATTGCACACTAAACTGGGTGAATTTTATTTCAGGTGACTGATACCTCAATAAAGATGGAGGAAAGTCAAGTTATGGAATCTCTCATGTAGAGTGGTCTTTAATACTGAATGCTTCTATACATTAGTTGGTAAACATCTATACATTTCCCCTGAAAGGAACTTCACAGGCACACACACACACACACACACACACACACACATTTTAAAACAATACCAATTGTGGCAAATCATTCCTTTAATCAAGGAAAACACATGTCCATGTAACATTTCCTACATGTATCCTATTTTTTTCAGTGAGTTTACTTGTCAATAATTCATTATATTTTGCTGTTTGCAGAACTTTCATCATGTTATGAATTGTTATGCATAGATAGTATTGTAATGACCTATTACACATGCTGCAAACTTTTCCTCCTAATTAGTTTATTTCTTCCAAAGAAACGCCTCTGGTTACTTCAAATTATTTTTCTTCTAAGAGTTTCGTACATTTTATTTACACTTCATCACCAAAATGACTACAAAAACTGTTTTACCACTGCTACATGGCAATGTCCCCAGCCTGAGGCAGAATCTGACAGAAGCTAAAGCTGATGAAAACTATTGCTGTTGTTATCCAATTCTGGGTAAGACAACAGAGAGGTGTCAGCACAAAAAGCAGGCAGAAAAGCTAGCCAGACCTCTTAATGCATCACTGACAAAGAGAGTCAAAAATGTCTCATACACACAAATAAAAACAAGAAGATTAATGCAAGCTCTATATACACTAAGGGAAAAAACTAAGGGAGATGAAGAGATGCAGTCACATTTTCAGAATGAGGAGTTTAGGAGCTGTGGGCATACAGGCAGAAAACTGGGTAATAAGAATTCAGCTACTAGAACATTCAGAATCCTATCCAAAATGGAAAAAGAATGCATTTATCAATATTAATTTTGAAAAGGTAGCCTGGATTCAAACCCTTATTTGTAGATAACTTCCCTCAAATTTCTGTCTTTAGTCACTAGCTTTAATGGAATGTCCTTCCTGTGCTCCTGAGCTCACATAGGTCCTATCGCTCTGACCCTGAAGAGTTTAGATGAGAAAACAGATTAGTGGAATACAGAAAGGAAAATTTGAACAGAATTTAATGCAGTCTTTCTAGTTGAATTTACAAGCCATCTCTGATCAAACCAGACCGTTATCCAATTTTTAGTCTTTATCTTATATCAAAGCTTCTCTTACCACCTTGATGTGTAGCACCTTGAAAATCCCTCTTACTATTCTCCCTTGCTTATCCTTTAATTCAGTTCTGTGGATGGTGGAGTAAGTAGCAGTCTACTTAAGGATATAGTTATAATTTTGCATGTCTTCGGTTTATTATATCAGCCCAGACCCTTGCTCACAGTAACAGCTGCAGACACAAGTTGTACTATTTAGAAGACTTAAAGTGTTTATGAGATGTATGCCTTGGTCATTAATGTTATTATAAATACAACTGTGTTTTAATGGTTCTGTTTCCAAATAATTGTATTGTGGGAAATGGGGTTAAAAGCTGTTGTTGAACTTGGCTAGCCTTAAAATTATACCTTTACTCATGCCCCCCATTTTTTTAATAGATACCACTTCAATAAAGCAATATATTTTACAAAATAGAATAATTTGAATTAGGACAGAAAGAAAAGCTCTGATTTGAGGAAGTTGCAGTGAATTCATAAACATGTAGAAAATATCCAGGTTCATTGCTCTAGCCTCCCCATATTCCATGAAATATACTGAAAAGTTATAATTCTAACTCTCAACTTTTCTCTTATTACTAATATTTTTCACAATTCTGTCAGTTTATGAATTCTATTTACACTTAGTCCTATTACAGAATTCATTAGGTTATTAGGTTGTAATTTAGAAGGAAAACATTTTGTAGGAGAGTTCTTAATTGATGTTATATCAACAGCTGAAATTTAGCTGACCCAGGCAATAAGGGACAACCCGTTGATCTTTCCATAGGAACATGTTTATTGGCTTATAGTTGACTCACAGATTGCAGCCACTGTGTGTAAGAAATGTGATTCTCATTGAAAGATAATTTCTTGGTCTCCTCCGCACTCAGAGCACACTCAGTTTTCATAACAATTCTGGAAGACAAGGGTTGATAATGCAGAAAGCACAGATGTAAAATGAGACTGGGGCCTTGATAAATAATAAATATATAATGTGATCCATGGACTTTCAGTTTCAAGATAGTCTGGCATTTTATGTAATATTATTTATTTTAAATGCAACACATGTACAATGGGATGTAGTAAACTAGGAAACATATTTGAAATTTTGGAGAAATTAGTTTTCTCGAAGAGGAGGGAAAGAAGGGGAAGGGAAGGAGGGGAGGGGGAGGAGAGGGAGGGAAAGAGGGAGGAAGGGAAGGGAAGGGAAGGGGAAGCGGAAGGGGAAGGGAAAGGAGGGAGGAAGGAGGAAGGCTGGCTGCCGGGAAGCTGGGTGACTTTCGTGTAGTTCCTGTGTTTTAATGTCCAATATGAACTGAAACTATCATACAGGAACACTATTTTTAAATGATTCTTTTAAAGGGAGGAGGTAGAGGAGAACCACAGAGAGGTAGCTATTTTAATTTCATGAGAGCAAAGGAAAACACTACTCATAAGCTTAAATTGTTAACCAGTTTATGACTACAGCAAATGCACTGCTGAGCATCTGGATGGGCAGAGCAGAGCTGGGCTCCTGCTGTAGGGTTCCAGACTGCTGCTCTCCCTGCCCTGCTCGGTTTCCAGAAGTTGTGATGTCAGGATGCAACAAAGCTCCTAGCCAACCCTCCACAGAGTTATTTGAGCAGAAGTCCTGCCTGCTTCCCAAGGCCCTGAGCTTTGGAATGATTAGAATATGGAATTCAGTAACTACTATTCGTCCTTATGTTATTAATCAGGAAGTCTCAACACAAACAAGATTTGCTAAAAGACTTATTAACACAACAAAGACATCTGTTAATACTGCCATTTTCATAAATATATCAGTTCCAGGTCATTCCTGGAAACTATTAATAACAGTAAAATCAAGTTGCTTAGAGCACATGGTTAGACTGTTTCCATTTTCCATCTTCTGTTCAGATCATGCTGGAATGAGTTATTGAGGAAACACCTAAGAATAGAAATACTATTAATTCCTACACATGTGTAGAGGGCTTGCAAAATGCACGCATTCATGTTACCTCATTAATTTTTCAAAACCATATGAGACATATTATTGATATTATTGCCACCTTAAAAAATACAAAAAAATGAGGCCTAACCAAGTGAGAATAATTTGCCAGGATTGGATGCTGATTAAATAGTGGCACCACACCTGCCTTGCAAGCACAAGGTCCTGAGTTCAATCCCAAGTACCAAAAAGTAAATAAATTAGCTAATCAATTAAATAGTGGAGATGAAAGTACAATTTACATTTTTATTGTTTGGGCTATCTATACCAAACTTAAAAAAAAAAATCAACCAGAAAGCTCCAAAATAAAAAGTACCTATCTATCATTAGGTAGCTACTCTCTGAGCACAACAGCTTGTCCATGCTGAGCACCAGGTACTCTCCACAGGCCTAGATGCACAGAGTATTTGTAACATTTAATGTGTCTCTAGCATTGCCCCTCCTGCTGGCCCACCTGCTGCAACCCCTCTGCTGTTAGTGTCTTCTTCTAATTAGAGAAAAGTCTCAATGTAGAATAAGCATCTGGAACATTGCAAGACAATTAGATAAAGTAATATTGCATCTGTTGAATAAATTTGGGGCTCTTAAAATTCCTTTTTAAAAGTTTTAATTCTCTATTTTTTTAGGTGGACTGTATTTAACAAAAGAATTAGACCACAGTGGAGTAGGGGAAAATGGTTCCTCTTCTGATTTTCCACAGGACACTCAGCTGTGGGAAAGACTCCAGGCCCTGCCAGAGAGCATGTAGCATGCTACTGCACTCCACTAAGCTGACTCAGTGTGCATTCTGTCCTAGGACCCTCTTCCCATACTTCCCTGAAGGAGCCTGAGTTTATAACAAGCTTTTTCTAAGGAGTGGGTGCATTTGTTTTGCAAAGCATCATTGTGCAACACTGCCACAAACTTGTTGGCTAAAAGCAGTGCCCATTCATTAGGTTAAAGTTTTTGTGGGTCGGTAGCACATGCAATGGAGAATCTTGCTTTCTCTTCATGGTCTCTCCAGGCTAAAATCAAGGTGGGAGCTGGGCTGCGTTACCACCTGGAGTTTGAGGTGCTCCTCCTAGATCATGACTGTTGCTGGCAGAACTCAGGTTCTTGCAATGCTATGACTAAAGCCCCTGTCAGCCAGAGGGTGACTCAGCTCCTGGAGGAGGCCTTGGGTCTGAACCACAGGCCCCTCCTCCCAGTGCAATCTGCTACATGTTTGCTTGCTTCCCCCTCAATCGGCAGGAAAGAGATTGTAAGTGATTGACCAACTCTTAGAGGACCCACCTGATAAGGTCAGAGCAAGCCATGATAAGCTTCTTTATTGATTAACTCAAAATCCATTGGTTATTAATGACTAATCAATGAATGAATACATTGTCATGCTGATGAGTCCCAACTAAACTAAAGGGGAAATGGAGAGTATTGGGGTTACAATACAGGCTGCATCTTAAAATTCTGACTATCACTATGGTCAATGCTTAAAACAAAAAGACATGAAGCAAATGCATTGCTATATAGATTCCTATTGCTATTCTCTTTCATTATTTTCCAAGAATATATTATAAAGTAAAATGTGTAAAGTTCCACTTATGTTGAATTAGCCTGAATCTATAACAGCTTCTGCCCCTAATTGCACAACAAGAAGAATCATTTAAGAGGCATTTTGATCTTCAAATGTTAAAAATATAACAGATCTCTAATGCCATAATGTATCAAATCCAAAAGCCCCTCATGCTTTCTTTCATGGCAACCACAGAATGCTGAAGTTGTGATCATCACAACCAATAGTTACAGGACTGTAAAAAGAGCACATGACCGAAGGATGAGGTCAGGGAACATCAGACTAAAACAAACAGACTCGACACACAATGCAATGCAAGCCCGCATTTCTAACTCATGCTGCTGTGGGTTTTCAGTGGTCGTGCACTTCTGAGACAAAGCCACCAAGATGCAAACACACAGAAAATGAGCATAACAAATAAAACTATAACTTTGGGTCATAATAGTTCTGTCATAACGTAATGTTCTAGTGGGAGAGGCTTTGGACATAAAAAGAACTGAAGGAGTCATCATGAATTAGAACTATGCATTCCACCTAATTATTAAGCTAAAGACAATGAAGCTTGAAATCACGGTCTTAAAAAAGTAAATCAATGTATGTGGTAGTTACATCTGTAATAGAAAGGAAAATCATCAGAGCATAATGGCTTTGTCCCTGGTATCACTGACATCCGTTCATTAATAGGCATTAACATTTGTATTTGGCTTTCAAAAAGAATATTTCATTATCTCATATGCACTGTTTTTACTTATTCTAACAGAGATTTTCTTATGGTATGTTCTGTCCATTTGGTTGAATTGAAAAAGGAGAGAAGAGAAAAATAGAAAAAAATGTGTTTTTTGCAATAGTTAATATCTTGGCAGTGCAAGTAGCAGAAATTACTGACTAAGCAAGGAGTGGAGGCTATTCACTAAAAGAATGCCAAAGAAGAATACTTTAAAATGTTTATAGCATGACTGTCAATACAGTTATAAGTTAAAAAATCAAAAATTCTAATTAACTCATTAATTAACGAGGGACATAATAAATGTTATAACTGTTTCAAAAGGGAACTTAAAATACATTTACAGTAATATGAAGATTGCTAGAACAATTTTGAAATGATGCAAAACTAATAAAAGTGTTCAAAATCCAATATCCACAGGTTAATTATTGCATTCCACCAGACACAATTGGCATTCCTATACTCAGGAAATTTCATATTAGTATTAGTTTTCTACAAGTTATCTTCTCTGGAGAGCTTTAAAATAGCCTAGTTAGAAACAAAACAAAAAGCAAAGGCTCATATCCTTACAGGATCAGACAATCCTTGGAGACTTCAGCATTTTATTGAAATAATATTCAGCAATCTCCTACTCCCATTTCCAATTCATACACAAGTGTACATGACTTTTCCTAGATAACAATAGAGTCAGCAAGACCCAGAAATGAACCTGGAATGCATGTATTGTTGAACTGAAAATATCTTTTGTTTCCTTTAATTTTTCTTGCTGACTAATTAGTTTTTCCAATTCAAGTCCAAACAGTAGATATTGGTAAACCATTAACTACTCTCAAGTTTATACCATATATGTTCAGAAGGCAGCAGACTAAGACTAACACTTCTCAGTCTCATGTGACAGTGATGTAATCCACTTCCAAGGGTACAATTACTCCTCAGTGAATTGAATAAATTAAATTTTCAGCTGAGCAATGAAACCTGAACTTCTTCATACTCTATGAAAGTATAACTAATTTGTAAAATGTAAAAGGAGGTGAATTATTTAATGTTAATATTAACAGAGAACATCGTATGACAAAATCAGCTGTAGCAGTGGGATGGGAAAGGTTGGGGATGATAAAACTTGGGCTATTTTTATCTGATTAGTGATCTCATATAAATTAAGAGTTGGAATTATCTGCCTTTTTGCTAGTATGACAACAAGAATCATTAGATCTTCTCTAACTTTCTAACTTCATCCTACTGCAGACTCAAATCAGTGCATCTTTTTACTCAACCTTTGCTTTCCTGAAGACAGTTTTCCTGCTCCAGATTTGCTAACAGAAGGGGACATTGTGAGAACATCTTGATAATTGAGACATCGTTAGTCTAATTACTTAGATCACACCCCTGCTTCACCTTCACCCTCCCTTATTTCTTGAAGAAGCATCTGCTAAATGTCAGTAGCTTAGACGTGTCAGACAGAATCCTGAGCTGCATAGCTTAGTGGCTGGGAGGCAGCCAGAGAGAAGAAGAGGAAGAAAAATATTTCTTTCAAATTGTTTCTTTCAGTTGTCCTGCTGATTGTTTTACAAAGAAAGAAGCCAAAAAATATTGAAAGAGAATATTTCTGAGCCCCTGTGTGTGTTTTGTGTGAGTGTGTGTGTGTGAAACAGAGAGATAGATTTACTAGTGAGGCAAGGGTAAAAGTATGCACACATTCGGGAAAAGGCATGACATCATTGGCATGATTCATATGGCTGTTAATGATTTAATAGCTCTTTAAATAGGGTAGAGAGTGAAATATACAAAAAACTCAGCATACCACTTATGCCCTGATCGATCAGACCTTAAAATGTGGCTAGCAAAGTAGATGACTGCCATCTGTATGTCTATTCCAGGATGATATCAATTACAATATAGCTCTAATCAACATTATATATGTTGTCTCTAAAATACAGAGATGATATGAAAGAAATCATTTCTCCTAGATCCACTAAACCTTTTACATGGTCCATTTATATGTAAAATTAAGCTCCTACTGATGGCAAAACAGGAATTCTTTCTCAGCCCCTGATTGGAGTGACTGTTTACCTGATATAATCAGAATGTTGACTATTTATTACCGGTTTAGATCCTTGGGGGAAGGATCTGTCCCAGCATTACCACCTAAATTTATTTGTATTCATTTTTTTATTGGTCATAGTATCAAGGTCTCCCTATGTAGCCTAAGATGACCATAAACTTGTGATATTCTGTCCTCAACCTTCTGAATAATGAATAATTACAAGTGTGCACCCCCAAGCCAAGTTCCAGATCTCATTTTCTGAGTGGTGTCATCTTCAGTCACTCAGATGCATGTCTGGTTTCATAGCACAGCGACTCTCAGCTTGGGTTCGCCCTAGGTGGCATGATTTTGTTTCAGACCTAGGATGGTAGATCACCCAGAGGAAAAGATCATTTTAAATTCCATAGCTGATTCTTGTATATACTAGGTATTTATGGCCACTTTAAAGACTCTTGGTCTCTGTGCCTCCCAGACCTGTACACCATTGAATGGGATTGAATGGGTACATAAAATGAGTCAAATAATTAATAAAATATTTTAAATAAGTAGTAATTAATATAAAACTCACTTAATAACTTCTTTGATATAGAAAGACCAGGGAAAGAAATTCACACAACTATGTGCTTGTTGATTTCCTCTACCTGATTTACAGTTAATTTATTACCTTGATGCATCTCTCCTCAGCAGGCAGCACAGAGCATTCTGTCATCTCAGTGGAGACAGGAACCATGCTGAATCTTTCTGTGTCTTGAAAGCCCACAACAGTCAGAGGTGTATAGTATAAACATGCTAAGTTTTGTTTATTAAATTCCTTGTCACCAGGGTTTCATGTGAATTTGTTCTATTCCACAATGGTCCATTTCTCAGCCTCTGAAGTCCAGCCTTCTGTGTTCCTTCCTGTGAGAATGTTCCATCAAACTGATATTCTCTACTGAAAGATGTTATGTACCCCAGGAACAATGACAAATAGAAAAAAATAAAATTAAATGGACAAATGAATCTTGTTCCCATTCCTCTAAAATATACACTATTTTAGAATGATATTAGTTTTGTCCATGAAATCACTCACTTCCCAATTCCAACAATTACTATAAAAAAGAGCAACTTTTCATCATTTCTCTGGTTTCTCTAATTTACCATTTGGCTCAGGACTTTGGTTGAAAGTTCTTCAAATTATTAAAAGGAACGATGTGTTTTTCTTTCTCTGAACATTTTACAACATTAAATTAAAAAATCCATACTTATACGATTAAAGATGCTTATTGGGTATCTACTGTGCTCAGGCCATAGAGATATAAGTCGAAAAAGACAACACACACACACACACACACACACACACACACACATGCACAAACACGTTTTGGAGAATATTTTGGAAAATTTTTATGAAAATATTATTTGTATATATCTTCTGACTCAGCAGTTACAACTATGAATATTTCTTGAGTTAATAATCTAAGGTTCATGCAAATAGAAAATAAACAGAATTTTCATCACAGTGTTATTTATAATATTACAAAGGCTAAGAACAATTATAATGTTCATTATTATGGATTAATTAAATATAGTGAAGCCATATATCCTAGTTTTCCAAGGATAATTCCAGTTCCAGGCTGTTATCCTGTCATGATTATAAATAGTGTTCACCTTTCAGTCCCAAATTGTCTTTCATTTTGGGAATTAAATTATAAAATCAATCTATTAGAGTACTTTTTAACAAATACATTTTTCTGTATTCATTGGAAATGAAGATATAAACCTATGTCATGTGATATTCTTTATAGAAGACAAGAATTCCACCAAAAGTCTTCTAGATTTAATAATCAAATTCAGTAGGGTAACTGGATACAAGGTCAACACGCAAAAAATCAACACGGAACCACACACTTACTGAAAGAGTTAACTGGAGAAACAACTCCTTTCACAATAGCATCCAAAAAAATGAAATACTAAGGAATTAATCCAATGAAAGAAGTCAAAGACCTCTACTTGGAAAACAACAGCACTCTGAAAAATAGGGATTGAAGAGGATATTAGAAAATGGAAAGACATCTCTTTCTCCTCGATAGAAAGAATCTATATAGTGAAAATAGCCATACTTGAAAAATGCAATTCCATTGAAATTCCAACAGCATACTTCACAGAATTTGCGAAAACAATCCAAAAATTTGTTTGGTACAAGAATAGACCTAGAGTAGCAAAAGCAATTCTAGGCAAAAAAAGACATGGCAGGGGGTGTATCACAGTACCGAACTTGAAACTATACAGCAAAGCTACTATGAAAGGGGTGGGGAAAGCATGGTAGTGGCAAAGAAACAGACCCAAGGATCAGTGGAACAGATTAGAAGATGCAGAAACAACTCCTGACGTACTCAGCCACCTCGTCTTTCACAAAGGAAGCAAACATTCTCACTGGAGGAAAGATAGCCTCTTTAATAAGGGGTGCTGGAAAAATGGGTTTTAACTAGCCAAATATTAAAATGAGTCCTATATCTCTCACCATGCACTAAACTAAAATTAAAATGGATCAAAGATCTAATATTATTATTAAAACAGAAACACTAAACTGGCTGGAAGAGGAGAACTCTTTTTTTTTTTTTTTTTAATTCTGGGGATCGCACTCAGGACATTGCACTTGTGAAGCAGGCTGCGGAACCACTGAGCTAAATCCCTGGCCTTAAGTAGACCTCTTGAAGACATTGACAGAGGAAAAGGTTTTATGAACAAAACCTCAGTCACACGTGAACTAACACAAAGAATCAACAACTTGGATCTCATCTTACTAAAAAGCTTCTATACAGCAAGAGAGACAATTTTTACCAGCTGTTCCTCAGATAAAGGTCTCCTATCTAGAATAAATAAAGAACTGAAAAAAAATCAGGCTTCCCAAATTTAAAGACTAAATCCAAAAATGGGCATTTGAAATGAATAGACATTTCTCAGATAAAGAAGTAAAAGTAGCAAATAAACCTATGAAAAAAATGTTAACCTCACTAATCATTCAAGAAATGCAAATGAAAACAACATCAAGATTCCACTTCACTCCAGAAAGAACGGCTTCTATCAAGAAATCAACCAATACCAAGTGCTGGCAGGGTTATGGGGAAAATGGAACCCTTCTCCACTGTTGGGAGTGTGGACTGGTACAACCACTGTGAAATCATTATGGAGATACCTCAAAAAAGTAGGATTAGAGTTCCCATTTGAAACAGCTATTCCCCTGCTGTATATTTTCTCAAAAGAATTGAAAGAATCATACCACAGTGACATATGTGCACCCATATTTACACAGTTTGTAATAGCTAAAACTTGGAAACAGCCCAATCACCCATTAATTGGAAACTGGATAAAGAAGATGTGTGTGTGTTTTTTTTAATAAAATGAAGTACTACTCAGCCATAAAGAATGAGAAACTAGAGACATTCATAGCTCAGTGGATGCACATTGAGGTCATATACTTAAGTGAAATAAATAGGAAACACATGTAAATGCCGAATATTTTCTTTGGTGTTGGAAACTGAAAGTGTAAATAAGAATCAAAATGTAGCCTAGATCATTTGAAACATGATGAAAAGGTCCAAAGTGGAAGGGGAAGTGGGAGGGGTTGAGGAAAGGAAAAAAAGGGGGGGCAAAGTCCTTGTAAATAGGGAGAGGGAAGGGTTGAAGAGAAGGCAAAGAAATGAGAAAAAAAATTAAGAACCAAGAAATTGCAAGTAAAGGTACAAATTCCCAATGATCAATGTCATCATATCATAATCCTAAAATGCACCAAACTTAATGAAAAACATAAATAAATGAAATGAAGCTAGTAAAAAAAAAAAAACCTATATCCTATGAGATTAAGTCCTGTATGTAATACCACATGAGTAAAAAGACATTATATAAAAAGCCCACAAAATATAAATAAATTTACTTTAAAAAATTAATGCATTTAAAACATTCATCTGTGTTGATATTGACTAAAAGTGTGATTTAAAACTGTGACATTTTTGAAAAGTGAAATATTCCTCAAAAGTCTTGTTTTCTCAGGAATAGGGCTTTTGGAGGTGATTTGAGCATGCCATAATTATCACTGGGTTGATTTTTTTTTTTTTGTACCAGGGATCAAACTCAGGCCCTTGATAATTTGATGATTTCAGAGCTAAATGTTGTATTAGGAATTGGGAATTTGTTGGAGGAAGTGTGCCACTGAGAGTGCTTTTTGGAAAGTCCATCTCCCTCCCTGGCTCCACTTGCCTCTTTCTGCTTCCTGTCTGCCTTGAGACAAGCAGCTTTCCTCTACCAACCCCATCCACCATGAGGTCTCTGCTTTGCAACCAACCAACTAAGGACTGAATCCCCTGAACCACACCATGAGTTGAATTAAATCCCTCCTCCTTTAAATTGTGGGTATTGAGTATTGTGTTCCAGCAACAGGAAAACTAACACATTCTGGTTGCTAGAATTCAGGCAGTTTATATTTATTATTAATATTTCTACAGTTTGGCCTTCCCTAATAAATGTGTGTTATGAGAAAAATAATGAAACATTTTCATTGCAAAAGAGTAGATTACAAGCAAGCAGATACAGATTTGACATATTATATAATTTTGTTTTGTATTTATTAAATAGTAAATATATTAGTTTGAATATCTAAAATCATATATTGTGAAAAGCTATAAACTCATACAAAATTCAACAAAAGTTAATTTTATTGGTAACAGAGAAATGGATGGATGGATGATGACAGACAGATAAATAGAGGTTCAAGAACTAAAGTTATCAACACTTTAATGAAGAAATAATTTTATCAGTACCTTGGAGATTTCATTTTGGCATTTAACAGGCTAACATCAGGCCATTCCCCAAATAAGAATGGCTACTGGGTTAGCTATAAGCACAATAGGTCACTAGTAACTTCTGTTCTCATGCTACAGAATAGATAAGAATGATATTAGCCTTCATAGGAAGACAGTGAAGTAACAAGAATTCTTTCAGATATGTCTAAACTTCCTTTGCCCTGCACCTACACCAGTATCTGGAATATGGTGACAAGAAGAAAATTCTTCAACTGAAGAAAATGGAGCCAGATTTCCTTTGGATTGAACGCTAACATCTTTCTTTTCTATATTTTGTTTTCCCCACATACTGTATTTTTTCATTTATCTTATAGAAGGTTGATAAAACCAACTGTGAATGTGGAGTAATATAAAAAAAAAAAAGCTAAAACCAGGGCTCTATTTTGCTTCTCTCTATTAAATTTTATTTTTATTTAAAGTACATTTTTCTGCTACAATTTACTTAGAAAAAAGGTCATCCCTCAAGGTCTGCTGCAAAAGTCACGAGGTTTTCTGTGGAGACAGAAAGGCTTTTATTGATGCTCTATATAAGTTGTCTTTAATTCATAAATTTTAGCCTACAAAGATGATATTAAATTAGTGTTACTAAAAAGAAATAACATTCTAAGCATTTTAATAGTAAATAAGGTATTTTTAAATTAGGGAAGATCATAAATCAAGAAGAAATACACATATCAATATGTAAATATACATTAAAATCAGTTTCAAAAATAAATGAAGCAGGGGTAACAATCTTATTCACAGACAAAGTAAATTTCAAACCAAAACTCATTAAGAGGGACAAAGAAGACCACTACGTCCTTGTAAAGGGAACAATTCAAGAGGAAGAGATGACAATCATAAACATATGTGCACCAAATATTAATGCTCCAACTATATAAAACAAATATTAAGTAACATTGAAAACAAAATAAGCACTAATACAATTGTAGCGGGGGATCTAAATACCCCACTATCACAAATAGACAGATCATCTAGGCAAAAAATCAAATATGAAATACTAGAACTGAACCAAGCTTTTGAACACATGGACTTATTAGACATTTATAGAGTGTCCCACCCCAAAAAATCAGAATATACATTCTTTTTGGCTGCACATGGGTCATTCTCCAAGACAGACTACATACTAGCTCACAGAACAGATTTGAATAAATGCAAAAGAATTGAAGTTATTCCCTGTATATTATCAGATCATAGTGCAATTAAGGTGGAGATAAATAGCATAAGAAACCATAGGAACAAATGCATGGAAATTGAACAACACTCTCCTGAACAATTAATGGATCACAGAGGAAGTTAAAGAAGTAATCAGACAGTTTTTACAAATAAACAAAAATGCACTACAACATACAGCAATCTAGGGGATACAATGAAGCATTTTAAAGTGGAAAATTCATAGCACTTAATGCCCACACTAGGAAAATAGAACAAGTTCAAACAAACAACCTAATGAGGAATCTTAGACTCCTAGAAAAACAAGAGCAAGAAAAACCCAAAGCTAGAACAAGACTAGAAATTATAAAGATTAGAGCAGAAATCGATGCAATGGAAACTAAGAATATAATACAAAATATAAATGAATTAAACAGTTGGTTTTTTGAAAGAATAAATAAAATTGATAAACCCTTAGCTAATGTTATCAAAAAAAAGGAAAGAAAAGGCTCAAATCCATGCAATTAGGAATGAAAAATGTGAAGTCACAACAGATCCAACAGAAATCCAGAGGATAGTCAATACCTACTTAGAACCTGTATATACCTACTTTGAGAACCTGTATTCCAATAAAATGGACAGATTTCTAGATACTTATGAATTACCAAAGTTGAACAAAGAAGATAAAAACATTTTAAACACCCCAATTACAGTCAGTGAAATTGAAAATGTAATAAAAATTTACCAACAAAGAAAAGCTGAGGTCCTGATGGATTCACTGCTGAATTTTACAAGACATTTAGAGAAGAAATACTGCCATTATTCTTCAGACTTTTCAACGAAATTGAAAGGGAAGCAATATTTCCAAATTCATTCCTGGAAGCAAATATCACTTTAATTCCAAAACCAGGGAAAGACCCAACTAAAAAAGAGAACTACAGGCCAATCTCCTCAATGAATATAAATATAAAAATCCTTAATAAGATACTAGCAAACAGAATACAGAGGATCATCAAGATCATACATCCTGACCAAGTCGAATTTATTCCAGGGATACAAGGGTGGTTCAGCATACTTAAATCAAAAAATGTAATACACTATATTAACAGAGTCAAGAACAAAAATCATATGATCCTCCCGATAGATGCAGAAAATGCATTTGACGAAATTCAACACCCATTCATGATAAAAACCCTGCAAAAAATTGGAATAGATGGGCTACATCTCAACTTAATAAAGGCTATCAATGAAAAAACCAACAGCCAAGATCATATTAAATGGCCAAAAACTGAAAACCTTCAGGTTAAAATCAGGAACAACACAAGGATTCCCACTATCACCACTTATCTTCAATACAGTTCTGGAAACATTAGCCAGAGCAATTAGACAAAAGAAAAAAATTTAAGTAATAAAGATAAGAAAGGAAGAAGTTAAACTCTCATTATTTTCTGACAATATGATACTCTGCATTGAAGACCCAAAATGCCACCAAGAGACACCTAGACTTAATTGACGCTTTTAGCAGAGTAGCTGGATACAAGGTCAACACCCAAATTCAACAGCCTTCTTGTACACAAATAAAAGACTCACTGAGAGAGAAATTAGGGAAACAATTCCTTTCACAATAGCATCCAAAAAAGTGAAGTATCTAGGAATCAACCTAACAAAAGAAGTAAAAGACCTCTACACTGAAAACTATAGCACTCTGAAAAAATGAGATTGATGAGGATATAAGAAAATGGAGAGATGTCCCCTGCTCCTAGGTAAGAAGAATCAAAATAATGAAAATGGCTATACTACCAAAACTGCTATACAGATTCAATTCAATGCCAATTGAAATCGCAACACTATACTTCACAGAACTAGAAAAAAATAATCCAAAAATTCATTTGGAACTATAAGAGACCTAGAATAGCAAAAGCCCTCCTAGGCAACAGACACATAGCAGTGGGTATATCAATTCCCAATTTGAAACTATACTACAAAGCAATGTGATAAAAACAGCATGGTACTGGCAAAGAAACAGACCTGAGGATCAGTAAAACAGACTGGAAGACTGAAAAACAACTCCACATGTACTCAGCTATGTCATCTTTGACAAAGGAGCTGACCATCCCCACTGGAGGAAAGATAGCCTCTTTAATAAATAGTGTTGGAAAAACTGGATCTCAACCTGCAAAAGATTAAAACTAGACCCATATCTTTCACCATGCACTAAATTAAAATCCAAGTGGATTAAATATCTAAATATTAAAACAGAAACATTGAACTTGTTGTAAGATAAGTTAGGGAGAACTCTGGAAGACATTGGCATAGGAAAAAACTTTATGAACAAATTCTCAGTAGCATGGGAACTAGCATACAGAAGCAACAACTGGGATCTCATATTATTAAAAAGCTTCTGCACTGCAAAAGAGACCATCAACAGAACTAAGAGACAACCTACAATGTGGGAAAAAATTTTTATTAGCTGCTCCTCAGACAAAGGACTACTATCTAAAATATATAAAGAACTCAAAACAATCAGACCCCCCCAAATATAAGGACCTGATTCAGAAATGGGCATCTGAAATGAACAGACATTTCTCAGACAAAGAAGTAAAAGTAGCAAGTAAATATATGAAAAAATGATCCACATCACTGGTCATTGGAGAGATGCAGATGAAAACAACACTGCCATTCCACCTCACCCCACAAAGAATGGCTGCTATCAAGAAATCACACAGTAACAAATGTTGGAGGGGTTGTGAGGAGAAAGGAACCCTTCTCCATTTTTGGTGGGAGTGCAGACTGGTGCCACCGCTATGGAAATCAATATGGAGATACTTCAAAGAGTTGGGACTAGAGGTTCCATTTGACCCAGCCATCCCTCTGCTGGGTATCTTTCCAAAAGAATTAAAAGAATCATATCACAGGGTTATAACCACACCTGGGTTTATAGCAGCCCAGTTTATAATAGCTAAAACTTGGAAACAGCACATTTGCCCATCAGTTGGAAACTGGATAAAGAAAATGTGGGTTTACTATAAAATGGAATGCTACTTATCCATAAAGAATGAGAAATTAGATTCATTCATAGGAAAACAGATACATATTGAGGATATACTGCTAAGTGATATAAATAAATCACACATGTAAATACTGAATAATTTCTCTGGTGTGAAAACCTATAATAGTTCAGAAGATCCTAATGAGATAAATGACAATGTGAAATAGGAAGAAAAGGTCTAAAGATATAGGAAAAAGAGGGAAGGGTAGGGGAAAGGTAATAAGGGAAATGAAAAAATATGAGAAAATGAAAAAATGGAAATAAAATGTTTGTAAATGGGGAGAGGAGGAGAGGGTGAAGGGAGGGCAGGGATAAGGGGAAAAAATGAGAACCAAAACCTGTCATATAAATGTACAAGACCCCAATAATGAATGTAACTGTACTGTATGCCTAAAATGTAACAATAAACTCAATTAGAAACATACAAAAAAATGAAAACGTGATAAATTCACCTTAGCATTTATGATACTAAGTGGTGTTTAGCAATCCTGTATTGCTTCATATGGTAGTGTTTAATGTTTTGATTTTCTCACAATTATACAGAAATAAAAGTCATCATGAGATAGTCATATCCAATCTATTATGTCCATCCTTCCTCTAAAATCTTACAACTAAATAATTCTATTTCAAATACTCCTATTACTACATCCGGTCATTTGTTAAGTGCAAAGAGGAAAAAAAGTCTGCCTTTTAATTTTACCTACCTTGTGTGCATAGCTGATACCTCGTAGATGCAAATGCTGATCTCTGATGTTTCTAGTTCCAAAGTAAGTGAGCAATTAGCATGGATTTTCCATGACTTGTTTAACCAGAAATACCATCAGGTGACAAGCAGAAGTCCAACATCAGTCCCTGTAGGGAACAATCAGAATCAGTTCATCAACATTTTTCCATTTTTAATGTTTAATTTGCTGTCATTGTTATTCAAGTGTTCACTTTTGTAACAAATTTGTATTCAAAATTTAGTAATTAAAAAAAGTAAAGTGATTTTAAGATTGTCCAATCTCCAGATCCCATAAAACATGCATCCTTCTCTGTGAGCACAGTGACTGATTTTATTTCTATAAATATATCTATGCAATTACAAAAACATAGTAGACATGTTCACAAAACAAAAAAAAATGAAACCACAAATGTTTCCCATTATCCTTTCAGTGAATGAAAAATATAATCTGTTACCCATTACCAGTAAATAGTAAAAGAAATACAAAATTTCTGACAGTCTGCCTCCTTGATTATCTCTTTGAGTTAGTAATACCCAGAAAGTAAGTACAGACTTTTCTTACATCATGAATGCTTGATTTCTAGGTTATCAGAATGCTGTTTCCCATCTCATATCCCACCCACAAGGTCTCTTCTTCAGCCAGCAGGATATAACATCTCTGGAAAACCACCATGCAGGGTGTGAGGGGAATGTGGAGGGCATATTTTGAGAATTTAGGAAGAACAACAGAAGTCCTGGTATCACAGTAATCCAGAGATGGTACATCTTTTACTTGATTCCTTACAGGAAGGACCCAGGACCTAGAAGTGTCTTCCCATTATCCACACCCAGAGCTATGCTAAACCAATTAGTGGATTAATTTAGTAATCATCCACATTTGATCAAAGCATCACATAATTAATCTCAACATCACACACTCTAGATCCAGCTTTCTATGAAAAGCCACATCTATGACATCATGAGGCTCTTGGGGAAATCTAGACACAAGCCATAACAGGAGTTATAAGGAAGAGAACTGACCTTGTCAAAAAGTGAACCAGTGATATACCAGACATATGGGAGAAATGTATCATAAGACATATATAGAGGGAAACCAATGATAAGTGTAACAGAAAAAATAAAACAATTCAGGCTATGAACAAGAATTGTTGCTAATTAACAAAAAACAATAGAACACAAAATACTAATGAACATAACTCTTCAACAAACAATTAGAAAAACATGAAGGTAAAACTGGGTATATTTTCATATTTTGGGTAATATGATAGAAAGTTACACTTGAATCCTTTAAACTTTTTTCTCATACAAGAGAAAAAGAGAACACTCTATTAACATTCATGGGAGGAAAGTAACAATAAACCACTGAAAGCAAAATGATAAAGCCAAAAAATCTGGCTATATTCTAAAGAACAATATTGGTCTTGTACTTACAATACTCTCATGCAATAACAAAAAGAATAAAGTGAGCTAAGGACCTGAATGAATACAGTAAAATTATATATCCAAAAGAAAAGACCCACTGCAGTTCACCTAATTTATGGTGCATTTGTATAAAATTTACTAGGAAAGAGCAATGAGTATTTAAAAATTCAGTGTAGTCACCTCAACTATCTTAGTTTATTTCCTGTTGTTATATCAAAATACACCTGAGACTGGTAGTCTATAAAGGAAGACATTTACTCTGACCTACATCTCCACAGTCTGGGAACCCCAACAACACTCCACTGGCATCTGGTCAGCTACTTGTGAAAATCTTTGCTGTTTCTTAAGAAAGCACAGGAGGGCTGAGGAAACTAAAATCACTTTTATAATCACCCATTCCAGCAAGAAAGGTGATTAATGACTGAAATGCCTCCTTGCGGACCCATCTTCCAACACTAACACAGTAGCAATCAAATTTGGACATTGATGTCCGTGGAGAGAAACCATGGCACCAGGTTCGTGAGGGTTTAATCACATCAGTATTTGGGCTCATGTGCCTACAGAGTCAATGAAAAGTGCCAGTAGCTATTGTTTTAGACATGACTAGAAATGTTTCAATACCTCTTTACGTTACTGAAGTCCTCTTTTGTCAAAATGTAATGAAGACACGCCATTTCCAGCAGGCGCCGATTGGCTCCGACACAGTGCCAGGCAGGTGAGTCTTACATCATCACCCCAGCTTGGACTCAGAGCCCTCTCTCCTGCATGGCCTCCTGTGGAGCCATGCCGTTCCCAGCAGACACCACTGATAGACTCTGGAGGGTAGCCGCAACTCTGAGCACCTTTATGCCACCCCCCCAGCCCCACTCCCACTATTAGATCCCTGATTGAGCCAGTCCTTGAACACATTCTGCAGAGGCGTGGCAGGCTATAAAGGGTGGTGATTGATCCTATTATGTTCCTGATTGTGCAGGATAGGGATTGATTTGATGAGTTGTTTTCTCAATTCTGAAAATGAGAATGTCTATAGTCATTAGGGAATCAAAGGCTGGGACCCAACCATATAAGGAAGATTGAATGACCCAGAGATTGAATCCAGGGCAAACCAACAGCAAAAATAAAGATGAGAAAACACTTAAGCAAGCCACAAAGACAGACTTCCAGTCCACCAATGGCAAACAATAGGGCAAAGGAGGATGAAAAATCAGATAGTGAACCACCAGGACACTCAGAAGTCACAGCACAGGAAGTAAAAGAACTGATCAATCAAGCTCTAGAAATATTCAAAACAGAAATTATTTCCCAAATACCATAGAGATGGTGAGCAAAATGAAAGACATGATTCAAGAATCCAGAACAGAAACTGACAAAAAAATAGATGAGCTTAGGAACATAATAGAAAACATGAAGGCCCAGCATAGGAAAGAAATGGAAATAATGAACACCCAACATAGGAAAGAAATGGAATCCATTAAACAGATTCAAACAGATATGCAGGAGATTAAAAACTCTATTGAAAGTGTACACAACAGAATAAAAGATTGCGAAGATAGAATCTCAGATGTAAAAGATAGGATAGCAGACAGTGACCAGGAAAAGAAAATTCTCTTAAAAACAGTAAGGGAGCATGAGAAATCAATCCAACAACTCCTGGATGATGCAAAGAAGAATAACATAAGACTGAAAGGAATCCATGAAGTACTAGGAGAAAATGCAAATGACTTTAAAAAGCTATTCAAAGAATTAATGACAGAAAACTTCCCAAACAGAGGGGAAGAATTAGACATACAGACAAGCGAGGCATATAGGACATTAACTAGCCATGATCAAAAATAAATCTACACCTACACATATAATAATCAAGATCCCAGAAATCCAATAGAAGAACAAAATACTACAAGCAGTAAGAGAAAAGAAACAAATCACATGCAAAGGAAAGCCCATCAGAATCACAGCAGACTTTTCAACACAAACCCTCAGGTCAAGGAGAGTCTGAGGCAAGGTATTTCAAGTCCTAAAAGAGAACAACCTATGACTAAGACTGATGTATCCTGCAAAACTCTCTTTCAAAATGGATGGAGAAATAAGATACTTCCATGACAAAGAACACTTGAGAAACTTCATGAATACTAAGCCAGCACTACTAAGAATTTTAAACAATATCCTAGAAAAAAACAATGATCACAACATGAGGAGGCCCAACAGAGCAAATCAAATAGCCAAGGCAAGAAACTAAAAGGAGAGGACAAAAAATAAAAAGAGTCAACAAAAGGATAATAACATGACAATAAAGAGTCAGTACATATCAGTTACAGCTATCAATGTCAATGGCCTCAATTCACCAATCAAGAGAAATAGATTGGCAGAATGGATAAAGAAGCAAAATCCAACAATATGTTGTATACAAGAAACACACCTAGTGCAAAAAGAAGCCCATAGACTGAAAGTGAAAGGATGGAAAACAATTCTCCACATGACAGGAGCACAGAAAAAGCAGGGGCAGCAATCTTATTAGCAGACAAAGCAAATTTTAAACCAAAACTGATTAAGAAAGACAAACAAGGCCACTACATCCTTGTAAAGGGAACAATCCAAGAGGAAAAGATGACAATCATAAACATATAAGCACCAAGTATAAATGCCTCCAACTATATTAAAGCAAATATTAAGTAACATTAAAAACCAAATAACCACTAATACAATTGTAGTTGGGGATCTGAATACCCCACTATCAAAAATAGACATATCACCTAGTCAAAAAAATCAACAATGAAATACTAGAACTGATCCAAGCTTTTGAACACATGGACGTAGTAGACATCTATAGAGTGTTCCACCCCACAAAATCAGAATATATATTCTTTTCGGCTGCACATGGGTCATTCTCCAAGACAGATTACAAAGTAGCTCACAAAACAGGTTTGAATAAATTCAAAAGAATTGAAGTTATTCCCTGTATATTATCAGATCACAGTGCAATAATGCTGGAGATCAATAGCATAAGAAACAGTAGGAATTTCACAAACACATGAAAATTGAACAATACTCTCCTGAATAATCAATGGATCAAGAGAAAATCAAAGAAGAAATCAGACAGTTTTTACAAATAAACAAAAATGCCAATACAACATACAGGAATCTATGGGACACAATGAATGCAGTTCTAAGAGGAAAATTCATACCACTGAATGCCCACATTAGAAAAACAGAGCAAGCTCAAATAAACAACCTAAAGATGACTCTTAGACTCCTAGAAAAACAAGAGCAAGAAAAACCTAGAACAAGAGAGGAAATTATAAAGATTAGAGCAGAAATAAATGCAATGGACACTAAGAAAACAATACAAAAAATAAATGAATTGAAGAATTGGTTTTTTTAAAGAATAAATAAAATAGATAAACCCTTAGCTATCCTTATCAAAAAAAGGAAAGAAAAGGCTTAGATCCATGCAATCAGGAATGAAAAAGGTGAAGTCATAACAGATCCTACAGAAATCCATAGGATCATTAATACATACTATGAGAACCTGTACTCTAATAAAATGGAAAACACAGAAGAATTGGACAGATTTCTAGATACTTATGAATTACCAAAGTTGAACAAAGAAGATAAAAACATTTTAAACACCCCAATCACAATCAGTGAAATTGAAAATGTAATTAAAAACTTACCAACAAAGAAAAGCCCAGGCCCTGATGGATTCACTGCTAAATTTTACAAGACTTTTAGAGAAGATCTACTGCCATTATTCTTCAGACTTTTCAATGAAATTGAAAGGGAAGCTATAGTTCCAAATTCATTCCTGGAAGCAAATATCACTTTGATTCCCAAACCTGGGAAAGATGTAACTAAAAAAGAGAACTACAGGCCAATCTCCTTAATGAATATAGATGCAAAAACCCTCAATAAGATACTAGCAAACAGAATACAGAGGATCATCAAGAAGATCATACATCATGACCAAGTCGGATTTATGCCAGGGATGCAAGGGTGGTTCAACATACATAAATCAATAAATATAATACACTATATTAACAAAGTCAAGGACAAGAACTACATGATCCTCCCGATAGATGCAGAAAAAGCATTTGACAAAATTCAACACCCATTCATGATAAAAACTCTGCCAAAAATTGGAATAGATGGTCTATGTCTCAACTTAATAAAGGCTGTCTATGATAAACCAACAGCCAACATAATATTAAATATCCAAAATCTGATAGCCTTCATGTTAAAATCAGGAACAAGACAAGGATATGCACTATCACCACTCCTCTTTGAAATGGTTCTGAAAACATTAGCCATAGCAATTAGACAACAGAAAGAAATTAAAGCAATACAGACAGGAAAGGAAGAAGTTAAACTCTCATTATTTGCTGATGATATGATACTGGACATTGAAGACCCAAAAAACTCCACAAAAAAACTTCTAGACTTAATTGACACTTAGCAGAGTAGCTGGATACAAGGTCAACACCCAAATATCAATAGCCTTCTTGTACACAAATAACAGACTCACTGAGAAAGAAATTAGGGAAAAAATTCCTTTCACAATAGCACCCCAAAAAAATGAAGTATCTGGGAATCAATCTAACAAAAGAAGCAAAAGACCTCTACATTGAAAACTATAGCACTCTGAAGAAAGAGATCAAGGAGGATATAAGAAAATGGAAAGATGTCCCCTGCTCCTGGGTAGGAAGAATCAACATAGTGAAAATGGCCATACTACCAAAACTGCTATACAGATTCAATGCAATACCAATTGAAATCCCAACACTATACTTCACAGAACTAAAAAAAAAAAGAATCCAAAAAATCATTTGGAACTCTAAGAGACCTAGAACAGCAAAATCTATTCTAGGCAACAGATACATGGCAGCGGGTATAATTCCCAATTTTAAACTATACTACAAAGCCACTGTGATAAAAACAGCGTGGTAATGGCAAAGAAACAGACCTGAAGATCAGTGGAACACATTGGAAGACACAAAAACAACTCCAGATGCACTCAGCTACCTCTTCTTTGACAAAGGAGCTGACACTCCCCACTGGAGAAAGATAGACTGTTTAAGAAATGGTGTTGGAAAAACTGGATCTCAACCTGCAAAAGATTAAAACTGGACCTTTATCTGTCACCATGCACTAAATTAAAATCCAAGTGGATTAAAGATCTAAATATAAAAACAAAATCACTAAACTTGCTGGCAGATAAGTTAGGCAGAACTCTGGAAGACATTGGCATAGGAAAAGACCTTATGAACAAATCCTCAACAGCACAGGAACTAGCAAAGAACCAACAACTAGGATCTCATCTTATTAAAAAGCTTCTGCACTGCAAAATAAACCATCAACAGAACTAAGAGACAACCTACAATGTGGGAAAGACTTTTTACCAGCTGCTCCTCAGACAAAGGACTATTATCTAAAATATATAAGGAATTCAAACCAACTAGCCCCCCCAAATATAAAGATCCAATTGTAAAATGGGCATCTGAAATGAACAGACATTTCTCAGACAAAGGAATAAAAGCAGCAAGTAAATATATGAAAAAATGATCCACATCACTGGTCATTCTAGAGATGCAGATGAAAACAACACTGAGATTTCACCTCACCCCACAAAGAATGGCTGCTATCAAGAAATTACAAAATAACAAATGTTGGAAGGGTTGTGGGGAGAAAGGAACCCTTCTCCATGGTTGGTGGGAGTGCAGACTGGTGCCACCACTATGGAAGTCAATATGGAGATACCTCAAAGAACTAGGATTAGAGGTTCCATTTGACCCAGCCATCCCTCTGTTGGATATCTTTCCGAAAGAATTAAAGAATCATACCATGGTGATATATCCGCATCCATGTTTATAGCACTCCCCAGAGGGTGTCCCCCAGAGTACTTCCAGTCTTCACTGGAGTGCTGAAGTCAATGGGGTGAAGGCTTTTGCTATCTAAACTATACTCTTGGCTCTGTGATTACCAATGTTTGACCATGGGTAAGTTATGTGACCTTCAGATCCCTCCATGTCCTAAATGGTAAATTGTGCAAATAATTTATTTGAACTATTTAACACAATGCTTGATACATTTTTAAGTCCCCAATTAATATTATTCATCATTATGAGCAGCAGCATGTACATCTTTCTCTAATTAAACTGTTCTTTTCTGACCTTACAATCCCTTTTCTCATAATTAATAAGGCTGCAGGGGGTGGAGGGAGGGTGGGGACAAGGGGAAAAAATGAGAACCAAAACCTGGAATGTAAAGGTACACGATCCCACTAATGAATGTAACTGTACTGTCTACCTAGAATGTACCAATAAATTAAATCTTTTAAAAAATGTAATGAAGACAAAAGAACAAGCTCCTTTAAGAGCTTTTGCTTCATTGACAAAGATGGATCATACTAATTTTCTTTAAAGAAACCTCAATAAATTTCTAAAACTAGAAATTATGATATCATCAGCTTCGGAAACTTAGAAAATAGAAGTAGAAATTACACCAAGGTTTAAACAGAAGTAACAGAAATATCTAGAAATTAAACTCTTAGGTGAAATAAATAGAACACACATGTGTAAATACTGAATAGTTTCTCAAAAGTGTAAAGAAGACTGAAAATGTATAATTGATATTGTGTAATGGGAAGAAAGGGTCTGAACAGAGTACAGGAAGTGGGAGGGGTTGGGGAAAGTAAAGGAAAAAGAAAAATATGAGAAAGGAAAAAAGGAAACAAAGTCATTGTAAATAGGGAAGGGTGAGGAGGGTGAAGAGAGGGCAGGGGAATGGGGAAGAAATAAGAACCAAGAAACATTATGTAAAGGTACAAGATACCATTGATGAATGTAACAGTACTGTATACCTAAAAAGTATCAATAAACTTAATGAAAAAATTTTAAGTCGGGATATTTCAAGGATTCAAATGCGAACTGATGGCATGACCCTAATGAAGAGAAAAATGTTTGCTATGGTCCATGCTCAGGAGAATGTGTCCTGACCACCAGCTTCTGCCTTTCTCCTTGAGGATCCATTGGCTTGCACTGGGGTGCCTCTCTTGTCTTGGTGCCAGCAGATATTATTGATGATGCATCTTCATTAGAAGACAATTTGTACTCTGAATGTACAATGGTTTTCTGAGACACAGAAGGAGTGGAGAGCAAGGCTGTTGTAAATGGAATATGATGTCACTCCATTGGAACCTCTTCATTCAGCCACAGCATCCCAGGTCCACAGTGATCCTACTTGGCCATCTGAGGAATTTTGCTTCTCTTCTTTGCACAGAAATGCATATCCTCTTGGACTCTAGAAACATTCTTACAGAAAAAATTTAGCAATTAAGTTGTCACCTCCTCAAGATATCTTCTTAAAAATAGTTGAAGGATCTGATTCATAGAAACAGATATTTTCCCTGTCCTTTTCAAGAAAAATTGACATAGTGTTAATCACATTACAAGATGCCAAGTGAGAAAGCAGTCTAAGACAAGGTGAATGTCCTTATAGATGTGGAATAATGGTAGAAAATTACATTTAATGACGTTTATTTTCAAAGAACCAAAGCAGTGGTAAGGCACTTGACTCCCAGTCAAGTGGGAGCTGGGAACTGAGCTGAGAAATGGAGATTATCATAATATTACTTACCTGGAAGAAACTATTGTCAAAAGAAAAAGTTTGAGCTCTCAATCAAAGGTCCCTGGTCACCATTCATTCCTCCTCAGCCAGCAATGCTATTTTCTCTGCTAAGAAACAAAAAATCTGGGAGAAGGGAAAAGAGGATGTGAGAAAATAATACACTGTGCTGTCCCCTCTCCTGCCCTAGAATATTCAATGGCAAGCTTGAAGAGGAAGTTTTGGATGGGTTGGTGGAAGGGGGAAATATACAGACAGCTAGAATGATATTTGAAAGAAAGGATCCTATGAGCTGATAAATTCCTTTGAGTTATTCTGTTGCTTTAATTCTAAAGAGTGACAATTCAAATAAGAGCAAAAATGAGCAATAAAATAAAGAAATCTTACAGACCGGTAAACTTTGGCTATTGTAGGAACTCTCTTTTATTCTATTTTAATGCACGCTGTTTGTCTCTCAACCAATGGTAATGCAGTTATCGGCATATATGTATCTATTTCCCTTAGATTCAGAGATGCTGAGAGAGGTCCCCTGACTGTCCCTTGGTTGTACCTGGCAATAACAAGTGTCTGTTCAAAGAATAAATAGTAAGATATAAAGATAAGAATTCATGGCCATATAGTCAAACCTCCATCTCCCAGAAGGAATTACCTAAGAGATGGTATTCAGCCTGGTTTGGATCATTTCAGTAACGAAGAGCTCTTTACCTGCCAAAGCATTTCAGATCATTAAATTATTGAATGATTTGATTACAAAAGTAATTCATGATAGTACATTGAGCTAAAACACTTCCTCTTCCAACTGTCTGATCATAAAAAGCTAAATGATTATTTTTACCATGTAATCCCTCTTTTAAATTTAACATCTGCTAGCATGTATCTTCTTTGACATTATTATCGTAAGTAATTTAGAAATGCAGAAAATGGTGCTCAAATAAATTAAATAACTTCTCCAATTTCAGACTTCTGGGTTGTAACAGCTATTCAGGGACTTGAACTCAGTCCTCTTTGATTTCATAATTTATAAATATAACCACAATGGCTTACTGAATAATAACTACAGTCTCAGTGGGAACTTTGCAACAGTTCTTCTGCAGCAATAACTATCTCAGCATCCTTCCCATATACTATATTACAACATAGAAATTAGTGCCATAATTTAAATGCTATCTGATAAATGCAGAGGGACTGTTACCAAACTTAACTTGGCCACTTAAAGTACGGTGAATTAAGTAATTAATTAAATTCATTTTAGTATCCACTTAAACTAACATTGTGCGGGTGCCACCTAACTTTTATTTATTTTGTAGTAAACAAAATTGCCAGATAATTTTTATAAGACTTATTTCAGAAAGGCCTTCCCAACCTAGTAGTAAAATTTATCATGTTAACTAAAATCCAAGATCATTCATCTTTGTTAAATGTCATCATTTAGGATGAGGTCTGTCCAATCATTTTAAAACTTGATTCTGAAATTTATCATATTGGTTTGTCTCCAAACTTTATGTCATCTGCAAATCTGATAACCATATAGTCTAAGCTTTTTATCATGTCATTGCTAAAATATTAGAAGACAAGCTAAAATCACAGTTTAACAATATTATAATAGAAATGCCCTGAATATAGAAAGATCTAAACATCTCTGGAGAAAATGCCCAATAACTTGTAGGAAAATAATCTTGATTATTTTTTACCATATTATTAAGGAAGATATAAGGGTAACCTTTGTGAAAGTCATGTAGAAATCATAATATTCTACATGTCAATTCTGAAAACAAACTAATTGCATCTGATATTTTATTCATTAATAAATTCATGTGGGCTGCTTGTAATCATATAACATTTTCTACAGGGTTAAAAACAATATAGATATTAATATCCTTTCATGTTTTGTAGAGAAAAGACATCACTGTGCTTGGGGTATGTTGCATTTTTCTGGAAAAAGAAAGCCCGAGTCTTTCAGAAGAAGACACAGTGAAAACATATGGTGATGTCCTTAGTGATAATATGTTTTGGAATATTACACATTTTTTTCAACAAAGACAGTCTGGCTATTTCATCAACCTCACAATAACATGTGACAATATTTTGAAACTCTCAAATTGTATTATTGCAATTGCAGTGTTTTGAAACCAGAAGATAGGCTATCTGCAGAATTGTCATAGAAACGGGCTAAGTTTCTTAATTCACCAAGTCAATAAAACATATTTCCATTTCAAACTTTCATGTCAGCAATTGACAATGTTGGCTTAATTATTCTTTAAATACATTAGCTCATCATCCCACAGCACTTAGTTTAAAATCTGTGCCTACTATTATAATAAAGATTTCAAAATATTTTCGTGTTCAAAATTGTAAATTTGATGTAATATTTTATTTGAATTTTGGCCAAGTGAACCTGGATTTCAGCAACCATGACTTATCCAGGAACCCCATTTTACTTTTATGATTTTATTGATTCTGATCACCCATGATATAGCTATTTCATTCTGTCTTTTGCCAGCAATTAATCTCCTCTGAGTCCTCCCTGGACCTGTCCTGGGTTTGTCGCACATTCTGGGGCATGTTGACCCGGTGTCCTTGCCGTGGTCACCCAGTGGGGTTGCCGACAACTTGGTCATTTGTGTCTTGCTCTTCTGCAGTGGGGATGGGAGTCTCACTGCAATTCCCTAACGTTCCACATGATGGTGGCCTTGTCTCCGCAAACTAAACTTCACCTCCCTAGGAGCCAGGGGTTTATTGGCTTCAATTCTAAACTTGGTTAATAAAGCAGCTGTCAACTTCCCAGCGTCCCTATGAATTGGGGCTCTCGCGCTGAGCTCCATCCACACCACCTGTGGCTGAGATAGCCCCACTAACAGATGTATGCAGCTTGCAGAGTAGCTGGAATAGCTGAATGCTTTCAAATGCTTCTTGTTCACATGAGTATGTTTTGCTTTTGAGTTTTATTTTTCTGCTGAAAATATTTAAATTTTGAGGATGGAGGATGAGAACCCATAGTAAGAGCTTAAGTAAAGTTATTTTTCTGCCTTGTGTTTATTAACTTTTACCTTTAATCATTTACTTCCCTGAAGGACAATGCTTTCCAACACAGTAACCAACATGAAGATACACATCTTGAATATTCATGATTTAGTCCAGATTAAGGTCTGTGCCACGTGTGAAATATGCATGAGATTTCGAAGACTTAATACCAAAAAGGTAATGTAAAAAGACATATTTTAATGTAAAAAAATAATGTTTGGGGTATGTAGGGTTAAAGTATAGTGTTATAATTGGTTTCAACTGTTACTTGTTGTTTTTACAAAATAGCTACTAGAAAATTTAAAATTACATATTAGCTGCTTTGTGGCTCATATTCTATTTCAATTACTTCACTCCTTAAAATTGCACCCCTCCCAGCATATTATTGAGGTGATTTATGGTGTGCTCATATACAAGAAGTTTTAATGTGCCTGTGGTAAAAAAAATAGGTGCATGTGATGAGTTTTGTTCAACAGTTGTAGGGCTCATTAAGTATGTTTACTCTTAATGAGCCAACAACTTGTATTGAACAAAGTGACTTTAAACAGAAATATACATAGAACAAAGTTATTGATTGGTTGATTAAAATGTTATGAACAGCAAACTAAATGCTTATTTCTCCTGGGAACAATAGTTTTGGATCCAGTAATTCATTTTCCATGTCAGTTTTATAGCTTATAACTAGAGCAAATACTAATTGATTTTGTCACATTGAGGGAATTCAAATTTCCCTTACTTTAATAAATACACATATTTTTAAAAGAAATCCAATATTTCTGTGTGCCTAAAGATATTATTTAGGCCATTGTCTTTTAATATTTCATCCGCAAAAATAGAGAGAAAAAGAAAAACAAGTTCCTCAATATAAATTGAATAAGACCAAAATGTACAAAATACTGAAAAATATATAATCACTTTGCCACCAACAAAAGTAAATATCTGTTAAAGAATTAGGACATCGTTAAATGCAAAATGTCTCCCAGTACTTCATAAGCTTTAAAAGTGTGATTTTTTTCAAGTAACAATATTAAAAATTACCCCAAAGTCCTCCTATATGATAATGTATTTCAAAGTCCAATTGAAATAGTTAATTTTGTTAAGAAAAATACTAGATGTGTTAAATAAAAGTATGGTGAATAAGCAAAAGCAACAAAAAATTTACTGTAATAAAAGACACATTACCATAATTCACCTCAAATTACTCCTTTTCACCCCTAAAAGATTTACGCTGTCATTCTTGCTACTTTCTGACACAGGCCTGAAAGCCCTCTTTCTTGGATGTCTTTTCATGGCTGCCTCCACATTTGCAATTAATTCAAAACATTTATGGGAATTTATATCAAATAAAAATAATACACTGTAATGTGTCCTTGTCATTCTTTTTTACCAGATTGGGCACCTTGGAAATTCTGGCTCTTCCCCAAGACAAAATTATCATGAAAAGTACACACTTTGACTCAATTAAGGGCACTGAGGCAGCAGCGACCGCAACAACTCAGCTAAAGGTACTCAGGAAAGTGGACTTCTGGAGCTGTTTCAGAAAGTGGCAAGAAAACCAGGATAAGTGTGTGAAGTGTGGCAGAGTATTTCAAGTGAGATTAATTGCAATTGTCACCACCAGAAACCTTCTGATATTCGAAATCTTGTCAAACTGAGTAATTATCAAACCTTTTACAAGAAACTTGATGCTTATGAGGAGGAAAAAAGATGAATAACACATGCCATTGATATGTCGTGCCTGAGTGCCAAAGGGATAGGGTGTAATGGTCACATGTTAGTTGTTTTGAGCAAAACCACAACACACTGTAACCTCACATCACATGTGTCCTAAATAGTATGATACACTTTGATTCATACATTCCACTAAAGCACACGACGTTGTGTAAATATTAAAGATAACTCTTTTATATTAGTCAGTATACATACATTACACATTACTTAGAGGGCAGCAGAGAGAACATTAACCAGGAGTATTTTGAGGTGAAATAGCTCTAAAAGTCATGTTTTGTGATTGTGTTAGTTACACTCTGCCTACCTTGATGTCCTAAATCAATTCATAACATTTAACTTACATGGTCATTTTGACTTCAGGGAGGAGCCAGAAGTCTCACTGTGCTGGATCCCTGAAATAAGGTGGATGAGGACACACCATAATATTTTCTTGAGCCTCTCCTCCCATTAAATGACACTTGGCAACAGCATTCATCATATTTTTTTAATCAAACTTCTTAAAAGAGAATTTGGTTCAGAAAGTGGCAAGAACACTGGAAGTATTGTGTTCAAAATGAGGAGGTGTATTTCTTAGGGGAAGAGGGAGAGAATAGCAAAGTATCTTGTACTGCAACAATTTTTCTTAATTTGAACATTCATTGTATAGGTTGATCATACATTGTAAGTGGGTGGCATAGTTGTATGCAGAAGGAAATCATCTTTATTGGTAAATATACCTCCTTGCAAATGAAGTGGAGAAGACAGGGAACAATCAGACTGAGTTGGAGAGCCCATCACATATATGGGAGCCATGGCTCCTAACCTGGCCAAAGGCCAAGAGTTGAAATTGCTATCTAAATAGGTGGTTTCCCGAATCACACTTTACTAGTGGACTAGTGGCTAAGACTTCTCAAGCAAATCACTTAAATGCCATTTACCTGCACGAATAATCTGTCATGAAAATTCATGATAAGCCTTCCCCATCTATCGGCCTTATCACAGTGCTTCCTGACATAAGCTGCCATTCCCAGGAAGCTCAGTCTCTTGCTGGTGCCTATACAACTTCTTTCCTTCTCTCTATTCACATTCCAATCTCAGAATGTGAAGGGGGAAAGTTTCCATACTACTTATTAAGAGTTGGGTCACAATTTCCCAGCATCCGATGCTTCTATTATAGACAGCAAACCACAGACAAATTAAATACAATAGACACATTTCCTTAAAATATACTCCCGAGAACTTTGCGCTTTAGTCATGTTTTGTTTGACCAAGGTGCGACACCCCGGGATTTTACCAGCTGTATACATGCCATGCATTCCGTTTAGAACTGATAGGCCTGTCACAGTGTGGAAGTTTTCTTCTTTTTTAATATTATAGGTTCATATTGAACTTGATGCAGCTTTAAATCTCTAGAGTTTTAACTTTTTTCATATATCAGTAAGTGCTAAAGCTGGATTCTTTTTTATTTTGTACTAGAGAAATTGATTTTCTTAGACATAATGAAAGCATTTCTATTTCTACTCATAACATTCACAGGTAATTTCTCTGCTCTGACTCTGGTTGTAGGCAAATTGTATTGCTGCCTGCATTATTTTCTCATCTTATATCTCTTCCTAATCCACTGACAAATCGATTTTTCTAAAAGTTCCACTTTGATCATGTTCCTCCCTTGTTCACAGCTACTTTTTAACAGTCTACCGTTTTGTCTGTAATATAGAAAAACTTCTTAGTTCACAAATCAAAGAACTCCACAATCTGTCAAAATCTCCTCTGGTATTATTTCCCATTTCTCCTTTGCACAAATTCCAAAATCCTTACAAACTACCTTAATACATGGCCACCAAAGCATTTTTTTCTCTGAAGCACTTCCTTGCTTTATTTTTTATTAAGTTTATTGATACATTTTAGGAACGCAATATCATTGCGTAGGAATACATTCATCATTGGGATCTTGTACCTTTTCAAGACTTATCTTGGTTCTTATTTTTCCCCATTCCCCAGCCCTCTCTTCACCCTCTACACCCTTCTCAGTTACAAAGACATTGTTTCCATGTTTTTCCTTTTCCCTTCTTCACTTTCCCCTACCCCTCCCTCTTCCTCTACTATATTTAGGCATTTTCTTCCTATTATACAATATCAATTATACATTTTGAACCTTATTTATATTTTCAGGTTTTCCACACCAGGTAAACCATTCAGTATTTATGCATGTGTCTTATTAATTTCACTTCAGAGTATGGTCTCAATGTGCATCCACTTAGCTATAAATATCTCTAGCTTCTCATTCTTTATGCCTGAGTAGTACTCCATTTTATTTTTACACACACACACACACACACACACACACACACACACACACATCTTCTTTATCCAGTCTCCATTTGATGGGCAATTGGGCTGTTTCCAAATTTTAGCTATTGCAAACTGTGCTGCTATAGCCATGGGTGAGCATATATCACTGTGGAATGATTCTTTTAATTCTTTTGGGAAGAGGCAGAGGAATAGCTGCGTCAAATCGAACTTCTGATCCTAGTTGTTTGAGGTATCTACAGACTGATTTCCACAGTGGTTACACCAGTCTGCACTCCCACCAACAAGGAAGAAGGGTTCTTTTCTCCCCACAGCCCTGCCAGCATTTGTTATGGGTTGATTTCTTGAGAGCAGCTATTCTTTCTGGAGTGAATGGAATCTCAGTGTTGTTTTCACCAGGGAAATCACCAGCAGAGCTAAAACACAACCCACAATGTGGGAAAAAAATTTACCAGCTGTTCCTTGCTCTATTTTTGTCTATTTTTGCTATTCTTGATTTTTTTAAATAGAAAAATAGATGTAAAACTTCAAGAAATTGCAAGACTAGTACTGAGACCTCAGATACAATTCCCACACCAGATTTATCTGTTTTGAAAAATTTTCCATTTACTTTTTCATTTTTGTTTATATATCTGGCCTATTTTATGATTCTGTAAAAAATATCATTGCTATTGCATTGGACTTTTCTAATAATTGTTGATTCATCTACACGTTTTAAGAAGTACATAAAGAATGCTCATCTAACATTTACCTCTGTTCCCTTGATGTTGACAACCTGCAAATTTGTACTACAATGAAGCAACAGATATTGACAGCAACACTGTCAAAAGTATAGAATATTTCCATTGATTAAAAGCTCCCTCCTGTTGCTTTTTTACAGGGACACACACTGTCATCATATGTTCTACCCCCCTCCGTAACCATTTGCAACTTGAATGGGGTTTTGTATAATTTGACCATTTCCAGAATGCTATATAAGTACTTATAGAGTACATAAACATTTGCTATTGGATATTTTCCTACAGCAAACCTGTCTGGAAATTTCATTCAGGTTGTTGAAAGTAAGAACAAGACGTTATTTTTATTACTGAATAGTGTTTTATTGTATGGAGGTAACAACACTGACCTCTTCAGCTATTGGAGGATATCAGAATGGTTTCAGTTTGACTTATTACGTATAAAGCATGTCTGAGCATTTGTGTAGGTTTTTGTGTGGAAAATATTGTTTATTTCTCAGGACAAATGTATATAAAGGTAATTTCTGGACTGCAGAATGATTGTATGATTAGTTTTCAAAAGACGTACCTATCTTTCTGTGTATTATAACATTTTACGTTCTCATCTATAAATTTTTCATTGTTACTTCTCTCTTCTTTCTAGAATTCCAATTATATGAATGCTATAACTTTTGGTGTTGCCCCACAAGTTATGAGGTTATTTTCTTTCCATTTTTTCACTTCTTTACATTGGATTACTTCTGATTGTTTTCAGAAAGGTCTCTCTCTCTCTCTCTCTCTCTCTCTCTCTCTCTCTCTCATTTCTTCAGTGCACTATCTCTCTGCTGTTCATTCCACTTACTGTCGATCCTATACAGCAAGTTTTTATTTCAATCACATTTTAGTTATATTTTCTGCATTCTGTCTACTGTAACCATGACTTCCTTTGTAACCATGTTTTCAATTATAATTACTCTAAAATCTTCCTACTGCTAAGTCCAATACTTGCGCAAACTTGATATTGTTTCATGTTGATGGTCTTTCTTTTGAACTTGTGAATTATAGGCATCAAACTGGACAATCTTCAGTGGAGATAATGCAATTCCTGAAGGTCAAAGTCCAAGATTGCACTAAATGTCCCAAGATAAGAAAATTCTGGATACCACAGAAGAGTCAGAGACGGAATCACTAAGTAGTCAGAATAGTTTCACAGGTAGGCATCCTTGGTAGTAGGTAGTTGATCTCATATCCCTGTGACTGTTATTGATATGCAATCTATTCAAGTTTCACTGCATCTGTATAAGTAGAAAGCTCTGTGTTTGGTGAACCCAGGAATGAGACAGATTGGCACAATTACCCAACTGAGTTGATGGTTTAACTGAAGTAGGACTGTAGAGGCAGCATTCCTAGCTATGTGTGATAAGGATACTTCTCATAGCAATATTGTGGATTTAAAATCATTGTGACTGAAATTTAAAAACAGCTGCAGAAGGAAGATGTTAGCAATTTAACAAAACTCCATCAAACTTGATCTCAAACTTCTGAGGTTCCATAAACTTCAGAAATAGATGTTGGTTGCTTCTGTTGCCCAATCTATGATAATTTGTCATAGCAGCCAGATCTGAATAATATAGCAGTTTAGGTTATGTTATTTGGTACCCAAACGTGTGTGTGTGTGTGTGTTGTACATACATACACCTATTTGATATGTTCAAGTTTATTTATATAAATGTTTTATAATATAAATATACTTAAAACAGAACAACTCAATTTGAGGTCTTGGTTAGAAAATAATATGTGAACAATTTTCTTTGAAAACCAGAAAGGCAAACTCACTATGTTATAGTTTCTCGCCAATGAGTCAAAATACTGGTAGCAAGACCATACCTCTCATCTGCTTTCCACACAGTGCAGATATTTTATTCTTTACTCTGCTTAGTATGTATTACAAGACCTCTAAAAAGCTGACCCATTATATAATAGTTGGAAAGAAAATAAATCTTCTTTGCAACATGTTCTCTATTTCTGGCCTATTAAATTCCTCTTCTCACATTGACCTTTCAAGTAATCAAAACAGGGTTGGATACCACGATGTCAGTCATGTAGGCATTTTCTGTGAACCTCTGTTCAGTTCATATAAATACTGTAAGAAGTGTCATCCCAATCTTGCAGATTTTTCTTGATATATAGAAACTCTCCTCTGCCTACTTGTCATCTTGAAGTCTCTCTTTTCTCTTGACTCACAAAATGTGAGGAGAGGATTCCTTTAAAAAGTTATTAAAATTTGTCTGTGGTCTACTAGCTAAGAAGGAGATTCATAGTGATTTGATTTTGGTGTGTTTCCCAAGTTGAGTTTAATTCTACTCATCCCAATGGATGTCAGAGTAAAAATGTGCCTGTCTCTCTGAATATAAACTATAATAACATGAGGTTAATGATATTTTAAATAATTTAATACAGAGTACTTTCTGCATTGGTAATCATAATGACCCAAATCAACTATAGAAATTTCTAAAACAGTTACATAAAACAGAGGTATAACTTGGAAAAGTCAGGCTGCACACAAGAAATTATCTCATTGGGCTGCATTACATCAACTCAAGTGCTTCCCTGACTGGCTCAGTGATTAAATTATAATCATACCATATTAGATACCTATGACAGGGTGACCTCATATTAACCATGTTATAGAATTAACATATAAAACTCACTGTCTCTATGGATTAATCATTTTAGTGGAGAAAATAACTCCATTTCAGGTTGCAATACTCACTTTGATATGGTATTGGTTTTCTCCCTACACAAATGGGCTGTAATACACAAGAAGCAATCAGCATATACAGTGAAGGTTTAAATTTAAGTTTGTCACAATGAAAAACACATCACCCTTAATTCCCCTCAGTACACGCCTGCAGCCTCACACTTATCCATCATTACTGCCATTTTCTGAAACAGCTCTGAAAGTGCTCTTTCAGGAGTGTCTTTATAAGGCGTGATCAAAAATGTAGTGAATGCTGCTGCCAAGGGCCATCTAACAGAAAGGTGAGCTTGGCTCATAGAAATATTAAAGTGTGTCCTCTTCCACCTTATTCACCCAATCTTGTACTGTGCAACTTTTGGTTCCTCCCCAAAGTCAAAATGACCACGAAAGCTAAATTTTTTCACATTGATTCAAGACATCAAGGCAGCCTCAAAAGCTCATTTTAAAGACACTCACAAAAGAAGACATCCAGATCTGCTGTAGGAAGTGCTAAGATCTATGAGATCAGTGTGTTTGGAGTAAGAACGGTGTATTTTGAGTGAGATCAGTTGCAAAGCATCTTTTTCTGTACTTTTTAAATTATTTAAACAGTCACTGTACTTTGCAGTCACGCCTCCTCTTTTCCTTGAGGTCAGTACTATCAGGTCAGAGTGTAGGTATCTGGTATGTGTTTTGCATCAACTTCTCTCCCTCCTAAGAATGCTCTACTGGCAGGGCAGCATGGGTGTCTGAAACCGTGCCTTCCCTGTGCTAACCGTCCTTTCTCACATCCTCATCCGTTACAGTTTCTAGTTCTGATTGGCCTATCCTTGTTTCGTAAATTTGTCTATGAGATTAATTTTGTGCCACTTGAACTCTTTCATCTAAGCTATTTTTCTATATATATATATATCCTCTTCAACACTGATATTAGAATCACTTTCAAAAAGCAATCTATTTATTTTCCAGATATATTTTCTTTTTTCCCCCCTCATTGAGTTTATTGGCACATTTTAGGTATACAGTACAGTTACATTCATTATTGGGATCTTGTACCTTTATATGACAGGTCTTGGTTCTCAATTTTTCCCCTTGTCCCTGCCCTCCCTTCACCCCTCCTCCCCTTCCCCTTTACAAACGCTTTATTTCCATTTTTTCATTTTCTCATATTTTTTTTCTTTTCCCTTACTAGCTTTCCCCTACCCTTCCCACTAAAACTTGGAAACAGCCCATTTGCCCATCAGTTAGAAACTGGATAAAGAAGTTACGGTTTTTCTATAAAATGGAATATTATTCAGCCATAAAGAATGAGAAATTAGATTCATTCATAGGAAAATGGACACTTATTGAGTATATACTCCTAAGTGAAATAAATAAGTCACACATGTGTAAATACTGAATAGTTTCTCTGATGTGAAAAACTATAATAGTACATAAGATCCTAATGAGATAATGGACAATGTGAAGTAGGAAGAAAGGGGCTAAAGGTCCAGATATATTTTCAAATTCTTAGAAGACTTTCTGTATACTTCAACTACTGACAACAGGTAAAAAATTAAATTTAAATATTTAAGTAGAAATGGAAAGATGATAACTTAAGCCTGAAAACAAAAATGTAATTCTGGGTAGAGAAGAGAGTTTATGACAGCTGGCCTTAAAAGAGTTGAATTCATGACAGATGTCAAAGAAAACATTTTTAGTGCTCCAACATGCATAATTTTCAGAACAAATACACTAAACAAAAGATGATACAGAAAGCAAGAAATCAATATTATAAACAATTTTCTACCCTAGTATTAATTTATACTAATTAATATAATGTTTTAAAAATAATGACTCATCAACGAGAAATAATCACTTGAATGAGAAAGTAATTATTCCTCTTATATAGAAATTAACATATACTTCCTCCAACTAAATTTTCTTATCCTTATCCACCATATAGACAGAAGCTATGGGAAAATATTAAAGGTTCATTGATGATTACATCTCAGAAGCTGCAATGTCTAGGGCTTCTGTTTCAGACAAGGGATATTTCTGCTAACTTAAAGAATTGTAGACATAGAAAGTGTAAGTGATATTTAAAATCAGGCCTTAGAGAGGTAAAGGCTAGGAGTGTTTGCCTATTATTTTTTTAATATTTGAGTTGAATTTTTGTTTAGATAATATAGCTTCTTCTAGACTTAACTGCCATATAAACATAGCCAAACATAGCAACATAGGGAAAAGGAGTTACAATAGTTCTGAAAGTCCTGAATGTCAAATTCTGCTGTTTATTTATTACTATTTACTTATTTATCTTTTTTCTGTCTTTCTTTCTTTTCCAAATTTTATTACCTAAAGGCCTAATCTTAAAAATTATGTACTATCATGAATTTTGGAGAATCTGGGATTGAAATCCTCATTTTTTTGAAAGAGCTAATTGGAAAGAGTTAATTGCTATAGAGTTTCTTAAAACTTCTGAAGCTTTCTTTTTTCTATATTATAAAGATATTTTTCTGATTTTTAAGCTATTATTTACAGTGGAAAGAACCTTGGATCTTAGTTATTTTATCTCTGTCTTATGAAAGTCTGCCATTTTAGAGGGGCAAAGATGCTTGAAAATAAATACATTTTCTACTTTTTCCATTAGAATAGTATGGAATTATCATGAAAATTAATAATTCTGCATTTATATCTTAAGATAATTTAAAATTCAACACCAAGCATTGACAAAAAATATGTTATAGAAGCCTTTTATAGTTTATCTTGCAGAAACTCTTATAGTTCAGGAAAACTGCAAGAATTCCTTACTTAGAATTCCAATGGCTCTTAATTATTTCCCTATAATTTTCCATAAATATTCATTGCATCTTTTCCTCCTGGTGACATTCATTTGCATAACATCTCCTAGACTATGTCCTCAAGGTTTAGGACAGCATACTCCACTTTCTAGACCCATGACTGAGTCATTTCCTCATTACTTTCACACCCAGCATTGACAGTTCTGTCACCTGGGAAGTGCACTGGAGTGATGATTCCTAGGTATGAAACGTACTACAAAATCCAAAGAAAGTGGCTTATTACAATGTGTGCATTTTTGTGCTAGCAAATGCAAGGTGTCGTATTTTGTGTAAGGGTGGGAGATATACTTGCAAGCCCTTTACAATTGAAGATCTACAAACTTTCCTTCAAGTATATCCATTCCTTGAGTGTTCACAGGGTTTATCTTCCACTCTCTAGAACAGTAGTGTCTTATCAAGACCTCCCCTGTACTACTCACCTCTTGTTCCTCCTGCCAGATTTTCATGTTGTCAATGACATAATAAAGTGGGTGGTGTTCTGTGGGATACACAGATCCTCAAAATCTCTTCAGACTACATTGTGACAGATAAGGAGGAGATACTGGAGAATTGATATGGCCCTGAAGCAAACCTATAATATTATCAGTTCCACGGCTCAAAGTACTTTTATTTTTTCTCCAATTGATTTTTTAAAAGGGGCATATTTACCACATGAATGGCTACCCACAATGTAAGTAAAATGTCTCTAATCTTCTTGACCACTGATACCCAGGCTGGCATTGTAGCAGTGGCACCAGCTTCGGGAATTTGCCATAGGTTTTACTCAATGATGCCAATGACCCGAATACTAAGTATACAAGTTCCAGTTATACATTTGGAACTGAGACTGAGTGAGTCTGCAGACAGACTGGGCCATCTGTGACCTGGATCTTAGCCAGGGTATATTTTTACTTGTTCCTGTAAGCTCCAGTTACCTGGGGATGGTGCAGTAATGCTTTGAGTTCCTGGTTATCAATGTCTGGTCAAACATTTCTTCAACATTTCTGAAAAGGGCTAGGGAGTCTTCCTACCCACTTGTAGTCAAGCTTTTTTTTTTGTACTGGAGATCCAACTCATGTCCTGGTGATTGTGAGGCAGGCCCCAGAACCACTGAGCTAAATCCCCAGCCCCAGTCAATCTTTTATAAATACCTAGATGCACTTGGGAAAGAACGAAAGGAATTGTTGTGGTGTATTTTTCAACAGTGCTACAAAGTCTAGTAAATTAGACATACTTTGGGTCTTTGCATTCCAAATATGTAATTGGCTTAGATTTAGAAACAGAGGAAGACCTAACCTTTTGAGGTAACAAACACCTTCACCCTCCTGTGCTTCATTCTTACCTTTTCCTGGTAGTGTAGTAGATGGTCAATGTCAACATTGTTGCCTGCTTTGCCTTAGTTAATACTTCATTTCTACAAATACAAGAATCCACTAATCATTTCCTAACTTCTTTGAAAATCAAGTCCAAATTGTCATGTGTGATGACACATGCCTGTAATTCTAGCACTTGGGAGGCTGAGGCAGGAGGATCACTGTGAGTTCAAGACCAGCCTGGGCTACATAGTGAGTTCCAGGTCAGTCTCAAGTACATAGTGAGACCATATCTCAGAAAACAAACAAACAAAAAAAATTCTTAAGGTTGTTAAGGTGGCAGCCCCCAGCTGTTGGCTTTTAAGTGACACCTACTGAATTTCTCACTGAAACTGAGATGTCTTTGATCAGTGAATTCCTGGTGGCCTTGATGAAGGGTGTATTCTCTGAATCTGCAGTATAATAAATGGCTAGTAGATTTCCTAGTCTTCAGAATGCTCACTTAACAAATCATCTCAAAATATTCCTTCATAATCTGGCTTGAAACCTCTGGCATTCATACTTTATTTAGCAGGAATCTTTGCTTCTATAGGCCTCTAAGAGCTACACCAACAGTGATTTTGGTTCCTTAGGTTCTTGTCAGAGTGTGAAATCCTGTGTACCAAGAAATTCTCACAAAACCAATGAAGTTTTGCTTGTCTGATATTAAACTCATATTCTCTACAGCCAACTATCTGATCAGTGTACTTTATTGGCTACCGCAAAAGTACCACAGGAGAGAAGGGGAGAGAAAGTAAAAATGATGAAGATGCAATATGTATATGTACCACTTCCCAAAGGTGAACGTTATTATTATTATCTGAATGTATTATAATAAAAAAGAAATTATAAAAATTGTTAAATACCATGATTTCAATTTATAAATCATTCCCTAAGATAGCCAGGTAAAATACAGAGTGTACAGTTCAGTTTGCATTTCAAATAACCAATGAATGATTTTTAAAGTGTGTTCCAGGCAACAATTATGACATAATTAATTATACTAAAATATTTATTTATTTAAAATTAAAATTTAACCAGGCATGCTATATTTTATTTGATAAATTGGTACTTCACAGGTTTAAGAATTCATTGCAGAAATGCCAGAGTTACATTTATAAGATCCCACATTAGCTAGGTTCTTAAAAATCCAGACTTCTGTTGGACCAGTAACTTCAGATAATGCTATTTATGGTAGGACCAGTGGCCCTTTGCCTATTATAATTTCTTTTATTTACTTATTTTGCAGTAAATTGGGTTCTTTGAAAAAATGTCCTGAGATTTGTCAGTAAGTCTGTCACTGAGCCCTTGCAAAATGAGGGTGGTAGAGAAGCTATCTTTCTCTATATAATGTATCAATCTGAATAAGTATGACTTAGCTATACTAGGATTCTCTAGAAAGTTCAGTTTCAAAGTATTCAGGCATTTGAGATCTCCTATGTCTCTGTGTACATGGAATACTTTGGAAGAATACTTATCACAATCTTAATATTACTTATCTTACAAAAATCTTGAGGGGTTATTAGTTTTTCCCTAATATATTTTCATTCTGTTAAGATTCATTAAAAAATTAAAAAATATCTCTACGAGTCTAATTCATGTTTATAATTTGGAAGTAGATTTTCTTTAATTTGTTTCCCTTAACAATTCTTAAATTAACATGATGAAACAAATAATCATTGTTATTTATTTTAATAAGAATTTCATTATTTTTGCTTCATCATTGAGATTTCTATATTTATAGTTAGAAAAAGAGAACAAAAACTTGTTCATAACAAATTTCAAAGTCAAAACAGTAGCAAAAAGCACACCAAATTTTATAACTGCTATAAGTGAATTTTATACATCCTTACATGTGGATGTATATTATTCTTCAAGTGCATTTATACAATTTATATGGAGAAAGCTATTAGAAAATTTATTTTGCATTAATAGTTGTCACTCAACCTTATAACCTTCAGTAGCAGTTTATATATGAATCATAGAATTGAGCTTAGCTGCCCCTATTTGAACATGTTGAAACTATATTTATATATTTGTATAAATTGGGCTTATATAATTTTTATTTCATTAATAGTGGACAAAAATGTTTCTAAGCCTTACCTGTTGATAAAAATCTTTCATCTTTTATTACTGAGTGCCTACACATTACTTAACCTCTCTGTATATTAATTTTCTTACCATGGAGTGAATTTATTAATAACCTTTATCTTTTTTCCTTTTTTAATTTTTTTTTATTTTATTAGTGCACATTTACATTTCACACAGTTTACAGTCATCTTGGAGAGTAGTTACATGTACATGCTAACCTTTTTTTTCCTAATCCCTCTTGCCCTTTGGTTCCTCTATCACCTTTTCCATAATTGTTGATACTATTTGTCTCATGTTATGTTATATAACACTTACACTGATTCGCTAGGATCCTGTATATGACCCATCTTTATTCCTCTCATTTTCCCTTCCCTTCCTCCTCACCCCTTGTCCTTGTTCCCTTAGACCACTTACCTATTTGGACAAGATTTGTCCCTTGTTTCTTTCTATCCATCCTTTATCATCTTCTTTGTACTTTGCCTCAGTCAAATGAAAGGTACTATACAATATTTAAGCTTGTAAGTCTGATATATTTCATTCAATGTCATATTTTCCATATGCATCCATTTTTCTACACATGCCTCATATTTGTCATTGTTCACAGCAGAGTACTATTCCATTGTATATAGATATCATATTTTGTTCCTCCAGTCTCTGTTGATAAGTTTACAGGCTGCATCCAGAATGTGGCTATTTCAAATTGTGCTACTATAAACATTGGTGCGCATGTGTCTCTGTAGTAAAATAATTTAATCTCTTTGGGAAAGATACTTAGCAGAGGAATATCTGGGTCATGTGGAACTTCTAATTTCAATTCTTTCAGAAATCTACATACTGGTCTCCATAATGGTTGTACAAGTTTACATTTCTACCAACAATGCAAGAGGATTCCTTTTTCACCACAGCCGTGCCACCATTTGTTATTGTTTGATTTCCTGGTAATTGTCATTCTTTCCAGAGTAAAATGAAATCTGAATTTGCATTTCTCAAAAAATGGCCAGAAATGTTGAATATCTTTACACATATTTGTTAGGCATTCATATTTCTTCCTCAGTGAAGTGTCTGTTCACCAGTAATGTCATAGTGGAAGGGCTACTCAAGCTCTTTTGTGTTTACTTCTTGTGGCCATAACTTGCCTCAAATGTGTGACATGAACCTTTGAGATTTTATGCTTTTCCTGCTGGATTTGGTCTTGCTTTGGTTCTACTGATTTCTATACCTCCACTCCTCCCTTATGAAGTGGTAAAGTTTATCCTGTGCCATTGTATATCAGCAATGTTTAATGTGTTTTTACAGCGCCTCACAGCTAAGAATTTGCTTTGAGTTTCAGAGGCGACTTTGGACATGGACATTTTCTCAGTGCTAGAACCGTTAAAATCTGGCAATTCTTAGAGATGGACTAATTGCATTTTTCATAATGAGATGCACATAAGCCTTTAGGGTACCAGAGGTGGAATGATATGGTTTATATCTAGATGTTCCCTCAAAACCTCAGGTGCTCATAGATAGTGCCTTGGGAAGGTTATTAGGTTATGGCATTTAAGGCTGAGTTGCTTTTAGCAGGAAGAGTCTGGTCAAAATAGGCTGGTCACTGGGGATGTGGCCTGGAAGGATTTATCTCACTCCTTGGCTCCTCCCTTCATGCTCTGTGTTTCCCATCTGCCATACCACAGCAACTCTCTTCTACTACGCCCTTCTGCTGTGTTGCTACTTCTTTGGAGTTGGCTAACTCTTGGCTGAAGCATGAGCAAAAATAAACCTCTCCTCCTTTAAGTTGCTGGTGTTATGTAATTTGTCCAAATAATGAGGAAATTGACTAAGACACTGCTCGTATTTCTGACCTCATTTCCTATTACTCCTATTGATTTCTTGTACTTTTTTCTATTCTTCATATTTTACTTCATCCACCAGCTGCCAGCCATTCCTGGAATCTACTAGAAATTTCCATCTCAGAGCTTCCACTGTCTTTACTCCAGCTGCCTGTAATGCTCTTCCCCAGATACCTATATGACTTGCTCATTTCCTCCAAGTTTTTGTTCACTTGCAGATCCTTTTCTTCAGGAAGATTTCTCTGTCCATTATATTTAAAATTTCAACACTATATGTTATATTTTTTTCTATCGCCCTTAACATCATTTAACATATATTTTCATTTAGTGTGTACTTTGTAGAGCAACTTAGCTCACAATGAAAGGTGTCTTCTGAATTAGTCCCCTATGTAATCAGCACTTCAAAATCTCAGCAGTCCTTTAACTCATTTTAAATATTTGAATATGGCAGAAACAGTGTGGCACAAATTCCTGGAATAAGTCTTACAAAACCTTGGTAGCTTTCAACATTATGTTTTGGGGAGTTTTGCACTGCCATATGAAAAGGTCTAATATCCTGGTTATGGACCACAGAGAAAAAAAACAATGCCATAGAAAAAACAAAGCCTTGAAATATCATGAAGACGGAGAGTGAGCATTCTTGTCTAATCTGAAATGTCCCTGAAAAGCTTCTTGTGTTTGGACAGTGATTAGTCATGGAAGTACTACTGCTGAGTAGGTGGCTCCTAGTGGGAGGTGGTCACTGGACCTAGAAGAGTGTGTCTCCCTCCTCTCTTCTCTCTCTGCCTCCTGGCTGCCATGAGTTGAAAATCTTTTCCTCTGCCATGTCTTTCTTCCATGGAGCCAATAAAACATGGGCTGTAACTGTGAGCCAAACTAAACCTCTCCTCATTTAGGTCATGAATGCTAGATATTGTGTATTCATGGTAAGAAAAGTCACAGCCACACTAGATTTCAGTGTCTCACTTGAGTCTAATTTTTGGCTATTTCCAATAAGATGCCAAACGAGTGGGCCATATTGCACATCTAAACTCCTCAAACAAATATTTCCTGGGGTAAAAGAAGCTTCCAGATGAACTTTCTCCAACCATTGGGGGACTCATGAAACAATAAAATGACTGTTGTTTTAAGCTATTAGACTGTCTTATTATGAAGCAATAGATAATTTTAGCATTAGTCATTGTCTTCATCTCCCACAGGAATGTCAATTCCATGGAAACAAGATTTTTGTCCCATTTATTCTTTGTATCATTCCCAGAACCTATAAAATACTGAGCGTTTAATGAACATGTTAGACAAATGAATGCAGGTATTTCTCGATGAAGTCAAGCTAGAGTAAACTATGAGAGGCAGTTCATATTATTCTGAAGGGGAATATACTCAAAGAGATTTTAAGAAACTAATATAT